>NC_133326.1:7775933-8111821 GCF_042186555.1 Aquarana catesbeiana | reverse complement strand
TATCTCTCTGGATGGCTGCTTCCTCTCTCCCCAGACCGTATCCATTCCCTCACCTGCAGCTTCCATCAGTCCGGAGGAAAGGGGGAGCCTGGAGGAGGTGAAGACAGCAGCGGTGATCACAGCTAGGTAGAGGTGGAGGGGGGACACCGGGAGAAACTGCAATCGCGGATAGGCCAGCCCCGCCATGATCGTGGATAGGCCAGGCCCGCCGCCATCGCGGATAGGCCAGCCCCGCCGCCGTTTCGGAAAAGCCATCCCGGCCGCAATTGTGGATAGGCCAGCCCCGCCGCGATCACGGATGGGCCAGCCGCGGCTGCCGAGTGACGCCGTTCGCCATATCACAGGGCACCAACCGCTCAGGGGCACAGGAAGTACACATTAGGGGGACACACACTGCCTGGAGCCCCCCTTCCTACAATAAATTGCTCCGCCCAGGGCATCCGTCCCTTCCGCCCACCCCTTGTACCGGCCCTGTCTAGAGATGTGACCAAGGCGAAGGTAGAGATAATCTGGACTGGACGGCTTAAGTAGGCAGGACTGACGAGCAGGATCATCAACAGGTGAGTCACTGTGGAGAGAGATAGGAGCTGGCAATTAGCCGACAGCTGAGCGGCCAGCTTTGAGAAGGAAGGGCTGAGTCCAGCCCTGACAGGGAGAAAACAATGGATCTCTATCAATTAACTGCAGTAGCTACTCCTGACAAGGAATTTAGTTAGGAGCTCCCTGACTACACCCCAGGGTGCTACACAGACAACTCAGTAATTTCGTCTGAGTCTGTAATAGACACCAATCCCCAGAAACAAACTGTAAAGTTTCGCAGAGTGTGGAATTGTCCAACCACCAGCTTCTTATTATTTGTCTTTTTTTTCCCAAAGAGTTACAGAACACATTTCCTATTAGAATGGCTGTGAGTCACACCGCCTCCATGTCTTAAAGTCTGCAAGAAACCAGTTTTAACCCCTCGCCACCCAGGCCAATTCTGACATTTCTCTCCTACATGTAAAAATCATAATAATAATAATTTTTTCTAGAAAATGACGTAGAACCCCCAAACATTATATATGACTTTTTTTTAGCAAAGATGCTAGAGAATACAACGGCTGTCATTGCAACTTTTTATCTCACATGGTATTTGCGCAGCAATTTTCCGAACGCTTTAAAAAGCTTTTAAAAAAAAACAGTAAAGTTAGCCAACTGTTTTGCATAATGTGAAAGATGATGTTAAATAGATACCTAACATGTCATGCTTTAAAATTGCACACACTAGTGGAATGGCGCCAAACTTCGGTACCTAAAAATCCCCATAGGCGACGCTTTTAAATTTTTTACTGATTACGTGTTTTTAGTTACAGAGGAGGTCTAGGGCTACAATTATTGCTCTCGCTGTAGCGTTTTCGGCGACACCTCACATGTGTGGTTTGAACATCGTTTTCATATGTGGGCGGGACTTGCGTATGCGTCCGATTCTGCGTGCAAGCAGGGGCGCTTTAAAGAAAAATGTTTTTTTTTATTGTTAAATTTACTTTTTTTTTTTTTTTAGTTTGACACTTTTTAAAAAAAATGTTTTTATTGTGATCACTTTTATTCCTATGACAAGGAATGTACACATCCCTTGTCATAGGAATATGGCATGACAGGTCCTCTTTACAGTGAGATATGGGGGTCAATAAGACCCCACATCTCACCTCTAGGCTGGGAAGCCTGAAATAAATAATAATAAAAAAAAAAATTGATCTCGGATTCCCAGCCGAGGCAGCGCCGTTTGTTTGAATGCAGAGGCCGGGTGTGACGTCATAACATCGCGCCCGGCCTTCAAACGATCATAGAGACTCCAGCAACCATCTGGTCTGCCGGAAATCTCTATAGTAAACATCCGGGGCCGGTGGATCCTATCTCCGACTCACCGATGGAAGCAGTGAGTCGGTAGAAGCACTGGAGGATGGCGGGAGGGGGGGACGTCCCCTCTTGCTGCCCGTAAGAATGATCAAGCCACGGAAGAGCCGCTATGATCATTCTTATGGTGTAGGGAATCTCCGGATGAAAAAGCTGATATCTGAATAATGATTGTAGCTGCAGGCATCATTCAGGTATACCCGCACAAAGTCAAGGACGTCATATGACGGCGGGTGGGCGGGAAGTGGTCTTAAGGTCACGTCCAGGTGGTATAGAGTACCCAAACTTCTGCATACATTTTATCCGAACTCATCTCCGCTATGCTGGAGAGGTGGTCAAGAAGAGGGTTCCATATTACACACTTTCTGGAGCTGCCCGGTGATGCAAGACTATTGGAAACAAATGAGCGACATTACACTTAAACTGACTGATTTCAACTTAGAAAATGACTGCTTTCCTCCTACATCTTGCCCCACTCTCGACCAAATGTTATAAGAAATTGCTTCTCGTCCATCTCTTAAATGCCGCAAAGGCCTGTATCCCTATGTTATGGAAACAAACCACTGCCCCAGCAATTGGTCTTCGGTTCTGTAAAATGAAGGAAACCCAGCGCTCATGGAAGAGCCTGTAGCTTCCGCTAATGGCACTGGAGAACAATGTCGTAAAACCTGGTTCTATTGGGCGGACTTTCTTTACTCGTCAGCTTCTCAGTCTATTGTGACGGACGCTTGAGGAGCAATGATTCAGTTATAACTGTACTCAAGCTTTTGGATATGAGGTGCACCCTTCTCTCAACAGCATACCCTTCCTTTTTTTGTTGCCCCCTTCCCCTTTCTTTCTTGTCTTCTAGTTCCTCTCTTTTTTTATTTTCTCTTTTATCCACCGGAACTTTTTTTTTGCTCCGAGAGATACCTAAGGTAACGTTTTTGTTTATGCAACTACCACTCTGGTTGACCAACTTATATGCAGAAATATACCCACTATTCTTCCTGTTCCATCCTCGGTGTCGGCTACTGGAGACATTTTGAGTCGGACGCCGGGTTCCAAGGATGAATGACGGGTAGTTCTTCATACACTAAGTCAACCCTCAAATTTTCCACTCACCTACTCGCATTTTGCAAGTGGAAAATGATTGCTGGCGAGTGTGGAGCTGCCTCGGAGAGGGGGCGAGCACCGCCGGTAGGCGGGGTTGATTGGGAGCCGTTCTCTCTGCAATCACCGAGATGGAAGAGAGAGAGGGGAGGAAGGGGCAAGCCAGCCGGCCGGCCGGATCATCAGAGAGAGGGGATTGCCCGGTGTAATAGCTTTTATTTGAATTGCCCGGTGTTCTCAGAGCTCACCGTCACATAGTCCTGCCTCCTGGCCCGTTGTCTTTGATAGACAGCACACCGGTCCAATGCGGGACGCGTGACGTCATCAAAAGTGTCGGGCCAGCAGGCGGGACTATGTGACAGTGAGCCCCGAGAACACTGGGCAATTTAAATGAAAGCTATTACAGCGGGCAACCCCCACTCTCTGATGATCCAGCCGGCTTGTCTCTTCCTCTGCACAGATCACGCTGCATTGATGGGCACTGGTTAGGCTGCATTGATGGGCACAGGTCACGCTGCATTGATGGGCACTGGTTAGGCTGCATTGATGGGTGCAGGTCAGGCTGCAGTGATGGGCTCTGGTTATGCTGCATTGATGGGCACTGGTGAGGCTGCATTGATGGGTACAGGTCAGACTGCATTGATGGGCACTGGTGGGGCTGCACTGATGGGCAATGATGAGGCTGCACTGATGGGCACTGATAGGCTGCACTGATGGGCACTGATAAAGTTGTTGTTAATATTTATTTTTGTAACTTCATTCTGCATGAAACATTTAAGTGTCATTTCATGAGATGATTTATGAGGGAGTGTTTGGGGGCGGGATTAGGGGCGGGGCATAGTATGGGTTGGGTGGGGCAACTGGTGGCGAGTAACCCCTAAGGCCTGGGTAGTAGCTCAGGACTTTACATTTTGAGCCATGTACTAAGTCATTATCCAAGAAGGTATTACAGTGCACATGGAAAGTATTCACAATGCTTCACTTTTTCCACATTTTGTTATGTTACAGCCTTATTCCAAAATGGATTACATGATATATTTTCCTCAAAATTCTACAAGCAATCCGCCATAATAGTAAGGTGAAAGAAGCGTGTTTGAAATCTTTGCAAATTTATTAAAAATTAAAAAAGGAAATAAATCCCATGTACATAAGTAAAATAAGATAAGAGATAAGATAGATTTATTGTCATTGTAAAACAAATCACAATTACAATACATTTCTATTCCATGCATTATTCATACATCACAATTTTTTTTTTAACAGAAAATTTGTATTAAACAAATCAGCATTACAATACAAAAAATGAGTACAATCACTGCGGTGAGAATAGTGATAGTAAGATCTATCTTCAGCCGATAGCCACTATTTATCAGCTATTCCAGTTCACCATGCATTTACCACATAGGATTTAATTATACCAAAAAGTGTATAATATATATAAATATATAAAATTGTCCCCATATTATAAAGGTATAAAAAGTGCCCTCATATAAAAACAAAAAAACTAAACAAGACAAAAAAATAAAACTAAGTAACCTCTTTCATTTCATTCCTGTACTGATCGTCTTAACAGCCCTGGGAAAGAAGCTCTCTTTAAATCTATTTGTCCTTGTTTTAATCACCCTAAAACGTCTCCGAGATGGCTTTCATTCAAAGAAATGACAACCCGGATGAGTCCGGTCTCTCGCTATTTTTCCTGCTCTACAAAGGCTCATATATTTCTTCCAGAGAAACAAGTTCACACCCTACAATTTTCTGCGCTGTTCGAACCACTCTCCTTAGAGCATTTTTATCTGCCTGCGTACAACTAGGATACCAAACTAGAATACAATATGTTAATGTACTCTCAATGGCAGAACGATAGAAGGTCTCCAGCACCTTCCTTCCTTCCCAAGCCATTCTTCCTAAGGAGTCGCAAAAAATATAAACGCCGTTGCGATTTCCTAATAATGGCTTTAATGTTGATTTTCCACGATAAGTTTTCAGAAATGCATATTCCCAAAAACTTAAAGGTAGAGACCCCAACTATTCATTATACACTGAACTTACGGTACCCCCTATAAACTACATGAATGGCACAGAAGAGACGACCCTTTTTGCCCTCGTTGCATAGATAAATAACGGTACCCCTTATCCACATGCTCTGGAAGTGCCTGAAATTGCAAAGGTACCGGTCTGAAATAATCACTCTATAAACAAAATATGGACTCTTACATTTGCAGTTGACCCCAAGCTGTGTCTGCTGGGATGGTTGGACGAGGAACTATATACACCACACACTTACGTAGCCATTCTCAGAGTATTGTTTATTGCCAGAAAACTTATAGCTAGAAAATGGCTTTCGGTGTCACCGCCAACACACACAGAGTGGGTTAATACCATAAACGACACCCTATTGAGGGAAGAGTTGACATACCAACACAGAGGTAGCCCAACAAAATGTGAAAATATATGGGATCCATGGTTGGAGGTACCTGGTTTAGCCCCCTTCCAACTGGTCCAGAACAAAGTACTCGGTGGCAGGACATAGACACTCATCCCCTCTTCTGAGGAAGGAGGCTGTCTACACTAGGTGGGTAAAGGGTGAGATGGTGACATAGAGACTCAGAATGTGGATCAGTCTGAAATCATATTCTTGATGAGAAGATGTCATCTATTGTTTACATTCCTAAACAATAGATGTTACAGTTGTTGTTATATTTTATTATGTTAAAATAATAAATTCTATTTGTACCAAATATACCTCTTTTATGATTGCTACATGTGCCTGAAAAGTCCACCACTAGGGGACCCCCTTTGTTGTTATGGATTCAGGAACAACTGCATTGTCAGGAGATTGGCAACTGGCTAGCAACAAAGTACCCAAACAGAAGGCAAGTTCGTAGTCAAGGACAGGCAGAGGTTGGCAACGGGCAGGCAGCGAGGTACAAAGTCAGGAAGCAGAGCCGTAGTAGAGAGTCCAAGCCAAGGTCTGTATAATCAGTAGAGGTAGGTAACAGGCAGGGGTGATCCAGGAGAGCAGTCAAGGAAGCTGGGTTTATCAGGAGCAAGGTAAAAGGTCACACCGGAATCAGGAACTCAGGAACAAGCTGAAGACGATCCAGCACTGGTATCAGGCAGAGACCTCGTTTATATATGGCGCTGTGCGCCGGGATTGGTGGGCGCGAATGTGCGTGCGTGAGAACGTACACACGCTTGTATGGGTGTGCGGTTGCGCGCACACGTTCGTAGTGGTGCGTAGGTGTGCTCGTTCTCCTCCGTCGGGGACACTGCGCATGGCCGTTAGTCACTGCTGCACGGAGACGGGCACTAGCACTGTGAGTTCTCTGACAGCCCTCTGGCCAAATTCTGCCTATTTTCCACTCTGGAGCTATTTTCTGCCTGATAGGAATATATGCTGGAATAAGGAATAAAGAAAGGTGGTCTGACTGACCCAGGTGGGATAGTGGAATGGCTCTGTAGGCCTGCTTAATATTGGAATACACCATATCCAAGGTATTTTCACCTCTAGTAGCGCATTTAACAAACTGATGTAGTTTTGGTTGCGCGGCCCCCCCAAATTCCCTTTATTGAAATCACCTGCAACTACCAAAACTCCATCAGGATGCGCACATTGATACTTGCCTATGAGATTTGATAAAATATCCAGGGCCACTGCAGTATTCGCATCTGGCGGTATATATACCGCAATAATGATCACCACTGTAAATTCTCTGGGTTCACCAGCATAAATTCCAAATCTGGCAAACAATAAGTGTCCTCAAGTTTACTATCTGAGCACCACTCATTTAAAACATAAATACAAAGGCCTCCTCCTTTGCTCTTCCCTGAATTGCTATTTCTATCCTGGCGATAGAAAGTGCGGCCAGATCTGTGCACATAATAGTGTCCGATACAAGAGGATGAAGCCACGTTTCAGTTATTATCAACAGACAGCACTCTTTAACCAAACTGAATGTGGCAACCTGCAACTGCAACTCATCCATTTTAGGGACTATGGATCTAGCATTGGTTAGAAAGAGACTGGACAGACTTTAGATTTGAAGCCTGCTTCAAATCTTTCCGTCGTAACTCCACCGGACTCAGTTCCTAATGGAAAGCCGTTCATCTGTATGCTGGTCCGATGGATCAGATACGACGCAAGGGCAAGGTACTACATCTCACGCTCGCTGCAATAGGAAAAACAAATTTTCCTATTGCAGCAAGCGCAAGGTGACGATGTCCCTTGGTATGGATTTTAAGGGGAACCCCCTACGCCGACAAGAAGGGCGTGGGGTCCCCCCGAAATCCATACCAGATCCCTATCCGAGCACGCAGCCCGGCCGGTCAGGAAAGGGGGTGAGGAGGAGCTAGCGCGCTCCCCCTCCTGAACTGTACCAGGCCGCATGCCCTCAACATGGGGGGGTGGGTGCTTTGGGGAACGGGCCGCCCTGCGGGCCCCCCACCCCAAAGCACCCATGTTGATGAGGACAAGGGCCTCTTCCCGACAACCCTGGCCCTTGGTTGTTGGGGTCTGCGGGCAGGGGGGCTTATCAGAATCCGGGAGCCCCCTTTAATAAGGGGGCCCCCAGATCCCGGCCTCCCACCCTATGTGAATGAGTATGGTGTACATCGTACCCCTACCCATCCACCTAGGGAAAAAGTGTCAATAAAAAAAACACATTAGACAGTTTTTTAAAGTAATTTATTAGACAGCTCCGGGGGTCTTCTTCCGACTTCGGGGGTCTTCTTCCAACTTCGCCCCATTCTCTGGCCTCTTCTCCCGGTGTTCGGTTCTACTCCCGCTCTCCGGCCTCTTCTCCTGGTGTTCGACCTCTTCTCCTGGTGTCCGGTTCTTCTGCCGGCACCGCTCACACACCATTACAGCGGGAGAGAGCGTTGTGTCAACATCGGAAGAAGAGAGGAGGGAAGAAGACGACGCAGAAGTCCAGGCCACCGCTAGCAAAAGAGCGGCAGAAGATAGCTGAGGAGCCGGCAGAAGATCCTGACACCGGGAGAAGAGGCCGAACACCGGGAGAAGAGGCAGAAGAGCGGGAGAAGAACCGGACACCGGGAGAAGAGGCCGGAGAGCGCAGCGAAGTCAGAAGAAGACCCCCCGGAGCTGTCTAATAAATTACTTTAAAAAACTGTCTAGTGTGGTTTTTTTATTGACACTTTTTCTCTAGGTGAATGGGTAGGGGTACAATGTACCCCATACTCATTCACATAGAGTGGGGGGCCGGGATCTGGGGGCCCCCTTATTAAAGGGGGCTCCTGGATTCCGATAAGCCTCCTGCCCGCAGACCCCGACAACCAATGGCCAGGGTTGTCGGGAAGAGGCCCTTGTCCTCATCAACATGGGGACAAGGTGCTTTGGGGTGGGGGGGCCCGTAGGGTGCCTCTCTACCCCAAAGCACCCACCCCCCGTGTTGAGGTCATGCGGAGGAGGGGGGGGGGCGCTCGTTCGTCCCCACCCCCTTTCCTGACCGGCCAGGCTATGTGCTCGGATAGGGGTCTGGTATGGATTTTGGGGGGACCCCACGCTGTTTTTACAGCGTAGGGGTTTACCCTTAAAATCCATACCATACCTAAGGGCCTGGTATGCCCCGCGATGGGGCTCGCAAGGTGTCAATCTCGCCGATAAAAGCGTCGAGATTGACTTCCTTTTCTAGTCCCGCCGTACCCGAGTCACGTTCAAAATGAACGGATTTGTTCGTGTGTGGGCAAGTCCGTTCATTTGGTAAGCCCGCCGTAACTCCATCGGGAAATAGGTCCGCCGGAAAGTCCGATCGTGTGTAGATAAGTCCGTTCATCGACAAAAGTCTTTGTCTAAGACAGGTATTTGCACCCACTTCCGGCATAGACTCCCATGGGAGTCTATGCCTCTTCCTGTCAGTCCGCGCTGTCTCCTGGGAAACACACAGCTCCCAGGAGATAGCGGGGACCAGTTACGATGCGCAGCGCGACTCGCGCATGCGCAGTAGGGAACCGGCAAGTGAAGCCGCAACGCTTCACTTCCTGATTCCCTCACCTAGGATGGCGGCGGCAGCTGCCGAGAACCGAGCGGGTTCTCGGCGTCGCCTGCCGACATCGCTGGACCCTGGGACAGGTAAGTGGCCATGTATTAAAAGTCAGCAGCTGCAGTATTTGTAGCTGCTGGCTTTTAATATTTTTTTTTTTGGCGGTTTAGGTGGACCCCCGCTTTAATAATGCAGAATGTACATAACTAGTCAAAAAATAAAAATAAACCCAACGCTGCTTAACATTTAATATGGCCGCCAGTAACCGGCTTCTAAGAAAGAGCACCAGGGAGTGAAAAATAGGTGAAACAAGCAGTTTTTGGAATGCTGTACATCTGGAATCTTAACGGGTGTTTATATCCCAATGGTAATAACTTGCGTTAATATTCAGCCTCAATTTGCCTTGTTATTTACATCGCCCTCCATTATTCGGAGTCGTACTGCCCCAGAGTTACTATGGAAACAGTCTGCCAAAATCAGCAAAGACTTCAAACTCAATGAGATTTAAAATGAACACGTTGTGCTGGAACCGAAATAAACAAAACTCACTTTTTCTTAATTTATTCACTTGAAATGTGATCGTCCGCAGAGCGGCCTGATATAATAACCACATTTTCTTCACACGTACTAAACAAGTTGGAGAAATTTAAAAAACAAGCAAGAAACAATGTAGCCAACAAACTAGTCTGTGCTGACTGAAAGCAATAAATAGAATAAAATACCTAAGGGTCAATGTAATAATAATTATAATAACAGTGTGCATTAACACATGACAAACCAATGTGATTACATTTTTTCAGCCAATTATAGCAGTTAGGGAGGTGAGAGATAATTGTCAGTTAGCTACTATTTGTTAACCCCTTCACTACCGGGCATTTCACCCCCTTCCTGCCCAGGCCAATTTTCAGCATTCAGCGCTGTCACACTTTGAATGACAATTGCGCGCTCATGCAACGCTGTACCCAAATGACATTTTTATCATTTTTTTCACACAAATAGAGCTTTCGTTTGGTGGTATTTAATCACCACTGTTTTTTTTTTATTCAGCCTCCTGCTGCAGCTAAATATTTCTCATTGTGACTCCTTAGTCTGGAGCACCTGATGCCATTTTTTTTGCACCCCTGGTTCTTATGTTTTCCTGCATAGTTGAGTCACTTAGCCTTGTTTCCACATTGGAGGCTTTTTGGCCACAATTCTTCCATGAATACCACTTCTGGTCAGACTTCTCCAGACAGTAGATGGGGTTACCTTGGTCCCACTGGTTTCCTCCAGACTTCTCTGGACAGTAGATGGGTCTACCTAGGTCCCACTGGTTTCCAGACTTCTTCGGACAGTAGATGGGGTTACCTGGGTCCCACTGGTTTCCTCCAGACTTCTCTGGGCAGTAGATGAGGGTACCTTGGTCCCACTGGTTTCCACCGGACTTCTTTGGACTGTAGGTGGGTGTACCTGAGTCCCACTGGTTTCCACCAAACTTGTTCGGATAGTAGATGGGTGTACCTAGGTCCCACTGTTTCCAGACTTCTTCGGACAGTAGATGGGGGTACCTGAGTCCCACAGATTTCCACCAGACTTCTTTGGACAGTAGATGGGGGTACCTTGGTCCCACTGGTTTCCACCAGACTTCTTTGGACTGTAGGTGGGTGTACCCCTGTCCCACTGGTTTCCACCAGACTTCTTTGGACTGTAGATGGGGTTACCTTGGTCCCACTGGTTTCCACCAGACTTCTTTGAACAGTAGATGGGGGTACCTGGGTCCCACTAGTTTCCACCAGTTCTGTGCTGATGGCACTGCTGGACATCTTCTGATGTGGAAGGGAAGGAAGCATGATGTATCTTTCTCCTGCTGCTTTAAGTTTCCTTGTCCGACCACTGCGTCTACGCTCCTCAACGTTACTCGACAACTGCATCTACGCTCCTCAACGTTACCCGACCACTACATCTACCATCCTCAACGTTGTCCATTTCTTTGTGCTTCTTCAAAAGAGCTTGAACAGCACATCTTGAAACCCCAGTCTGCTGTAAAATCTTTGCCTGAGAGTGACCTTGCTGATGCAGTATAACTACAGTACCTTGTGTCTTGTTGCTGTGCTCAGTCTTGCCATGGTGTATGACCTGTGACATTAAACTGTCTTACGCAACCTCACCTTGCAGAGTTTGGCTGTTCCTCACCCAGTTTAAAGCCTCCTACACAGCTGTTTCTGTAATGACTGTATTTCAACCTACATATAAGATTGATGATCATTAGTACTTGCTTGGTATGATTGGCTAATCATACACCTGACTCTAATCCTACAAAATCCCTGACCCTGTGCAAGTGTAATGCCCCGTACACACGGTCGGACTTTGTTCGGACATTCCGACAACAAAATCCTAGGATTTTTTCCGACGGATGTTGGCTCAAACTTGTTTTGCGTACACACGGTCGCACAAAGTTGTCGGAATTTCCGATCGGCAAGAACGCGGTGACGTCAAGCACGTACGACGAGACTAGAAAAGGCCGGTTGAGAACCAAGCGCGGCACCCTTTGGGCTCCTTTTGCTAATATCGTGTTAGTAAAAGTTTGGTGAGAGACGATTCGCGCTTTTTCAGACTCGTGGCTTTCAGATCGTTTTCTGCCGTTCAGTTTGTGCTTGTGGGTTTGTATCTGCTCTTCAGTGCGTGCAGCAAGTTCCGCGTGACTTTAGGTAGTCATTGTATTCTTGTTCGTTCGTTACTGTTTTTCAGGTCGCTCTTCACAGGCCTTGCTGTTCTTCAGTGCGTTCTGTTACTTCGTTCTGAGCAGCCGACTGTTTTTTAGCCATGTTGCGTATGCGTACTCCTCGTAGAGTTCGTGCTGTGTGGGGGCTTGGTATTGGGGTCCTTACCTTGACACAAGTCCAGTCCATGAACAGGGTGGGGAGGAGTTCATGGACCAAGAATTGGTTGCTTCAGCGTGACCAGTTCTCTCATATGCCTTTGCTCCATGAGATCTGTGAGAATAATTCTGATGATTTCAGGAAATTTCTCAGGATGACGGACCCTGTGTTTCACCGTCTGTTGGCTTCGCTGACCCCCTATATCAGCAGGCAGGATACCTGCATGAGGCAAGCCATCACTCCGGAGCAGAGGTTGGTCGCTACCCTGCGGTACTTGGCGACAGGGAGAAGCCTGCAGGACTTGAAGTTCTCGACAGGCATCTCCCCCCAGGCTCTGGGTATCATCATCCCAGAGACCTGTTCTGCCATCATACAGGTCCTGCAGAAGGAGTATATTAAGGTAAGATTTTTATCCTTTTCTATCACATTTTATTGTATTGAATGTTTGCTAATATATTGTATTTCTTTCCTCATTCCCTAATTACCATGATTGTAATATACTGTGAATGTCCCCTTTGTCCTCATGCATGCAGGATTTTTATGTAATTATTATTTTAGGTCCTTCATACATATTTGCCCTTCACTAACCTCCCCAGCATGGTTTCTCCTGGCCCTATATTCACCTCATGTAGTCACTTAACAATGTATTTTTTCTGCTCCATAGTAGTGCTTTACCCCAAACACCCCCTAAAATGTTTAGAAATGTGATTTGTGCTTTAAATTCAGGCAAAGTGCCAGAGGCTTTTTTTGGTGGTGTCCCCAAATCATTTTTAGTAACTCTCCTTCCCCCAACTGCTAAGTCAGCTGATCCCAATTCTCTATCCTCAATCATCTATCTGCTGACTTTGCCAAACCCATACACACTATACCCATCTCTTTACTGGTCAGATGTATGGATGAATTCCCCAAAGCATGTAGTGCAAGGGCCTGCCTGTCTACTTTCAAATGGTACTGTTTAAAGTTTTTGGATCCTATTATTATCTTGATAGGTAATAGCAGAATGTCCAAATGTGCTCAAATGTGTACAGTGTGTATTTATATCTTTGTATTATGGCACTTCTTACCTGTCCAGTGGGCTGCCAATAGTGTAACTAAGGAGGGGCTGTTCCAAGTAATACCCATTATTTAGGCATTCATGTCTCAATGAAGTGAAGAGGGTTACCTGTCCAAGATTTCCACACACCCCATAATGTTAGAAATGGCCCATGAGAGGGGGGGGGGGGGGGGGGGAATATGATAGGTGTACCTTATACTTTGGCCTTGTTAAATTCCCCTTAATAAATGCTATCTGGAGGTTGACCCATAATGTTTGTGTCTAATCTGCTTGCCATGTTTCTGATCAAAAATAGTAATGTTTATTGTTTTTTCCTCAACAGTTTCCTTCCACGCCACAGGAATGGCAGACTGTGGCCTCCCACTTTGCCCAGCGGTGGGACTTTCCTAACTGCGGAGGGGCAATTGATGGGAAACATGTCCACATCATCCCACCACCCAACTCGGGGTCATACTATTTCAACTATAAGGGGTTCAATAGTATAGTGATGTTGGCGGTGGTGTCGGCTAATTACGACTTCCTGTATGTGGACGTGGGGAAGAATGGCTGGATGTCCGATGGTGGAGTCATCGCCCAGACGGAGTTTTACAGGCGTCTCCAGAATGGCAGCTTGGACTTGCCAGCTCCAGAGGACAATGTGGAAGGACTCCCATAGGTGTTCGTTGCGGATGAAGCGTTTGCGCTGGGGGACCACCTGATGCGGCCATTCCCGATGAGGACCCTCACCCCGGAACAGAGGGTTTTTAATTACCGGCTGGCCAGAGCCCGAAGAGTGGTGGAGAACACATTTGGAATCCTGGCCAGCCGGTTCCGCCTATTTCTGACACCCATCGATATGGCGGAGTATAAACTGAACCATATTATACTTGCGTGCTGTGTTCTCCATAACTTTTTAAGGAAACATTCGGCCAACTATGCTGGCTCAGTTGAGCCTGAGGCCGGAATGATACATGAAACCACACTGACGGCGCTTGAAAGCGTCCGTCCTGGCTTGCCCTCCCTGAGTGCCCGTAATGTCCGGTTACGCTACCTGGAGTTCTTTGCGGGTAGGGGGGCCATCAATATGCCAGCAAATATGTGAAGCCTTTTTATAATAAAAAACAAAAAGAAATTCTTTGTGGACATTTACTGCTTGTGTTTGTTTTAGCTGACCCTGACAGAAATGTGTTGAGTGCAGAAAAATGCGTGATTGTGTAACCTTATACAAAGCACTGTTGGCTGTTATTTACTAAATGCAAAAACACATTTCACTACAAGTGCACTTGCAACTGCACTGAACTTGCACTTGTAGTGCAAAGTGGATTTGCCCTTAGGAAATAACCCCCATTTTCCCTGAAAACAGCAATTACATCACCCCAAAAGTGTTGTAGTGTTGAGACAATAATCCACACATTCTTGATGAACCAACTTTTTTATACCTGCACAATCACATGTGCATTTACCAAAGGTTTTTAAAACAAACCAACATGTTTGTTGTATAACAATGTTTGCAGTAGCATTATCAAAAATAGAAATGTCCATTTACGATAAAACAGGCCTGTGTTAAACCGACAAGAAAGACAAAAAACTTGAACTTACAAAGTTCACATTAGGTAAAACCTGAAGGCAATATCAGACATCAGTATTTAGGAACTGTGTTTGATATTGCGTTCAGATGGGGGGAAATCACCCCTGGAAAAGCCAAATTTGGAAGATGCACAGCAATTTACGAATGTCAACATGTGCTAGCTGCCATCACGGGGGATCAAGGGACGTGTTTTGGGGGAGCAAGCCCTTCCTCACTGCTACTTTATAATTGAGGAAGGGGTTGCACCCCCAAAACGCGTCCATTGATCTCCCGTGATGGCAGATAGCAACTGTTGGCACACTGTGTGCATCCTCCAAATTTGGCTTTTCAAAACATTTCAAAAAGATTTAAAACATTGGACCACAATCAAAAAAGTGATTTGGTGGGGTTTTAATTTCGCCCCAAAACATCAATGATGTTATTATTTCTTTTAATCACATCATTGATTTTTGTCTTTAGGTTCTCCAATTCCAAATTACACCCCATGATCTCCCCGATCAGCATCTGGGCACTTTCGGATGTGAAAGGATCTCGATCACCTAAAAAGAGAGAAACCAAACAAAAACAGGTATCAAAAATCTGCCAGCATCCATCTCTTACCTGAGCCTGTGGTCACAGACACTCACCTGTTGTGGTGGCAAGTTCTACCACATCTTCTTCCTCCTCCTGCTCCACTTGGGTTGGGGGTATTTCACCTTCTTCCCGAGGTGGGGGGTCTCTGTTCTCCTCGGATGAGGGGTGTCTTCCGAGTCTTCTCTCCCCTATGTAAAACAAAAATGGTATAATTAGCACACAGATATTTGATGGCAGAACTAGAAATAGGAAACATTGCTTGGAAGTGGGGTACAATTGTCTATTTTAGCAGAGTTCCAAGATGTCGCTTTTTTATTGTCCTTTGCCAACCTGCAATACTTTACCTGTTTAGTACAAGCTTCACAGATGGAGACCCCCCTATAGTATACACTGTAGCACCTGTGTGGCCCCCTAAAAAAAATGGTGTTCTTGTGTCCCACACTAGTGCTCCAGCGTCCAGATGTGAAAACAGCTGCTCAGTGTCCTCTCCTTACACACAATCTAGTTAGCATTTCATTCTAGTAACAAACCCATCTACACAACCAAATATTTTTCATTCAAGTAGGCCCTAAAAAATGTGGGCAAATGCATATGGCAGAAACAATGTTGTTTTAGAGGGTTAAAAAATTTTTTGTAGACGAACGAATAATGGGCCCATGAACATTAAAGTTGACAGTTTAAACTGTACAATTAAGATAAGCATATGGAGCAGCACGAACGTAATAAAGACATAAATAATAGGAACACAGCACAACTACTTACTTTTTTGAAGCACTCTCCGGACCTTTCGGTACTGCTCGGGCTCTCTTAATTTTAGGTCCGACCACCGCTTCCTGAGCTGATCTTTCGATCGTCGTACCCCGAAGTTTCTGTGCAGACTTTTGATCACTTTAGCAATGATTTTGGCCTTTCTGATGTTGGGGTGGGGGTAAGGCCCATACTTGCCGTCATAGTCAGCCTTCTTCATGATGTCCACCATCTCCAACATCTCCCCAAAGGACATATTTGTGGCCTTAAATCGTCTCCTTCTGGATCGGGACGTTTCCGGAACCGGGCTTTCCTCCTCCTCCTCCTCGTTGCTAGAATTAGCACGCACCTGCTCTAACTCCGCCATGTGCTCTTCACCCACTGCGCGGAACGAAAAGGGGCGGGGAATAGACTAGAAAGAATGTCAGGGGCGGGCGGAGTTACATGCATGCGCAGTGTGTATAAAGCGTAACACGCGTGCGTAGTACGTACGATCTGTGAGCGGAGGAAGGAGCATTGGACGCGCCGATCGTAAGAACGAAGGTAAGAGACAAACTTGTGCCTATACTGCTTCTATATTGAGGCCTATATTGTAACAAGATTAGGAGAGTTTTGTCTGACATTAGGCTTTGTCTTGTGTTGTGTCTTGCAGTGAACATGGATATGTTAGTGAAAGACAATGACTTCATTTCAGTCTTCATAGATATGTTAAGGGAGCTGCCATGTCTGTGGGAGATTAACCACCCACATTACAAGAACCAAACAAAGAGGAAGGCAGCACTGGAGCAATTGTGTGAAATTGTGAAGCAGGTGATCCCCAGGGCAGACATCACATATTTAAAGATCTTAATTGGTGGCCTAAGGAGCACATATGTGAGGGAGCACCAGAAAGTCCAGGATTCACAGAGATCAGGAGCAGCAGATGACATCTATGTCCCCAGGATGTTGTACTACGACAGGCTGCACTTTCTGGCAGGCCAGACTGAACCCAGGTCATCCCTCTCCAGTCTTCCTTCCACGCTTCCTTCCCCTCCAGCTGAGGCTTCTGACGCCCAACCTGGGCCTACCAGGCAACAACATGTGGAGGTGCCCAGATTGAGCCAGGTATAGCATTCCTCTAAATATTGCTGGTTGTCCAATCAATGATGTTAACTAGATGTTAGTTTGGAGTACTAATTTATGATTGTGATTGATGATTCAAAAACTAAAACCATGTCCCTTTTTCATACACAGGGAAGTCTCAGCCAGGAGGTGGCCGGGCCGAGCCGGCTGGCTGATCTGCAGGTCCCTCCCCTACACCTGTAAAGAGAAAGTGGCAGGAGGAGGAGTGCCCTAGAGGAGGCTGCCAGAGGACTCTTTTGGAGGGCTACAGAGGTCCTGGGAGCACCACACACCGTGGAGGAGGACATTGCTGCCACCATTGCCTATAAAATGCAGAGCATGGAGGAGGGCCAACAAGCCATGTGTGAGTCGCTCATATTGGAGGCTCTTAACAAAGGTATGAGGGGCCTAATTACAGCTCAGACACACCTTTGCGATGGTCCTCCTCCTCCTCCTGCAGGTCCTCCTCCTCCTCCAGGTCCTACTCCTCCTCCTGCCACATCTCCAACAGCACAGCCACAGCCCGGAAGGAAGCGTGGAAGGAAGACCAGAAAGTGAGGACCCTGGATCCAGTCTGGTCGGCCAAAAGATGCAGCCTCTTGTGGTACCACAGCCTGGGGACACAGATGTCATCTGCTGCTTTCCAGATCTCTGCGACTTCTGGACCAGACTGCCCTCCCTTACATATGGACTCCTCAGGCCACCAATTTTGATGTTCAAGAATTGATGTCTGCCCTGGGGGTCCCAGGCTTCGCTAATTTCTCCTGTTGATCCAGTGTTGCCTCCCTCTTTGTTTGGTTCTGATCCCTTAATAAAGGATTTTTGTTTTTTTTGTAAAATCTTTATTTTAAGAACATTTCAGTGAAAAACTGTACACAGAGTAAACATGTATAACAGAGCCCAGAGAAGGTTTACAATGACACATGTTGTTGCAACTGACCAAACCTTAGTTAAGATTAGTTCACAGTTTTAGTGGTCTTTAGTCATCATATTGAGTCTAAACGCCCCTGAGGAGTAAGTCCCGTCTAGGGACGGTCCTCCCTCACCCAAGGTGCTGATTGATCGTGTGGGTAAGGAGGGCGCCCCCCCCCCGGCGGCTGCCCGAGAAGAGGGGGGCTATCTGCCTCCAACAACCTCTCCCAGACCGCCAGACCAGCGGAAACACCCCCCTCAAATTCCCGTTTTCTGTAGTGTGAGACACGCCCCCCCCGTCCCAATAGGGTTTAGAGGAGCCGGGTCCCCCCTCCTGTGGTTGGCCACTGCTATCTTATTTCTGGTTGTCGCAGTAAGTGAGAAAGTTATTATCCAACCTCTGGGTAGAAAGATATTGTGTGCTTTATAAACCATAGTTGGTAGTAGAAGAGAAGTGGAAAAAAGAGAGAAAAGATTAGAAAAAGAATTGAGGTAGGGGGAGGGAAGAAGTTAGATGGGGGGAGATGGGGGGGTAAGTGAGGAGCGTACTTTATGGTCTGGAGGAGTCTCAGAGATCTGCGCCGAGCAGGTCCCGACCACGGCAGGTCCTTTCAATGTTTGTAGTGGAGCTTGTTCATTATGTGGTATTATTAGCAATGAGGCGGGATCTTAGGGAAGGTTCCGCTAATTCCAGCAGGGCTATATCTAAACTGGGATTTTCATGATCAGGTTCAGACATATAATCTTTCCAGGGGGTCCATATAATGTCAAATCTTTCTGTTTTCCCTTTACGGGTCGCTATCCAATGTTCTGCTTCTCTAATGTCATTTACTTTCTTAATCCAGTCTGCTTTTGAAGGGGTCTTGGTTTGTTTCCAGTAAATTGGGACAAGGCGTCTGGCTGCGTTTAAAAGGTGTGGCAATATGCATTTTTTGTATCTACTGATTGGCATCTGTGGAATATGCAAGAGGAAGTATGCCGGGGACAAGGGGATGTCTAGATCTAAGATTTCCTTTATTAGGTTTTTGACTTCAATCCAGTATGGTTGGATCAGTGAACATTCCCACCAAATATGGAGGAGTGTACCCCTTTGTCCACACCTCCTCCAGCATTGGTCTGACACCAAGGGGTAGATGCGAGCTAGGTCGGCCGGAACACGGTACCAGCGTGATAACATTTTGTAATTAGTTTCTTGGGATTTGGATTCTATGGAGCTCGAGTGAGTGAGGTGATATAGGTGTGTCAGCTGAGCTGGGGAGAGGTCCATCTTTAAGTCCTTTTCCCATGTAGGTGGGTCTAAGATTGTCGGTAACGTTACTTAATAAACGGTACATTTCCGAGACCATGTGAGGGATTGGTTCTTCTTCTGTGAAAAACTTTTCGAAACTTGTGAGAGTGGAAAGGTCTCTAATTGATTTCCCATGTATCTCGAAGAAGTGGTGGAGCTGCCTATACCTCCAGAAATTCATTTTGGAGCCCCCGTGTCTCTTTTGTAGAGACTCGAAGTCCATTAGTTTACCTTTATGCATTAATTTCCCACAGCTGGCATTGCCATCGTCCAACCAAGGACCAAAGAAGGCCATTTGTTCACCTGGTGGGAACCAAAGGAACCCTCCCAATGGAGCTAGCGGGGACATAGGAGGAGACAGATTTAGAGCCGAATTTAATTTGTCCCAAGTGGAGAGTGCGTGAAGCGTCAGAGGGGAAGTATCATCCGACAGTCCCCTGCACTCTTTGGGCAGCCATGGAGCATAGGCCAGGTTCCTGCCCGCTAGCCATTTTTCCAAGGAAACCCAAAGCTTGGACTGGGTGTGAAAGCGCCAGCTGAGGATTCTCTGAAGGACTATGGCTCTATGATATTTCAAGATGTCAGGAATTCCCAGACCCCCCATCAATTTGGATCGTTTCAGTACTCTCAAAGCTATTCTAGATTTCTGTGTGTTCCATACAAACCCCGATAGTATACTGTTAATCTGGGAGAAAAAATTGTTCGGTAAGGAGATGGGAATCATTTGTAGGTAAAAAAGGATGCGGGGCAAAATGTTCATTTTTATTATATTGACACGTCCTATCCATGTGAAAGTGGTCTTAGTCCACTGTGAAAGGTCTTTTTTAATTATGTTAAGTAGGGGGGGGGGGGAATTGTGGCGTATAGGGTATCATAATTGTCTGTCAGTTGTATTCCTAGATATCTAATTGAGGATTTGGCCCAGGCAAAGGGAAAGGCGCTTTGTAAGTTACCCTTCAGGGAGGGAGGCAAGTGAACAGGCAAAATTTCTGACTTAGAGAAATTAATTTTAAAATTTGATAATGACCTGAATTTGTTTAGTTCCTTCATCAGAATTGGCAGCAAGATCAGAGGTTCTGATAGATGGAATAGAACGTCATCTGCATATGCCGACAGTTTGTGTTCAGTTGTTCCAACCTTTAGGCCCTTTATGTCTGTGTTTGCTCTGACAATGCATAATAACTGTTCAAGAACTAGAGCAAAGAGGAGAGGAGAAAGGGGGCACCCCTGTCTCATGCCATTCCAAATCGGGAACTGGGAGGATAGGACTCCATTCACTTTTACCTGTGCACAGGGAGTGGAGTATAGAGCTAGAATTGAGGATAGCATGCGTGTTTTCAGTCCTAGAGTCTCTAATACCATTTTTAGAAATGTCCAATCAACCCGGTCGAAAGCCTTCTCGGCATCAGTAGAGAGAATTACATAAGGTTATGGGTTTGGGCGAGTACGTGCCCAATGTATTAGTTGGATAGCTCTGACTGAGTTGTCTCTTGCCTCCCTCTCTTTGATGAACCCCGTTTGATCTGGGTGGACTATGTGAGGTATAAGGTTTCCGAGTCTATTTGCTAACACCTTCGCCATAATCTTAACATCAACGTTAAGAAGGGATATGGGCCGGTAGCTTTGGGGTAGCGTCAGGTCTTTGCCCTCTTTGGGTAGCACTGTTATGTGTGCTAGAAGCGCCCCAGTGGGGATAGGGTTCCCTTCCGCAATTGCGTTGAAATATTTGCACATGTGGGGACTTAGGAGATGAAGGAATGTTTTATAGTATGTCCCCGTGAAGCCATCCGGTCCTGGACTTTTCCCTTTGGGCAGGGATTTCACTGTCGACTTTATCTCCCCTGGTGAGATTGGTAGTTCTAGTTCTGTGCATTGATCGTCATTTAAAGGCGGGACACCGGCTGAAGCCAAATAGTCTCGTATGGCTGTAGTCCTATTTGTCTGAGCGTCTAAAGGGTGGTCAGAGGTCAGGTTGTAGAGTTGTGTATAATAGTCTTGAAACCCTGAGGCAATTCCAGAGGACCGAACTGAAATGTCTCCATTTGAAGAGCGTAGTTTTTGGACATAAGTCTGAGCTTGCTTCTTACGAAGAGCTCTAGCGAGCATGCGTCCACACTTATTTCCATATTCATAATATTTGTGTGAAAGATGTCTGGCCTGCTTGCGAGTCTGTCTATCTAGTAGACGTAACAACAAGTTTTGCAGTTCTGTTAACCTCTGTAATGCCCCAGGGCTCCCATTTTGTTTATGTTTCAGTTCTGCTTCTTGTAGGGCGGTCAGTACTCTTGTGAAGTCTGCCTGAAGCATCTTTTTAAGTTTGGCCCCTAGGGATATTAACTCTCCTCTGACTACAGCCTTATGGCCTTCCCACACCATGCCTTCTTTGACATCGCTAGTGGTATTTTCTCTAAAATAGTTTGTGATGACCTCCGACACTTTAGCCCCCACCGCCACATCGTCCAGCAAATTTTCATTTAATCTCCACGTCCAGGCCCCACGAGAGCCGGACGGGAGCCTGAGAGTCACACCTACCGGTGTGTGGTCTGACAGTGTGATGTTCCCAATGAATGCTGACTGTAGGAGCTCCAGTGTGGGTCGATCAACATATATATGGTCTATACGGGTATAGACATTGTGTACTGCAGAATAGTAGCTGAAGTCCCTCTCTACAGGGTGTAGGGTCCTCCAGCTATCAAGAAGCATATGTGATTGAAGGGACTTACGAAAATGCTTTAGAAAAGCATAAGAGTATGTGTGGCTAGTGTTGGAGGTGTCAATGGAAGGGTCTGGGCTGACATTGAAGTCTCCTCCAAGGACAACAAATCCTTCCTTAAATTCTGTCAGAAGTTCGAGGACCTTATCTATGAAGGAAATTTGATTTGAGTTGGGAGCGTATATCGAGGCGAGTGTGTATTTGCGCCCTGCTATGATGCCTTTCAGGAAAATGTATCGGCCTTGTGGATCTATTTTACTATCTGAAAGTTGAAAAGGGCATGTTTTATGGATCGCTATTGTGGTCCCTTTAGATTTAGAGTTAGGGGAAGTGCTGTGGAACCATTGATTATATAAATGGGTTGGAAGTCTAGGTAAGGAGAGGTGGGTAAAATGGGTTTCCTGTAATAAAACTATTTGTGCCTGCATTTTTTTAAGTTCCCACCATAATTTGTTCCTCTTCCCAGGGGAGCATAGGCCTCTTATGTTATAGGATATTACCTTTAGCGTAGACATTATGGGTCTGGTGTTTGGACGTATGTCGCGCGATCGAACCCGCCCGGCGCAGAGCTCCCAGTGATATGTTGCTCCTGGGAAAGTGGGGGTGGGGTAGGAAGAGGGTGAAGGAAGTCAGAAAAGTAAAGGGAGAGATAGCACAAAAAAATACTGTTAAAACATACAAAACAGTACAACTTATGAGTAACAGTGTTAATGAAAAAAACTTCTGCGTGTGAGGTGTGAGGTCCGCTTTAACAACGGAAGGGGCCTCAGACCTTAAACTAATGTCCCAACTAGGGACAGTACCCAACAAGGGGTGGCCTACGTGGGGAAATGTGAGCCTAAACACGGGGGGGAGACATGGGGTACCGTCTCCGTCCACCGCATCTTTTAAGTTGTGGTTTTGGGCAGGGGGAGACATTCTGTGGGAATAAATATAGCCTTTTCTTATATGGGGCCTAGGTGAGAGAAATAAAATATTAATATATAAGAAGGATGATTATCGCGTGGGGTTGCCTGAGTCCCGGGCTTTGTCAACAAAGGTCCTTCATTTGTTGATTGGAGTTAGTAATCTACTTCTCTCACGGATATCTTGGTTTTAACTTGGTTAATCTGAGGTCTTGCATTTGTATAGCCCGCCTTGCGTATCAGATTGGTAGAGAGAGGAGAACTTCTCAGAATGTAGGTATGGTTCCTTCATGGTACATGTATGGGTAACCCAGAATCATCAAGATATCACATGAAGACTGCAGCTTTAATCTCGTGTGGTGGAGGGCCCCACCACAGGATCTTGATTCTGTTGTTGTCTGTCTCTTCTGCGATTTTTGCGGGAGACCGTTGACCATTGAGAGGGTAATTGAATCCCAGAGGCATCAAACGTGTTCCTCCAATCCGGAAAGTCCACTGGATCTAGATCAAGAGTGGAGAGGAAATTGGGGAGGTCGTCTTTATTGCGTAATGTAACTTGGCGTCCGTTTTTAGTCACTTGTAGGAAGAAAGGAAAGCCCCAGCGGTATGGCAAACCCGCCTCTTGAATGGCATTCAGGAGGGGACGTAGAGCTCTGCGTTCAATGAGGGTACGCCTGGAGATATCTTGATAGAAAAATAAGTGCGAGCCGTCAAAGTCATAGAATGGTTTACCACGCGTTTTTTGCATAATGCGGTCTTTGATGTTGTATTTGTGAAGTTTGCAAATTATGTCCCTGGGATTGTCCACATCTTGAGACGGAGGTCTTAAGGCTCTATGTGCTCTATCAATTTCTATTGGTGTGGTAGCTGATAGGCCCAGTATATCTCTAAAGATGTCTGTCAGCGTGGGAATAATGTCCCTTGATGCTGTGGCTTCAGGCAGACCTCGGATCCTAATATTGGCTCTCCTGCTGCGATTTTCAGCGTCATCCAGCTGGCAAAGCAAGGTTTCAATCTGCTGGCTTTGTATTTGACATTGAGATTGCAGCAGTGCAATAGCGGGGAGAACCTCCTCTAATTTTTCTTCTATGGATTCCACTCTATTGCCCAGGTGTGTAGTGTCAGCTTTTAGTTGGGCGATATCCTCAGTGAAGGCTTTTTCTACCCTGCATGTAAAGTGCTCCAAGTCCTCTTTGGTGGGCAGGGACATGATATGGCGCCGAATGTCCTCATCACTTAGATAGTCAGAGATCTCAGAGCGGCCTCCCATAGAAACAGGGGAGGCACATGGGGCTGAATCACTCACCGACCCTGGGGATGGAACCGGAGATGCTGGGGAGTTAGTTTCTTTCAGTGTTCGGGCCGTGGCTGCAGCTGGCTGGGAGGATTTGCCTGCTTTCTGGGCCTTCCCGGTCGGCGCCATCTTGGAGGGCTCGCGGCCTTGTCCCCGGGTCCCTGAAAAGTAGGAGTCCAGTTGTCCCCGTCTTGTTTTGTCGGTCCTTGCCGATTGGGAGGGTTGCCTTAGTCGCTGTGACATGTGGGGAGTCTGGCGCGGCAATTTCCCCCCCGTTTTTCACTGATTAGTGCGGCGGTGGAGCGGAGCTGAGGCAAGACACGACCTCACTCCTCCATGGTCAGGACACGCCCCCCCAGGATTTTTGTTTTGAATTATACTCTCCTATGTGTTTTACTTCAAAAAGGACAGTTTTTTGGGGAGGATTCAGGTACATTTCAAATATACAATGTGAAATGAACAAGGGACACCAACACCAAACAATCTCCTGGAGAATAAATAATAAAAGATATCAATGGTGTTGGGGTAACTTGACACATAAAACACACACAAAAATATTCTGGAATAAAAATAAAAATAACATTGAACAAAGATCAGCCTTGGAAAAAATACAAACATTGAATCTAAAAAAAAAAAGGCTTAAAATCCCCAAAAAAATTAAATAATAAAAAAAAAAACATTCTGTCAGATGTGACAACTAATAACAAAATATTCAGGGAATCCCAATAAAAAAACACAAATAAAACTTTGTGAGAAGTGTGTGTGAATATGAGCAGCAAAACTACTTCATTCTTGTCACATTATAAAGAAGAAGAGAGTGCGCTGTATTAAACCATTTTTGACATTGCAGCGTGACGAAAGTGCTGTATCCATTGCGAACGCTAAGTTTACCAGAACGAGCTGTTCCGTCTTGGAATTTCTTCTGAGCATGCGTGGCACTTTGTGCGTCGGAACAGGCCACACACGGTCTGAATTGACGCGATCGGATTTTGTTGTCGGAAAATTTTATCTCCTGCCCTCCAACTTTGTGTGTCAGAAAATCCGATGGAAAATGTCCGATGGAGCCCACACACGGTCGGAATTTCCGACAACACGCTCCGATCGGACATTTTCCATCGGAAAATCCGACCGTGTGTACGGGGCATTAGAATTAATGCTGGTTTGAGACCAAAGGGTAGTCACACCAAACATTGATTTGATTTGGATTTTTCTTATGTTCATTCACATTGCATTTTGTAAACTGATAAAAGTAAACAATTAAAATATATATATTTTAAAGCATTCCTACTATACAGCTTTTCTTCACACCTGCCTAAAACTTTTTCACAGTAATGTATAGCTTAAAATATAAATGCTGCCGCTGATTAAAAGAGTCTCCACAACTGGGACCAATATACAGGTGAATCTCCAAAAAAAAATTAGAATATCATCAAAAAGTTAATTTATTTCAGTAATTCAATTCATACATTATATAGATGCGTTACACAGAGTGATATATTTCAAGCATTTCTTACTTTTAATTTTGATGATTATGGCTCACAGTGAGTGAAAACTCAATATTCAACATCTCCGAAAATTAGATTAATACATAAGACCAATAAAAGTGTAGCAAAGTCTCTATCCTTGTCTAATGAGAACTTTCCAGGCCCAAGATAGCTGACATCCTTCTGTATGTAGTGGGTTGTGAGGCATAGTGGGTGCAAGGTGGACAAAGTTATTGGGCGCCTGACACTTCTTGGATGTAAAAGAGGTTTTATTTCTCTTAACAGTCCTTTTTGTATTTTGGGGGGAAAGAGGGTTAGGGCCAGGAAACCCTTAAGTAGCTGTATATTCAATTGTCAGACTCCGAGACTTCAACAGGAGGACAGCCGTGAAGGAAAAGGCCCCAGCAAGGAGCCACATCTGCACATGCAGGAATGCTGTCTCCTATGGCAACAGTCCTTTAACAGTTCCTAACTCAAACATAACAGTTCCTTCAGCTTCACTACCACTGCCTCTTGTAGTTCTTCAATACTGAGCTCCCGGTCTCTCACTAGACCCTCTGATTCACTGACTCTGAATCCCTTGAGCTCCTCTAATCTTTGCGGTGGTATCTCCCTCAAGCTTCACCCACGCTTCCCTGCTGGGTCTTTGGCTTGGCACCCCAGATACATCTCACCCTTGCTGACCAGCTCAGTCCCTGGCTTGACTCACTAGACTGCTCTGCAAGCGTCACCTCTGCTGGTTGGATCCCTGACTCGATCACCACCTGAAGTTTCCCGATTCTTCACCGTGCCTGTTCAGTGAGAATACTGCTCCAGTACTTGCTTCAGCTACTCACTGTGGTCCCTGGTAATAAGGTGGTTGGTCCCTTTGTAGTGACAGCTTCCCTTCTACCACCGACCACTGACAGGTTCTCCGGGTGGCAGAACCGTCCCTTCTGGTTGGACTGCAAGCCGCAATGCCAACCCTGCGTTGCTCTCCTACTTCTGGATAGGCCCTCACACAGCCTAGCAGCCGGATGCTTCCGGGATAGGCCCAATTTCTGGCCTAACAGCCCGGGGCACACAACACACGTCCACCCAGACAGCCGTTCAGGTGGCACAGAACCTAGATCACCTGACTGATTCTCGAATGGCCTTTGCTTCAACAATCCTCTCTAGGCTGCGGTTGTCCCTGTTGCTTGTGCACCTATTTCTACCACCCTTTTTCCTTCCACTCAACTCTCCATTAATATGCTTGGATACAGCACTCTGTGAACAGCCAACTTCTTTAGCAAAGACCTTTTGTTCTGTCTTCTGGACAACTGTCAAGTCAGCGGTCTCCCCCATAATTGTGTAACCTACTGAACCAGACTGAGAGACCATTTAAAGGCTCAGGAAACCTTTACAGGTGTTTTGAGATAATTAGCTGATTAGAGAGTGACACCACCAGTCTACTATATTCAACTTTTTTTTTACAATACTCTCATTTTCTGATACTGAATTATGGGTTGTCACTCGCTGTAAGCCATAATCATCAAAATTAAAAGAAAGAAATGCTTGCAATATATCACTCTGTGATTAACGCATCTATAGAATGTATGAGTTTCACTTTTTGAATTGAATTACTGAAAGAAATTAACTTTTTGATGATAGTCTAATTTTTTGAGATGCACCTGTAAACCATAAACAGTAATAATATGTCCCTTATAAACAACATCACAGAGACGACTGCAATGCAGGAACAGAGAGGGAACATGTTCTACAGAGAAACTCAACTCTCAGCAATTAACTAAATGCTGTAATTATCTTCCATTAACATCAAAAAGGTAATTGTTTGCCAACTCTGAAGAGTTGTCCTTTTGTGGTGGCAAAATATATTCCTAAAATGTCAATCATGGAAATACATTAGAGATAATGGGGGTCGGGAGTCGGGACGATTATTTTGTACTGATCTGAGTTGACGTAAAGTTGACGTGGACATTTTTGGAAATTCATCAATTATGATGGAAGGAGTAGAAGCAACTGTTTGATTACAGCACTGTTGTCTTTTATACAAACTCTCCAGTACCGTCACATCTAAGCACTTGAAGTCAGACATTTTTAGGAATTGCGCAGGGAAAACACAGTTGACTGAAAGGTTATGTTCCTTTTTGTTCCATCCAAGTACATTTATATATGGCCTGACCTAACCACTTGGCCTCCATAGGCCGAATACCTTCACCGCCACTATTTTAGGTACACCTGTTCAATTGCTTGGTAACACAAATTGCTAATCAGCCAATCGCATGGCAGCAACTCAATGCATTTAGGCATTTAGGCATCTAGACGTGGTGAAGGCAACTTGCTGAAGGTCAAACTGAGCATCAGAATGGGGATTTAAGTGGCTTTGAATGTGGCATGTCATCAGCACACCAAGGATTCCTCAGAAGGGTCCAAAGCTTCATTTACAAGGTACACATACGGCAACGTTTCGGAGCCACGCAGGGCCCCTTCATCAGGCAGGTGACAATGGGGCCTTGCCTGACAAAGGGGCCCTGCATGGCTTTGAAATGTTGCCGTATGTGTACCTTGTGACCTTGTAAATAAAGCTTTGGACCCTTCTGAGGAATCCTTGGTGTGCTGATGACATGCCACATTCAAAGCCACTTAAATCCCCATTCTGATGCTCAGTTTGACCTTCAGCAAGTTGCCTTCACCACGTCTAGATGCCTAAATGCATTGAGTTGCTGCCATGTGATTGGCTGATTAGCAATTTGTGTTACCAAGCAATTGAACAGGTGTACCTCCAGATTTTCGGTGGTTTCCAGCCTGTCATCATTACAGCACCCAGCATTATACATGTGCACTGCTGAAAAATTTGTCGTTTCCGTTTCATTTGTTTTTGTTTTTTTGTTTTGTTTTTTGTTTTTAGGGTCATTCATTATGATCGCAATTCGTAAATTTCGAGAATTCGTAAATACGAAAATCCTAAAATAAGAAGGAAAATCCGAAAGAATAACTAACTAACTAACTAATAATTACTAACTATTAAATCATAGGTATTGGAATTTCCTTTCAAATCTGGCTGTTAGGGAACGCAACGAATACGAATTTATCCGAAGTTACGAATTATCCGAAACAACGAATGCCGTATCTAAACGAATGGAACAGAACAAATTAAAAATAAATAATAATATTCATAAAAAGTTTTGATTATTATTGTTATTTATTATTATTCATTTGTTCCGTTCCATTCGTTTAGATGCGGCATTCGTTATTTTGGATAATTCGTAACTTCGGATAAATTCGTATTCATTTAGTTCACTAACAGGCAAATTTGAAAGGAAATTCTAATACTTATAAGTTAATAGTTTGCAATAGTTAAGTTATTATTGGTTAGTTATTATTTCAGATTTTCAAATTTACAAATATTCGGAAAAATTTGACAAAATTCATTAAAAAACGAATTCGGAACGAAACTAATTGCATATGTCTACCCAGCATTATTACAGCCATTTCCATGACCGTGTGCGTAGAGAATATTTTGATTGGATCGCATTTGAACGTGGCATGGTTGTTGGTGCCAGACCAGCTGGTCTGAATATTTTTAAAAACTGCTGAGCTACTGGGATTTTGAAGAAAATGTGGGCAGCGTACTGGGGGGGGGCAAATAAACAAACCTCTCTGTACGCCTTTCCCGTAAACGCCTGTCTATGCGGATGGCTACTTGCATGGCTTCATTCAATGACTTTGGTTCAGGGTAGTGAACTAAGGAGTCTTTGATGGAGTCTGATAAGCCTAACCTGAACTGACTTCTTAGAGCTGGGTCATTCCACCCTGAGTCAGGTGCCCAGGGGCGGAAATCAGAACAGTATTGTTCAGCGGTTCGTTTATCCGGACGTAATGACCTAAGGTTAGCTTGAGCTGAATGGGCACGGTCAGGATCATCATACAGTAAACCTAAAGCCTTGAAAAATCCTTCAACTGACCCTCTGACTGGGTCATCTGTGGGGAGGTTTAACGCCCAAGACTAGGGAATCCCCCTGCAACCATGTAATAATCAGGCTGACCCGCTGTGCTTCAGAACCAGAGGAATGTGGCTTAAGCTTAAAGTATAGCATACAACTATTTTTAAAATTAGAAAACACATGGGGGGGGTGGTCACCAGAAAAACGGTCAGGCGGGTTAACTTTAGGCTCTGGTGTTACTGCTGAAGGTGCGTTTACACGCACAGACAGTTCCTGGACTTGGTGTGTCAGTTTGCAAATTTCATCAGCAAATAAACGGGCCGGTGCAGAGTCCATCTTGACAGAAAATTTTGTTAAAGGCTTGTGATAATGTCACATCTACCCCAACGCAGGTGGTCAGACACTATAGCTGGCTACTGTGCGCTTCAACTATAGCGGCCCCCTTTCCCTTAAGACAAGTAGGCCTACCGATACTTGGTTGCCCCCAGGACTTATACACAATGCTATAGAGTCTGGCCACCACACCAGGGCAGATGCGAACTGAGCAAAGCAAACAGGTACTTGCTAGCAGACAGGTAGCATGGTTCAAAGGCAGTTCAGGTAAAAGGCAGGCGGAGTTCAGGGGATAGTCCAGTATCCAATCCGGGTCATACACAGGAGATCCAACAACAAGCAAGGCAGACTAACGGGAGCCTTGATCTAGAACAATGCAGGTAAGTCTGTCTCTATCACAAGCAAGGGATAGAGTGTTCAGTTTGCTTATATCAGGTGACTGAGCAGATCAATACCCTAACAGGTGAACACAGACAGGGAGGAAAAGCAACAGCCAACACCCGGGTGCCGGAATGAGGAACAGGGGCACTAAGTGATCATGACACAAAGAAGTTGAGCTCACGTGCTCAGCGTCATATCCAGAGGTAGTCTTTGGGAAATAGACGTATGAGTGCTTTCAGCATTGCTGCAGAGGTTGAAGGGGTGGGGGGTCAGCCTGTCAGTGCTCAGACCATACGCCGCACACTGCATCAAATTGGTCTGCATGGCTGTCATCCGAGAAGGAAGCCTCTTCTAAAGATGATGCACAAGAAAGCCCACAAACAGTTTGCTGAAGACAAGCAGACTAAGGACTTTTGTTGCCAGTGGTTTAGACATTAATGGCTGTGTGTTGAGTTATTTTGAGGGGACAGCAAATTTACACTGTTATACAAGCTGTACACTCACTACTTTACATTGTAGCAAAGTGTCATTTCTTCAGTGTTGTCACATGAAAAGAGAGAAGAAAATATAATCCGACCGTGTGTACGGGGCATAAGAGCGGTCAGGCTAGTGTCCAGCAACTATCCCTCATAGACTTCCCTAAAGATGAAAAAATTGCAATAGTATCTGACTGTGGCCAAGATAATACATGACTAGCAGAGCTTCATATGATACCTGCCCGCCGAAAGGATGATCCCAGGGGTGCAGCTGCAGAGGGATTGTGCGACGGAGTAATGACACAGCATTCAAAGTGCAAGGCCTTGAGATTATCGTCACCGGCAGGGGGAGCTCATAGAAGACAATGAATCCTCAGAATCCAGTGAAAGGAAATCACTAGGCAGCACAGTGGATTTGATCCGGCAGTAACAGGTCCTCTCTGTCCTTCTAAAATGTAATGTCTACCTACAGTGTTCAAAAGTGGGTAGTGCGTCAGCAAAGTGGGCAATTAGCCCTCTCACCCCCCCTGTGACCAGATAAGAAGAAGGGATGTCCTGGCAGATAGTTCTTCAGCGGCCCGCCCGGCCACCTTGCGACTCCATCACCTCTTGCCCTCAGCTGGTATGAAATGCACTGGAGGTCTCTCTCTGGTGGGAAGTCCGTCACCGTCAGACTCCTGGAGCTGTGTCAGGATCAGCACACCGACCTCTGGGGCTGTGGCAGGATCAACACATCGACCTCTGGAGCTGTGGCAGGATCAACACATCGACCTCTGGAGCTGTGGCAGGATCAGCACACCGACCTCTGGAGCTGTGGCAGAATCAGCACACCGACCTCTGGAGCTGTGGCAGGATCAACACATCGACCTCTGGAGCTGTGGCAGGATCAACACACCGACCTCTGGAGCTGTGGCAGAATCAGCACACCGACCTCTGGAGCTGTGGCAGGATCAACACATCGACCTCTGGAGCTGTGGCAGGATCAGCACACCGAGCTCTGGAGCTGTGGCAGGATCAACACATCGACCTCTGGAATTGTGGCACGATCAGCACACCGACCTCTGGAGCTGTGTCAGGATCAGCACACCGACCTCTGGAGCTGTGGCAGGATCAGCACACCAACCTCTGGAGCTGTGGCAGGATCAACACATCGACCTCTGGAGCTGTGGCAGGATCAACACATCGACCTCTGAAGCTGTGGCAGGATCAACACACCAACCTCTGGAGCTGTGGCAGGATCAGCACACCATCCTCTGGAGCTGTGGCAGGATCAGCACACCGACCTCTGGAGCTGTGGCAGGATCAACACATTGACCTCTGGAGCTGTGGCAGGATCAACACATTGACCTCTGGAGCTGTGGCAGGATCAACACATCGACCTCTGGAGCTGTGGCAGGATCAACACATCGACCTCTGGAGCTGTGGCTGGATGGATCCCATCATGGGTAACCGCAGACCCTCAGATCATGTCTGTCTCTTTCTCTGCCTCTGGAGAACTCCCTAGCCTTCCAAAATGGAGTCCTTAGCCAGCCCTTTGCTTTTGCAGAGCCCTCTGGGATTTGTAGTCCCGCCTCTTTAAGAGCCAGTTAGGTTGTTTTGTGCTGGGACTTCATATTCCAGAGCCCTTCTTAGCTGCCGCTGCTTGTTAAAATTGTATTCATTGGCTCCTGTAACTGTGCCTTTAATTTTCTCTCTTCCTCCTGCCAATAGGAACACAGGGGAGGGTGCAGAGTCAGCAGAAGCCTGTGTTAATATGCAGTCAGTGAAGAGAAAAGGGGGAGGGGGCAAGAAACTCCTCATATGTAAATGGTGATGTCCTTCGCGCTATTGTGAGATAAAAAGGAGTGTGGTGACAATCACAAAAATAATAATAAAAGTGATCATAAGAAAATCCAAACGTGGACTGGTAATGATAATGTCTAACCAAAGACTGCAGCAAAATCAAAAAGTGTTCACATTACACTCTAAAAATCATAAAAATAAAAATAAAAAGATTTTGCGCATCAAATCTATCATATAGAACTAGATAAAATAACCCACGTAAAAATCCTCACATTAAATATAGTGTATAATATTTGTGCATAAATGTGCAAAAACAAAATCATTAACTCCAAAAAAAAAACCAAAATAAATAAGTATTGGAATGAAAAATTCATAAATCAAAAAAATCAGGAAAATTCCTCACATCCAATATTGTATATAATATTATGCATATATGTGCAAAAACAAAGTGATTAACCCTCCAAAAAAATTCAAGTGAATAAATATTGGGATAAAAAGTTCATAAATAGTGAATTATATCCGCTGGGATCAGATGGATAAGGAGAAATATATACGGTGGTAATGTTGATAATAATCTTCACATAAAGACTGCCGGCCTAAACAGGCTCTCTAAACTCTCACCTTAAGAGAAGAGGATTCAGGCATCAATGTATGACTTTAAAATGGTGTTGTGCGTTACAGCATGCTGGTATGATGATGGCCGAATTATTCTATCAATCTGACAGCCACCTGTTAACAGAGAAGGGATTTTTCCACCTGCGCCGGCCCGGTGGGGGGAGGGGGAGGGGAGAGAAAGCCTCCAATAGTGTAGTATTTTAAGTGAACTTGTTTATTTGTATCTTTAAAAGTGGTCTCTTACATTAAAAGCAATGTTAAAAGTATAAACACTGAAGGAGCGGCGTCCGAGGCGCCTCCTTATGTGACTTCCGGTAAAGTCTGCTCTCTGCCATGCCCTACGCGTTACGTCACCGCTCGTGACTTCATCTGGGGAACCGGATTGGCCCGAGAGGGATGCTCTTTATATTATGTGACCGGAAGTAGTGTAACGGCCATTTTTGTTATGGTTTTCGTTTCTCTATGTAATAGCGGCCATCTTAGAGGTGGCATTCTGCGTGGACTGCGGCCATTATTAGAAGAATCAGGCTAAAGATGAAGATGCAGCTGTATACAATATCCATTGTTTTCCCGATATTGTTTTAAAATCAATTGATACTCAAACTCCCTTGTCACCTCATCCCATGCTCGCCTTCAGGACTTCTCCAGAGCCTCCCCCATCCTCTGGAATGCTCTACCCCAATCCGTCAGATTTTGTCCTACTTTATCCACTTTCAGACGATCCCTGAAAACTCATCTCTTCAGAGAAGCCTATCTGGCCCCCACTTAACAACTCTACATTTATCTTCTCAATCAGCACACCCCCCACAGTTATTACCTCTTGTATCTCTTGACCTTCCCTCTTAGATTGTAAGCTCTAAGGAGCAGGGCCCTCTGATTCCTACTGTATCAAATTGTATTGTATTTGTACTGTCTACCCTCAAGTTGTAAAGCGCTACGTAAACTGTTGGCGCTATATAAATCCTGTATAATAATAAATAATAATAATAATACTATATATTCTATCTATGATAAAAAATAATACTGGTGAACTAATAGTTGTAACAATAAATGATTAATAAATATTCTAATAACTCGGCCATTTTTTTGTGGTTAATAGAACTAGATACATGTAGCCATCTTTATGGTGGTTAACCCACCCAGACGGCGGCCATTTTTGGGTGGATAAGTTGTAAACATCTTTTCTTGTTACTGTCTGCAATGGGATGCAGACAATATTACTGTGATCACGAATACATAATGGGAATGTATAATTAATACTAGAAATAGTAATGCATATGTGTTTAAGTTTTGTGATAGGCACATCAGTCATGAACTTCAGTCACCAAGGAGGTGCCTCTTCCATTACAATACATTGAATATGGCAGTGCATAAACTGTACAAGTATGTATATCTTAATTTCTAAAAATTATATTAATAACAGCATAGACTAAAACCTAATTAAAAAGTAGATAAAACACCTTATCAAAGATAATAATAATATATTCTTCATAAAAGCAATAATGTAATCTAAAGAATCTGTAAAAATATTAGAAATTACTCAAAAAACAATTTAAGTCGAACTCCACGTTCATGCCTCTAGGAATTAGTGTACGTAAAGTATGTATCCAATATGACTCTTTTTGGCTGATACTTCTAATTTTGTGACTACCTCTCCATGAACTTTTATATCTTTCTATCCCCCAAAATTGAAGATGTGTAGGGTCCTGATTATGTACTGCTGCAAAGTGTTTGGATACATTATGTTTGGGGTTTCCTTTTTTGATGTTTTGGATGTGTTCCTTGACCCTAACTTTGAGGGCTCTCTTGGTGCGTCCTACATATTGCAGTTTACAACTGCACTGAAGTACGTATACCACTCCCTCTGTGTGGCATCCTATAAAATATCTTCTATAGGAAGTCTTTATATGAAGATTATTATCAACATTACCACCGTATATATTTCTCCTTATCCATCTGATCCCAGCGGATATAATTCACTATTTATGAACTCTTTATCCCAGTGGATATAATTCGCTATTTATGAACTTTTTATCCCAATATTTATTCACTTGAATTTTTTTGGGGGTTAATCACTTTGTTTTTGCACATATATGCATAATATTATATACAATATTGGATGTGAGGAATTTTCCTGATTTTTTTGATTTATGAATTTTTCATTCCAATACTTATTTATTTTGGTTTTTTTGGAGTTAATGATTTTGTTTTTGCACATTTATGTGAGGATTTTTATGTGGGTTATTTTATCTAGTTCTATATGATAGATTTGATGCGCGAAATCTTTTTATTTTTATTTTTAAGAAACTCCTCATAGCTGCAGACACTCTGAACTTTTCCCTGTCAGCTTATCTGTGTTAATGTAAGTCATTGGCTGCTGTACCCGCTACACACTCCCCCTCCCCCAAAGAACCTTTGGTCCTGCAAAGGCAGTAAAGTCCTGAACCTGTTACATGCTTTATATATATATATATATATATATATATATATATATATATATATACACACAAGCGGAGGAAATGCAATGTTAGTGTAGCGCTGGGATTTTTTGCCATATAATTATAGGCAGTATGTAATGCTATTAGATTAGTGGTTGGCTCCTTCTAGTGGTCAGCTCATCTCTGTGAATAAGACTGTTGTTCCTCACATAAGAGCATGGGACAAAACATAAACAGGAAGTGACTTCAAAGTTTTGCTTACCCACAGTGCCCACTTACCTACCCAGAAGGCCTAGTTGCAGAATTGCCTGGTGGGTAGGGATTTATAAAGGACAGGCGTGGCACGTGTGGGTCTCTTCTTCCCGAGGCGTGAGACCTGCCAGCAGGGACCTGTGTGGGAGTGTTCAGAAGAGCGCGGCCTGCTTGACGCGGAACAGAGTTGATGCCACTGGAGAGGTGTTGGACACAGTGTGCTGGAGCCGCGTGTGATCGAGTCGGAGGATCCAGGAAGCTTGAAGGAGCCTGTCGATAACCATTGTTCATCTGACGGAGCGGTGCGGTGTGCCGGAGCCCATCTGGAAGCGGGATTGAGATCACAGGAACGCAGCAGTACAACAGTACAACTGTCCGGGCCTGGTGCGGTGAGAGGGCTGTTGCCCGAGATTTATATAAAGCACTTAACACGGTATAGACTAGTTGCGGAGTGTTGATGAGACCTGCAGTTCTACGGAACAGTCTCATTCAAATAGACTGTGCTTAACCAGGCCTCAAAGCCTGCACTCTACTAGACATTGACTGATGGTCCAGTTGCATTCTACCAAAAGAAAGTTACAAGTGTGTTGCATAATGGAATTTGCTGTTATCCACTGCTTTATATTAATTTGCCATCTGCTCACTCACTGAAATACAAATACTGCAGTAGAATATGGCTAGCTGAAGAAAGAAGACAAGAGACTATACCATTCATCGTAAGGCCTTGTGTTTCCGTTACATGCTCTAGGAGCTGCATTGCACTGAAGGGGGAGCTCTTGAGCATCTATACTGTACTGTACTGTGTTTTCTAGCACTAGATAGTGTGCTGTAAGTCCGGCGTGTGTTTGCATGTTCGCACTGGAAGTGGGAAGGAGCCCAGTGTCAAGGTCTTACCACCCTGAGCACTAGTCCCACTTGGAGGCGCGCCTGCATACATCATTCAGGTAATCTTTGAGTGACAATTATTTACATGCACCTAGTTTATTGTTGTTCTGAATTTGTGTACCAGAGTTGCTATCGTAATTACTGTCTTAAACCAGCCTTCAGTAAACTTACAGTCTGGTTAAAATATAACTGGCGTGAGGCTTTGTTTATTCTCATAGCAGGTGGAGCAACGGATACCCAGGTAACCATAGAGGAACAATATATGTATATTGCTATTGTTGGGTTGTTCCTTGTTATTGGGTTTCATATCAACCCTGTTACACAGCTGTGCCAAGTGGGTTGAGTCAATTCATTGGGGGTGGAAAAGCAGAGTACAGGCCCAATTAATTACCAGCAGCTCCTTAGGGGGTAAGTGCTACATTAGTGTCACAGGAAACCAGACAGTTTACACTAGCATAAAAACCTGGCAGAGGAACCTCCCTCAATTAGCATAGGAGGGGAGGTTGTCCTGCCTGCAGGCCACCTGAACTGGTATAGCCGAGCGAAATGTGCCATGGGGTGAGTTGGGATTGTCCTCCACCAAATCTGCAGTGGAAGGATCAGGTGTTACAAGAGTCTTCTTTGCAGTGAGAACGACCCCCTCAGAGCTTTCACCCAACGTGTCATATGCCAGTCTTTTGGGTGGGTGAATAACCCCTCACTCTCGCTGTTCTTTAGGCTCTGTATACTGGTCTCTTCTTCTTCCTGCATTTCAGCTTCCTCTTCAAGGAAGGATGGGAAGTCTTTAGGGTCTGCTATCAGCAGGGAGGATTGAGTGTCTTCCAAACCTTCAGAAGGTGGATTTTGATGCACAAAATCAGGAGCCTCTGGCCTAAGAATCCTGTTGTCGGTCACCTTGGGAGGAGAAGAAGATGGGGGGGGTGGCAGTCCCTGGCATTTGAGAGGGCCACAGCCAATATATTCCAATTTCTTCATCCTTGCTGTTCTCATCTTCTTCAGCAAGGGTGTTAGGGATGCTATACACAAACATCCAATACAGGTGATCAGATTTTTGGGCTGCACCAAGGAATCAGGGACAAACGAGTAAATGGAAAAGTATACTTATTTAATATAAGGACACACGTGTAAACCAAAACAGCAAACCACAAAAAAGTAAATAAGTGTAAGACTCAGCAAACCCCAAAAACACCTAACTATCTAACTAATATATATACACAAGCAAAGGAAACAAACGTGAAATAAACAAGGCAGGGACAAAAGCAACAGGGGAACAGAAGCCGGGTATAAGGAAGCAGACCGTAAGGGGAGATGGTAACAGGGAACAGGTCTCAAGGACAGGATACACGGAACGGGGTCCAGGACAAGCAGGAAAAAAAGCAGGTACAGGCAGGGACAAGGCTAGCAGAAGGAATTCTTAAGCATTTGAGCTTGGGTTCAGGGCGGGTTTATATAGACCAGCAGACCCAAAGCAGATGTGCTTGATAGCTAGTCAGTAGTCCAGACACCCGCTGGTGGCCACCAGAATTACACCCTTTGGTGCTGAGCGTAACAGTGCCACCAGCAGGTGAAACCAGTAATGACACCGTTCCTGACAAAGGGGCACAGACTGAGATCTAGTCATTAGTCGGGATCTCAGAGAGGCCGTGGGGGTGGACTGTGATGTAGCTGTGGTGGCAAACAAACTGCTTCTGACAGAGGCAATAGATGGTTGCAGTGCCAAGTCTTCAGCGGTCCCGTGCTCCCTTCTGGCCGGATTGGATACACTGGGAGTCTTGGTAGCTGTTAGCAAATTACATAGGGCTATGACTTCCAGCGGTCAGCCAACTTGTGCTTTCCAAGGAAACCCAGGTTTCTCAGCAGTACCTTGTCACCCAGTTGTAAGACCTGCACCCGCACCCTGAGGTCAAAGTTTCTTTTATTCCTCTGTCCTCGGGCATCTGAGGCAGCTTGGGCCTTGTCATAGGCGGTCTTAAGACTTTTCCTTAATCGGTCCACATACCCTCTGTGGGAGGTTGCTGAAGTATGGTCTAAGGAAGTGCCAAAGGCCAAATCTACTGGCAGCCGGGCCTCCTGTCCGAACATCAGACGATAGGGAGAGTATCTTGTGGCATCATTTGCGGTGCTGTTATAAGCATGCACAATAGCGGCTATATACTTGCTCAAGTGCTGCTTTTTTTCTGAGTCTCCTGAGCATATCCGGGAGGGTTCGGTTGAATGAGTAGTAATGCATTGCAGTGGCAAACAGTGGGTGTGGCCAAAATGCTCTTGCTGACATCAACGCCCAGCATCCCAGTGATGTCGAAGCTGCCACCCGACAGCCACCCGCAGCTCCCGGACGGCATCAGATTTGTGTGTGGCTATCTCAGTTACTTGGGGAGCCACAGCCTGGTCTGAATAATGTGTCCGGGTTTCAGGCGGACTGAAACCCGGACACATAATTCAAAACCGGAACTGTCCGGGTGAATCTTGGACAGGGGGCAGCCCTAGTCCCACCCCTCAGTAAGGTTGTTATCTGTGTTAACCATTTAAGCCCCGGAAGGATTTACCCCCTTCCTGACCAGGCCATTTTTTGCGATACGGCACTGCATCGCTTTAACTGACAATTGCGTGGTCGTGCGACGTTGTACCCAAACAAAATGTATGTCCTTTTTTTCCCCACAAATTCTTTTGGTGGTATTTGATCACCTCTGTGGTTTTTACTTTTTGCGCTATAAACAAAAGAAGAGCGACAATTTTGAAAAAAAAACACAATACTTTTAACTTTTTGCTATATATAAATATATTTTGCTAAAATAAATTTAAAAAAATCTTCATCAGTTTAGGCCGATATATACGATATATATTCTTCTACATATTTTTGGTAAAAAAAATCGCAATAAACGTATATTGATTGGTTTGCGCAAAACTTATAGCGTCTACAAAATAGAGTAAGCACTTCATGTAAGTGTGAAACGCGTCAGTTGCTGTTCTGTAACACCCGCAGTGGTGCCCTATGTACCCCATGATCCTGCTTTACGAATAAAAGACGAATATCATTTGTGTGCGGCTATCCAGATCTCTTCATCCATATATACTTACAAAATAGGGGATAGATTTATGGCATTTTTATTATTATTTTTTTTTACTAGTAATGGCGGTGATCTGCGATTTTTAGCAGGACTGCGACATTGCGGCGGACAGATCTGACACTTTTGACACATTTTTGGGACCATTGACAATTATACAGCGATCAGTGCTATAAAAATGCACTGATTACTGTATAAATGTCACTGGCAGGGAAGGGAACAGCACATCAGTCTCCTCACCCCTGACAGAACGTGGATTTGTGGGTTTACACCCAGAAATCCCCGTTCTCGCTCTGTCAGGAGCGATCGCGGGTGCCCGGCAGACATCGCGACCGCTGAGCACGTGCATCGGCTCCTTAGGGACGCGGCACGCACGCGCCCTCTATACTCCTTAAAGTGCCCGCCATACAGCCACGGCGATTCACGCAGGAGTGCTATTCTGCTACCGGCAATCGACAGCGGGCAGTCGGCAATCGGTTAATGGAAGTCTTTGGCTGCAGCACCCGCTACACATACAGACAGGTCAAGAGGATAAAAGAATAAAGAAATCTCTCACTGAATGTACTTTATTTTAGAACACCGCTAAAGCTTCCTGATAAACAATATAGTACATTGTGTATAAAGGATATTGTTCATTTGTACCGTCTTTCAGTTAAAAATAATGTCTCCTATTGTTTCAGTAAAAAACTAGCACATCCTTGAAAAAGTTCCCTGATTGTGCAGAAAGTTGGTTCTTCTTTTGTTGTACAACCTTGAAAGTGAATGGAGGACAGAAAGTGACCATACTGAAGGGGGTGGAGGGGTGCAATGTGGAATGAAAAGCAGAGGAAAAAGAACAAAATAATTATTTCAGCAGACAACATCCTATACAATATATACTTGTAGCGAGGTCCCAGGCCTCCTTCAGTCTAATGAGAACCTCCAGGGCCAGAGATAGCTGACATCCTTCTGTATATGGTAGGTTGTGAGCAGAGGCGGCTCTCTAATATGGGCAAATTAGGCGGTCGCCTTAGGCCTCGCCCTTACAGGGGCCTCGCGGCCGCCTAATTTGCCCATGCTGCAACCAGAATCAGAGTCCCGCAATGCCCGCGTCTTGTGCAGGGTGTCTCCATTCCCGCACGCTGCGAGCTCCACTGTGCATTGCAGCCGGCATCTCTCCCCAGCTGCCTGACACACACAGTGCACTGTGGAGCAGAGCGAACTGAACTGAGCGGAGGAGGAATGAGGGAAGGAGGCACACCACCTGTATCGAGAGCGCGCTGGTCTGAGGTCTGTGTAAAAGTGAGTCTTACAGAGGAGGGGAGGGGGGCATGAAGAAGAGGGTGAGGGAGGGGGGACAAGCAAAGAGAACACCCCCATCCCATCCCGGCTCCATCCACCCCACCCCAATCCCACCCAGCCCCATCCACCTCCCCGATCCCATCCCGACTCTATCCATCCCCCCGATCCCATCCCAGCTCCATCCATTCCCCAATCCCAACCCAGCTTCATCCACCCCACCCCAATCCCACCCGGGCTCCATCCATCCTGCCAATCCCATCCCAGCTCAATCCATCCCCCTGATCCCATCATGGCTCCATTCACCCCCATCCCATCCCAGCTCCATCCACCCCACCCCAATCCCACCCGGCCCCATCCACCTCCCCGATCCCATCCCGGCTCTATCCATCCCCCCGATCCCATCCCGGCTCCATCTATCTGCCCGATCCCAACCTGACTCCATCCACTCCCCCATCCCATCCCAACTCCATCCACCCCGCCTCAATCCCATCCTGGCTCCATTCATTCCCCCCCGATTCCACGCCAGCTCCATCCATCCCCCAATCCCATCACAACTCCACCCATCCCCCCAATCCCATCTCAGCTCCATACATCTCCTGATCCCATCCGAACTCCATCTACCACCCCAATCCCATCCCAGCTCCCTCCATCCCCGATCCCATTCTGGCTCCATCCATTCCCCGATCCCATTCCAGCTCTATCCCCCCCCTCAATCCCATCCCTGCGCTATCCATTGTGGCAGGTTAAGGGGGGGGAGCCACACCGACGCACTAGCCTGCTAAGTGCAGGGGGGTGACACTAGGGTTGCCACCTTTTCTTCAAGCCAAACCCGCACACTTTTGCGGCGCACAGCTATTTTTTTGTAGTACATACTATAGGATTGTAAAATACCTTGGGCTACCCAAAGAGAGTAGTAATGAGGTGTGCTACGGTGAACAGTGGCTGTGGCCAAATTGCATTAACAGTGGGGGGGGGGGGCTTAAAGGGGCATGGTTAAATAAAACAAAAGCATTAGTGTACCCATAAAATATGATTCAATTAATAAAAGAAATGTCAGTTAAAATATAAAAATAGCCTACCTTAAAAGTGGACACTGTCAGCCAGTAGAGCAGTGTACAGTGTCAGAAGATCAGAGGATGGTGTCAGCAAAGCAGTGGACGGCGTCAGTAGAGCAGTGGATGGCGTCAGTAGAGCAGTGGATGGCGTCAGTAGAGCAGTGGATGGTGTCAGTAGAGCAGTGGATGGTGTCAGTAGAGCAGTAGACGTGTCATTAGAGCAGTGGATGGTGTCATTAGAGCAGTAGATGGTGTCAGTAGAGCAGTGGAGGGTGTCAGTAGGGCAGAGAACAATTCACAATTAAGGATGTGTGTTGAAATCTCCCTAATAGGGACACAGACAACTATCGTTAGCATGTTGTTTATACAGACATAGGTGCAATAAACATTCTCATATACTATGCTGTGATTACTAGTTCTGCCACTATATGGTGGTGCAATGTTTAATGCTTGCATAATGTAATGTTCTTCCTAGTGGATCTACATGGTTATGATGTAATATCCGTTCTCAGTGTTATTATTGTTTCCAAAAAACACAAAGATGTGTCCATGTGTCTAGCAACATCATAACTGCCAAGAATCATATGCACAGCAGCTTTCCAGCAGGCCTCATTTTCTCAGTCTGTCATGTACTTGTTGTGGGAGTCTGACACTGGCATCTCTCACACCTCTGGCCTAGCGCCCCTGATAGGGTGGATACGTGGTGCTTGAATATGGAGTTGCACGAGTGCCTTGCTGGTCTGCTGGATTCTGATACCGGTGAATGGATGCTAAAGGTTGGGTCCTTGGTGCATGGACTCCCTCTGTGGGGATGGTCACTAGAGTGGCAGACTGGAACGATGCAGCAGACATGATGGCCAAACACAGAATCAGCAGACTGGTGAGCAGACAGGTTTTTAGTTAGCAGATGAGTAGAAGAGATGCAGATGGAGGGTGGGTCAAGTTTAGAGTCAGCAGCGTGTATGAGGTCAGGTTCCAGACTGTAGTTGATATCAAATGAGCAGATCTAGAGATGGAGGAGCAGGCAGGAGCATGGTTGTGGTGCAGGCAAAGGTTGGTACACGTAAATATGCAGGAGCAGGTTGAGACAACCTGAGTCGGTAACAGGAGATGCTGGATACAGGTCAACATGTAATGCTGAAGGCAAGTCAGCGCTGGCCATGTGTGATTATCCAGTTTAAATAGTCCTCTTGGTGACAACAGTAACAGCATGTGTTTGGGCAGGTAGCACCACCCTCTGGCATTAGGTTAAGAGCCAAAGTGTGCATGCGCATAGGTGCTCGTACAGAAGCTCCATCTTCCATACTGGTGTGACCTCCCTGACATCTAAAAAGAAACAAGAGGTTGTAGCTGGACTTACACATTCAGTAATACTGGTTGAGCTAAAATCTGTCTAAATCTATTTATATCTCCTAGATCCCAAATATCAGGACTGTGTCATTACAATTGGGGCAGTGACAAATATAAGCATAAAAGGTCCTCTAGAGAGGATGAGAGCCAAGGCCCCAAGTTCCCAAGAGAATAAGACCCAAGGCCCAAAGTTCTCAGGAGGACGAAAGCCAAGTCTCCAGGAGGAAAAGAGTCAAGGCCCCAAGTCCCCAAGAGGATAAGAACCAAGGCTCCAAGTCCCCAAGCAGATAAGAACCAAGGCCCCAGATCCCCAAGAGGATGAGAACCAAGGCCCCAAGTCCCAAAAAGGATGAGAGCCAAGGCCCCAAGTCCCCAAAAGGATGATACCGTAGCTATAATAACCAAGGCCACAAGTATCCATTAGGATGAGAGTCAAGGCCCCTAGTCCCCATGAACAATAGAGCGAAGGCCCCAAGTCCCCAAGATTATGAGAGTAAAGGCCTTTAGTCTCCAAGAACATGAGAATTAAGGCAATAAGTCCCCAAGAGGATAAGAGCCATGGGCTCAAGTTCCCAAGAGGATGAGAGCCAAGGCCCAAGCCTCCAAGAGGATGAGCGTCAAGGCCACTAGTCCCCAAGAGAATGAGACCCAAGGCCTCAAGTTCCCATGAGGATAAAAGTCAAGACCCCAAGTCTCCCAGAGTATGAGAATCAAGGCCCCAAGTCCCCAAGAGAATGAGGCCCAAGGCCCCAAGAGGATGAAAATCAAGTCCCCAATGGGATGAGAACCAAGTCCCTAAGAATATGAGAAATAAGGCCCCTAGTCACCAAGAACATGAGAGCCAAGGCCCTAAGTCCCAAAGAGGATGAGAGTAAAGTCCCAAGGAGGATGAGAACCAAGTCCTCAAAAGGATGAGCATCAAGGCCCCAAGTCCCCAAGATGATGAGAACCAAGTCCTCAAGACCCCAAGAGTACGGAAACCAAGTCCCCAAGAGAATGAGAGGCAAGACCCTTTGTAACCAAAAACATGAGAATCAAAGCCCTAAGTCCCCAAGAGGATGAGAGCCAAGACCCTTTGTAACCAAAAACATGAGAATCAAGGCCCCAAGTCCTCAAGAGGATGAGAGCTAAGGCCCCAAGTCTCCAAGAGGATAAGAAACAAGTCCCCAAGAGGATGAGAGCCAAGGCCCTTTGTCCCCAAAAACATGAAAATCAAGTCAAAACATAGCCAAAGTTCAGTAACTGGAATGGATAGTCAGCCAAGCCAGAAGTCAGGGATCAATGTAGTGGAACAGCAAGCAGGATCTGGAGCCAGAAGGGATGTCAACAAAGCAAGTCTTTAAACAGGACTGCAGGAGAATGTCTCTGTGAGGTTGACCAAGGCGAAGGCAAAGATCCTCTAGATTGGACGGCTTAAGTAGGCAGGACTGACGCGCAGGAAATCATCAACAGCTGAGCCCCTCAGAGGACCACCAGGCTTGAGAGGAAAATGACTATGGAAATCACAGAGGAGGATAGAGGCATGTACGTCTGAGGATGAGACCCAAGAGCGTTCCTCCGGACTGTATCCCTTCCAATGCACCTGGTACTGTATGTGCCCACGGAACCTACGGGAGTCAACAATGGACTGTACTTCATACTCCTCTTGGTTCTCAACCTGTACAGGGTGAGGACGTGGCACCGAGGTGGTAAAGCGGTTGCAGACCAAAGGTTTTAATAAGGAGACATGAAACACATTCGAAATACGCATATTAGAAGGAAGGTCTAATGCGTAAGTCACTGGGTTAATCCTGCAAAGAATATGGAAAGGCCCAATAAATCGAGCTGCGAACTTCAGAGAGGGAACACGAAGTCGGAGGTTGTGATATGACAGCCAGACCCTGTCCCCAACCTGGTAGGAAGGTGCAGGCAGGCGTCTGCGGTCAGCATGGAGTCTGTACCTATCATTAGCATGTCGCAAAGCCTCTTGGATTTGTGCCCAAGTGGAACGAAGACCACGGATATGCTCCGAATATGCTAATGCAGGAATACTCTGCGGAACAAATGAGTCAGGCAACATGGAAGGTTGGAACCCATAGTTTGCCATAAACGGGGACAATCGGGAAGCAAAATTCAAGGCACTATAATGAGCAAACTCTGCCCACAGTAATAGATCTGACCAGTTGTTGTGATAGTTAGAAATATAGCAACGTAGGAATTGCTCCAAGGACTGATTATCTCGTTCTGCAGCCCCATTAGACTGCAGGTGATACGCAGAGGAAATGGCAAGTTGAATTCCCAACTGTGCACAAAAGGCTCGCCAGAACCTGGACACAAACTGACTACCCCTGTCCGAGCCAATCACCTTGGGTAGCCCATGTAAGCGAAAGATCTCCCAAGCAAAAATGGAAGCCAGTTCCTTAGAAGAGGGCAACTGCTTAAGTGGAATACCATGAGACATCTTTGAGATCCGATCGATCACCATAAGGATAACTGTATTGCGATGGGAGTCGGGTAACTCTACAATGAAATCCATAGACAAGTGGGTCCATGGCCTCTCTCCATTGGGTATGGGTTGTAGAAGAACCCCTGGAAGATGTTGTGGAGTCTTACTCTGAGCACACACGGAACAGGCAGCTACGAAGGAGGCTACATCGGCGTAGACTTAGACTAGGCCACCAGAATTGTTGGGGAATTGGCCCAAAAGAGTTGATTCTTCCCAGGGTGGCCAGCAGCCTTGGGAGAATGGTAAGTCTGGAGCACAACAGTACGGAGACTCTCTGAGACAAAGCAGCAGTCACAAGGTTTCTCAGGAGGAGCATGGACCTGAGAAGCAAGAATTTTGTCACCTAAAGGAGAAGTAAGACTGGTGCGAACCTAAGCCAGAATACGATCAGGAGGAATCACAGGAACCAGAACTGACTCCATCTTGGAAGTGGAGGAAAATTGTCGTGACAAAGCGTCAGCCCTTACATTCTTAGTACCAAGTAATTGAAACTTGACAAGAATAGAGACCATTGCGCCCTTCTTGGAGAGAGGCGTTTAGCCTTAGACAAGAATGTGAGATTATTATGGTCAGTAAGAATGAGAACCGGCACAATGGTACAATCAAGGAGTTGTCTCCATTCTTTAAGGGCTAAAATGATCGCTAACAGCTCTCTGTCACCAATCTCGTAATTGCACTCCGCAGGTGACAATTTCTTGGAAAAGTAGCCACAAGGATGCATAGCATTCTCAGAGGTAGGACGTTGAGACGAAAGGGCGTCAACACCAGTCTCAGAAGCATCAACCTCAAGGATAAAAGGTAACATAGGATCAGGATATGCCAACACAGGAGCAGAAACAAAGGCAGCCTTGAGACTCTCAAAGGCCTTAATGGACTCTGGAGACCAACTCTGTGGGTTTCCATCCTTTCTGTTCATATCAGTCAGGGGCTTGACCAAAGCCGAGAAGTTACGAATAAACTTCCGATAATAGTTGGCAACGCCCAGAAAATGCTGCAGAGGATGTAAACTCACGGGTCGGGGCCACTGTAGGACTGCCGAAAGTTTCTCTGGGTCCATTGAAAAGCCAGCAGTGGAAATGACATAACCCAGGAATTTAACCTGTTCACGATGGAACTTGAACTTCTCCAGTTTACAAGAGATTGTTCTCTCTTAGTTTTTGAAGCACACAACGGACATCTGTGTGGTGGCTCTTCTGGGACTTGGAAAATATGAGAATATCATTGAGATAAACCACCACACATAACTGCAACAAATCTCGGAGGACAAAGTTAATAAATTCCTGAAAAACTGCCGGGGGATTACAAAGGCCAAAAGGCATTACGAGGTACTCATAATGGCCTGTTCTGGTATTAAACGCAGTTTTCCACTCGTCACCCTCCTTAATCCTCACGAGATTTTATGCCCCTCTCAAATCAAGCTTTGTGAAAAACATTGCTCCCTTGAGGTGGTCAAATAACTCCGTAATCAACAGAATCGGATAGGCATTCTTAATTGTGAAACGATTGAGACCCCTATAATGAATAGAAGGTCTCAGTTCACCACTCTTCTTCACAAAGAAGAAACCAGCACCAGCAAGAGACAAGGACATTGCTAAAATTGTTGTACTCCTCCGGCAGGGAGAAGAGTGAAGAGGTGCACAGGACCTTGGCTACCCTCTGGAAGCATGTTTCCCTGCATTGTGGTGACCAGGAGAGAACCTCAGCATGGAGCCATTTAAAAGAGGGGTTGTGCCTCTGTAACCAAGGATAACCGATAAACAGCGGAAACTTAGGTGAGGAAATAACTTGGAATTGGATGAGATAATCTTTTGCGGAATCTGCAGTGGATAATCTGCAGCGGAATTGAGTGCTTCGATACAAAGGCAGCATCAATGAACAGGCCTGCAGCCCCAGAGTCGATTAGAGCCTGTATCTCGACGGACGACTCAGCCCAAAAAAGGGTGACCAAAACCAGGGGTTTATACTTCTGGATAACTGGGGATGAAACAACGCCACCTAAGGTCTGTCCGTGACAGGACCTCAAGGTTCGGGTGTTCCCTGGACGGATAGGACAAGACTTCAAAAAGTGACCTGCCTGGCCACAATAAAGGCGCAATCTTTCCCTCCTCCTAAAGGTTCTCTCATCCGCAGAGAGACGCATGAAACCCAAGTGCATGGGTTCACCTTCACTGACTGACTCGGTACCAGGAGGCATGGGAGGTGAGGGAGGCACGGGTGGGACTGCAAAGCTCGGAGACAAACTTACAGGAGGCTTCCGCAAGCACTCCTTAAAAGAGAGTCTTTCTCTGAGTCTGGAGTCAATGAGGATGGCAAATGTGATCAACCTCTCCAGCTCAGTGGGTATGTCTATATCTCAGGCTGCTATCTTACCCTTGATGGTATCCGAGAGACCATGAGAAAAAACAGCCACCAGCCACTATTATTCCACGCAACCTCTGCTGCCAGAGTATGGAATTCAATGGCGTAGTCGGCAACAGTTCTCGTACTCTGTTCAATAGACATGAGGCACTTGGCAGCAGAAGTGGCGCGTGCAAGAACGTCAAATACCCTTTTAAACGAAGCCACAAACTTAGGGTAGCTCAAGACAACAGGTTTTTGCGTCTCCCATAGAGGGTTTGCCCAGGCCAAGGCTCTCTCAGAAAGCAAATATATCATGAAACCTACTTTGTTTCTGTCTGTGAGAAACGCCTGGGGCAGCATCTCAAAGTATATGTCAACCTGGTTGAGAAACCCTCTGCATTGGACTGGATCGCCCCCCAAATCGCTGGGGAAGCGGAGCGGAAGCAGACATACCACTTATGTAGGTAATACTCGAGGCGGGTGCCTGCACAGAGACTGGAGCAGCAGCAGGGATGGCCTGCAACATACGTTGTACCGGCGCGGCCACAGTGGAAGATTCCAGGTAAGGCGTGCGAATCAGGAGCATTTGTAACGCTATGGTAAACTGATCCCTGTGGTGATCCTGCTCATCCAATCTGGAAAAAATATTACCAACAAGTGGATTGACTGCATCTTCTGAATTCCTGGCATTCGCCTACTGTCAGAAACCATGAAATCAGACCGAGACAGAAGTACAGTTAAATCACACTTGTTTATTAATAAAAGTAAAAAGAACAAACGTAGTCAAAACATAGCCAGAGTTCAGTAACCGGAACGCATAGTCAGCCAAGCCAGAAGTCAGGGATCAATGTAGTGGAACAGCAAGCAGGATCTGGAGCCAGAAGGGATGTCAGCAAAGCAAGTCTTTAAACAGGACCATAGAAGAATGTTTCTGTGATTTTGACCAAGGCGAAGGCAGAGATCCTAAGTAGGCAGGACTGACGAGCAGGATATCATCAACAGCTGAGTAAGTGTGGAGAGATAGGAGCTTGCAATTAGTCAACAGCTGAGTGACCAGCACAGAGAAGGAAGGGCTGAGGCCAGCCCTGACAGTGTTAAAGCAAATTCATCATAACACTGGTGGTACTTGTTCCCAACAATAATAGTAAATACATCACTAATGCCATAATCAATAATGCTAGGAAATCAACGTATTACAAAAAAAATGTGTTCAGTGGATATTTTATAAATGGACCTCTTTTTTTTTTTTTGTCTTCTTTAGAAAAATATTCTACGCAGCACTGATGGTTTTTAATGGCCAACATTAATCGTAAATAAATCAATAATGTCATAATGTGTTTTTTTTTCTCTGAAATACCTCAATAAGGAAGATATTGCTTTATGGCCCTTAGATGATCATAAGAAATTGACATAATAGACCAAATTTGTTCAGTGAATTTTTATAAATAAACCCCTTATTTATTTTTTTTTTTTTTAGAAGAAAAGCACACAATACTGGTGATTTATTGCCCAATAATAATAACAAATACATTAATAATGCAGAGAATTCAACATATTAAGCCCTATTTCGTCTAGCATGTTTTTTTTTTTTTTTTTTAAATAAAGAGACCTGTTTTTTTTTTTGTCTTTTTAGAAATAGTTAATAATAATAATAATACACTGGTGATATTTGTTGCCCCAAAAAAATGTAAATAAATCAATAATGTCATAATCAATAATGCCAGGAAATTAACCTATTAAATCAAAATCCATCCAGTGAATTTTTTTATAAATAGACCTCTTATTTTTTTTTGTCTTTTTTTAGAAAAATATTATACACACCACTGATGGTTTTTGATGGCCAACATTAATAGTAGATAAATAAATAATGCCATCATTTTTTTTCCCTAAAATACCTCAAGCAGGAAAATATTGCATTATGGCCACTAGATGGAGAAGACAATCATAGGAAATTGACATATTAAACCAAATTTGTTTGGTAAATATTTATTAATAGACCCCTTATTTTTTATTTTTTTTTTTTAAGAAAAGAACACATTACTGGTGGTATTTGTTGCTCAATAATAATAACAAATAAATGAATAATGCTAGGAATTCAACCATTTAAGCCCATTTTGTCTAGCAGTATATATATATATATATATATATATATATATATATATATATATATATATATATATATATATATATATATATATATATAGTTAATAATAATAATAATAATACATTGGTGGTATTTGTTGCCCAAAAATAATAGTTAAATAATCAATAATGCCAGAAAATCGAAATATTAGGCCAAAAATGTGTCTAAAGAATTTTCTATAACTAGACCCCTTAATTTATTTTTTAGAAAAAATAAAAATAAACACAACGCTGTTGTTTGTATTTGTTGCCCAACAGTAATAAACAAATAATATGCTATAATGTATTTCTTTTCCTAAAGTACCTCATTCAAGAAAAATACAGCATTGTGGCCACTAGATAGAGCCGACGATCACAGGAAATTGGCTTATTAAGCCAAATACAGTCAGAATTCACAACGGTTGTATAAATGCATTGGGACAAATTTTTTAAACAGATCTCTTATCTTTTTTGTCTTTTTTAGAAAAATAGTATACACAATACTGGTGTTTTTTTTTGTTGGCCAGCAATAATAAATAAATTAGTAATGACATAATGCATTCTTTCCTGAAATACCTTAATCATACTGCATTATGGCCACTAGATGGAGCAGATGATCATAGGAAATCAACACATAAAAAAACAATTTTGTCCAGTATATTTTTATAAATAGACCCCTTATTTTTGGGGGGATTTTTTATAAAAAAATACACAATACTGGTGGTATGTGTTGCCCAATAATAATAGCAAATAAATTATTAATGCCAGAAATTCAACGTATTAAGCCACATTTTGTCTATCAGTTTTTTTTTTTTTCTAAAAACAGATTCCTTATTTTTTTGGCGCCTTTTTAGAAAAAAATAATATAATAATAATAATACACTAGTGGTAATTGTTGGCCGAAAATAATAGTTAATAAATAATGCCATAATCAATAATGCCATAAAATCAAAGTATTAAGCCAAACATTCTTCCAGTGAAATTTTAGTCATTTTTTGGGGTTTTTTTTTTTTTTTTTTTTTTTTTTTAGAAAAAATATACATTATACTGGCAATATTTGTTGAACAATAATAATAGAAATTAATTAATAATGTCAGGAAGTTAATGTATTAAGCCACTATTTGTTCAGCAGTTTTCATTTATAAAAAGACCCCCCCCCCCTTTTTTTTGTCTGTTTAGAAAAAAATAATATGTAATAATAATAAAATAACTATAATAATAATACACTGATGGTATTTGTTGCCTAAAAATTTATAGTTAATACATCAATAATGCCATAGTCAATAACGCCAGAAAATCAAAGTATTAAGTAAAAAAGAAATCATCTAGTGATTTTTTTTTTTTTTTTTTTATAACTTGACCCCTTATTTTTAATTTTAATATTTAATTGAAAAAAAAAATATACACAACATTGTTCTTGGTATTTTTTGCTCAACAGTAATAGTAAATAAATAAATAATATGCTATAATGTTTTTCTTTTGCTGAAATACCTCAACCAGGAAAATACAGCATTTTGCCTGCTAGGTGGAGCTGACGCTCATAGGAAATCCGCATATTAAGCCAAATACAGTTTTACAAATACAATTTTAATTTTATAAAAAAAAAAAAAAATTATACACAACACTGCTGGAATTTGTTGCCCAGAAATTATAGCAAATATCCCACTTAGATGTCTGAGAAACATCAGGAATACATTTATTTGTCTAATAACTTTTGCCTGACAACAGCAGCGGTAATTAGTGCTCACCGGAGGTGACATTGTGTCTGTTTGAGTAAAATCACACATAGTATTTTTGTCACTGCTGCCTAATTTTTTTTTTTCTTTGTGCTGAAATAAGTTCTAAATATAAAAAAAAATAATAATTAACACAGACAGTATTTGTTGCCTAGCTACAACAGTGAAGTAATTATATATTTTGTTCTTATATTTTTCTTTACCAAAGTATGAATCACTGATTGCATTGTCTTTCTGACTAATAGAGGCACTGCAAGAATATTATCATTCATTTTTATTAAGATTTATTATTTATTTATTTATTAAGATGTATTATTTTATTATTTATTTATTAAGATTTATTAGGAATTATTATTTTATTTAGAGTAGATTTTTTTCTGCTTGTTAGTTTAGGAAAGCCTTACATGAAAAAAATTATACAAGGAACAATACGAGCGTCCTAAAATATAGAAACAACTTTTTTTTTTTTCTACTAGCATAAAGATGTGCATTGAATTATCTGACTGAGAAATGAAAAGAGAAAAATAGTCATATAAACTGCTTCTCTCGTCTGCAGAGTATAAGGCACAGCACTAAGTAAGGAGAACAAAAAACACAAGTTTAGGATTTTTTTTTTTTTTTTAAATAATCTCCCCAGCCAGTTACAAAAAAAAGCTCTAATGCTCTAGTTCATACATCCATACAGCCCTTGCCACCCCTATGAAAAATATATTTTTCTTTACTAAAGTATAGATCACTAAATACATTGTCTTTCTGACTAATAGGGACACTGCAGGAATATTATCATTCATTTTTATTAAGATTAAGATGTATTATTATTTATTTATTTTTATTATTTATTAAGATTTATTATTTATGTATTTATTTATTTATTATTTAAGATGTATTATTTTATTAAGAGTAGAATATGTATCTGTTTTTTAGTTTAAGAAATCCTTACATTAAAAAAAAATTATACAAGGTACAATACACGCATCCAAAATATAGAAAAAAAAAATGATATAACTATATAAATCCTGTATAATAATAATAATAATAATAATAATAATAATAATAATAATAATAATAATCACTAATTGCATTGTCTTTCTGACTGACAGAGACACTTTAGGAATATTATCATTCATTTTTATTAAGATGTGTTATTGTTTATTTATGTTTATTATTTATTTATTATTTATTCATTTATTAATATGTATTATTTTATTTAGAGTATAATTTTTATCTGTTTGTTAGTTTAGGAAATCCTTACATTAAAAAATTATATAAGGCACAATACGAGCATCCAAAATATAGAATTTTTTATTTTTTTTATTTTTATTTTTTTTACTAGCAGAAAGTTGTGCAATGAATTATCTGACTGAGAAATGAAAAGAGAAAAACAGTCATATAAACTGCTTCTCTCGTCTGCAGACTATAAGGCACAGCACTAAGTAAGGAAAAAAAAAAAAACACAACTTTAGGAATATTTATTATTTAGTTTTAATTAAAAGAGAAAAACAGTCCTATAAATTGCTTCTCTTATCCGCAGACTATAAGGCACAGCACTAAGTAAGGAAAAAGTATTTCCTTTACTAAAGTGTGTTTAACACAACACCCCATGTCCACAGCTACAATCATTACTTCCCTCATTCAACCTTGCTTGTATTAATGAGGTTGCTAAACTTTTATCCAACCACCTTCCCCCTGGATCCTGCTCCCTCACAAATCCTACGCTCACCCTCTGACTCGATCCTACACTCTCTAACTCACATTTTCAACCTCTCCCTCTCTTGTGGCATCTTTCCAAACTCTCTAAAACATGCGCTAGTCACCCCCATACCTAAAAAGCCCTCACTGGACCCCACCAATCTTAACAACCTACGTCCCATCTCTTTCCTCGCCTTCTCCAAACTTCTTGAAAGACCGGTCTACAACCGACTGAGCGACCATCTGACCACGAACAAACTTCTTGATCCCCTTCAGTCTGGACTTCGCCCTCAACACTCCACGGAAACTGCTCTCCTTAAACTCTCAAATGACCTATTAACGGCTAAAACCAGCGGACACTATTCTGTACTACTTCTCCTGGATCTCTCTGCTGCCCTTGACACAGTGGACCACCCCCTCCTCCTCAATAAACTCCACTCCTTTGGTCTCTGTGACTGTACTCTTCGCTGGTTCTCATCCTACCTATCCCACCGCTCCTTCAGTGTCACTTACAACTCTACTTCCTCCTCTCCTCTTCCTTTCTCCGTTGGGGTCCTCCAAGGTTCTGTTCTTGGACATCTCCTTTTCTCAATCTACACCACCTCCCTGGGGCAGTTGATTGCCTCCCATGGCTTTCAATATCATCTCTACGCTGATGGCACCCAAATCTATCTCTCCATCTGTCTCCTCATGTATCACCAACTTACCAGCAGACATATCAAAAAAATGGGAAAAGGAACAGAAAGGGGCAAGTGGTTGAATGGAGGACCATACCATGGTATTCATATGCCAACTAAACTTCATTAGAACAAAAAATATAAAGATAGAAAAAAAATTGAACTGATTACCTTGTAAGTTGTGAAGGTCCCCCGTCTACACTACATGAATTGGTTTCTTTTTTGCCCCCAAAAAATTAACAGTAGTTTGAGATCCATTTTTTACATTTTTTCTAGCAGACATATCAGCCTGGATGTCACATCACTTCCTCAAACTCAACCTATCCAAAACTGAGCTCATGATATTTCCTCCCACAGGTGCCACTTCCCCTGATTTCTCTGCCAATATCAACTTGTCCCCCCACGCCAAGGTCCTTGGTGTAATCCTGGACTCTGAACTAACCTTTCGGCCCTACATCCTATCACTATCCAAAATTTGCCACCTCAACCTCCGCAACATCTCCAAGATACGCCCCTTCCTAACCCATGTCACCATAAAGCTTCTAATCCACTCCCTGGTCATCTCCCGCCTCGACTACTGCAACTGCCTCCTCATTGGCTAACCTCTAAATAGGCTCCTCCCCACTTCAGTCCATCATGAACGCTGCTGCCAGGCTCATCCACCTCACAAACCGCTCAGCGTCTGCTACACCCCTCTGCCGATCCCTAAATTGAAGATACTAACTATAACATACAGGTGGGGTTCTTGCGAGCCACAAGTGGACCAATGCCTCTAAGGAGTAAAACAACTATATTTAAAGCAGCAAACACTTCACCACGTTTCATTCCGTGTATTTGAATATAAATAAAATCAATTGTGCTCGCGCTAAAAATGTGAATTGAAAAAAAAATATGAATATATATAAACTGAGTATAAAATATAAACTAATTGTGCAAAAATGTTAAACCATAATTAGTATGCTAATAAAAACATACATGTAAAAAAATATATATATATATATAATGTGCAATCCTTATATATAAAATTCACAAAGTGCATCCATATAAAAGTGCAATCCTTATATAAAATGCTGAAAGTGCATCATGCATGAATATAGACCTAATTAATAAGTGCAAATCCTGTGACAATCAAGTGTCCAAACAAAATACGATCAGCAGATTCAAACTGAAACAAAGAAGTGCAAGAAAACAGTGTCCATGAATGAAGTGTTCATCAAGTTTCTCCTGAAAAGTGTCCAAATCACAACAAGCTGGATGTGCTCTCCCGTGATCCCCCACTTGTGCTTGCGCTCACCTCTATTCGTGTGACACGGTAGTTAAACAGTGTCAAAACACGCATTGGGGCCACTCCTGGGCTCACTCAGGATGCAATGATGTATGTCCAATCCTCACAGGTAAAACATCATTCATAAAAGAGAAAAAGAAAGCTCCATGGTGTGATATAGTAAGGGATTTCTTTAAAGTAAAAGAAGTTCCTCCAGGAGGGTACTCACAGTATGCAGGTGCTACAGTGCACCAAACTATACAGGTGTATTTCGTTTAGCAGCGGCTCGTATGGCGTGCGGTGTGGTGTATATTCCTCTCCTTCCCTGCTGACAGCTCCGTCCTACCCCTCCCCGACGCGTATTCGGCACAGGGATCACGTGCCTTCCTCTGGGGGATATCATTGGACGGACTCTCAATGTATATACCTTGTCCCTACGGTTAGCAAGACTCCAGTGATATATTTCCTACCAAAGATACACAAGGATAGTATAAACCCCCCCGGGGAGGCCGATAGTGAGCGGCATTGAATCTTTGACATCTCGCTTGGGGGAATACATAGACATCCACCTGCAACCACTGGTGAAAAAAACAAAGGCCTACCTCAAGGATACTAAGCATACGTTACAACTATTGAGTGAATGTAATGCACGGGATAATATTATTATGGCCACGGGCGATGTGGCCTCACTTTACACAAACATAGAGCATGAGGGGGCCTTGAGAGCAGTGGAATGGGCTCTTATGAAAGAGGAACATGTGGATGGAGATTTTATCATATTTATCCTTAAGTGTTTAGATTTTTGTTTACGACACAATTTTTTTTTGGTATGGGAATAAGTTTTATTTGCAGACAAAAGGTGTCGCTATGGGCGCTAAATTTGCCCCCAGCGTGGCGAACTTATATATGGCCAAATGGGAAGAGGAGGGAATTTTAAATGGAGTGCGCGATAATATTTTATTATACAAGAGATTCATCGATGATCTGTTGATCATTTGGAAAGGGAGTATGGAAACACTAAGGGATTTATTGGCTTCCATGAACAACAATGATCTCAACATCTCCCTAACTTGGGATGTTAATAGAGAAAACATCCATTTTTTTAGATCTAGAAATTTTTAACACCAATGAAGGTATTATTACTAGATCGTATTTTAAAGCGACAGATCGCAACTCTTATTTACCCACCACCAGCTGTCATTACAAACCCTGGCTGGAAAACATACCCAGAGGCCAATATATGAGGATGAGAAGAAACTGCACGAAAATTGAGGACTATGAGCTGCAGTCTAACAAACTAAGTAGCATGTTTTTAGACAAGGGATATCATAATGACTTCTTACAGAAGGAAAAGTTGGAGGTTGCACGTCTCGATAGGGATAGCTTATTAAGAGATAATATTGAAACCACGGGAAGTGTTACCAGTGACAATATCAGTATCGTTTTGAACTACTCTTTACAAAACAATGAAGTACAAAGAATTATACACAAGTACTGGAATGTCCTAAAGCAGGACATTCACCTCAAAGGAGTGCTCCTGGATAAACCTAAAATTGTTTTCAAAAAAGCGCCTAATTTATGGGATAAATTGGTACACAATGTTGTTGAACCGCCCCCCCCCCCCCAAATCCTAAGATGTTCTGGGACCTCAAGGGCTTCTACGGGTGTGGTAGATGCTATAGTTGTGTGAGGGTTCCGGGGAATGACAAAAGAGTAAAGGAGTTCTCGGATCCTATAAATCATCAGTCTTATACCATCAGGGACTTTATATCATGCGACACTATAGGTGTCGTATACGCATTAAAGTGCCCATGCAATCTTATCTATGTGGGCCGCACCATTAGAGCCTTGAAAGACAGATTAGGGGAACACGTACGAAACATCTGCAAAGGGTCAGACAAGCACCATTTATATATCCATTTTGAGAAAATGCACAATAAAAGCACGATAGGGATGAAATTTTGGGGGATAGAGGCTCCCAAACGCCACTGGAGGGGTTCCAATTTCACGAGAGAAATTAGTAAACGAGAATCTTGGTGGATACACCAGTTGGGCTCTCTGTCCCCTGGGGGGCTCAATAGGGACTTTGATTTAACATGTTTCCTCAGTAATTTTTAATTAGTTTCTATGTATTTAATGGTATCGAGTTTCCCACTCTAGATAAAGACCCACTGTGGACTATGGTCGGTTTGACAGATGGTCAGGTCGACCATGGGGCTTTATATTAAGATGGCTTCACATGAGGATGCCAGGGTAGCAACGAACTTAATATAAATAATTTCTTTTATTTTTCTGTATGTTTATTCCGATATATTATCCAGGTTGGTTTTTAGGTTAATCCTAAATTTATGTGTTGGATTCCCTGTTAACACCTGTTAATGTTGGTAATATTACCATTTTTTGTAGGTTCTTATCATTGTTATGGTGGTTTTTTAATATCATTATAACATTTAAAAAAAAAAAAAAAAAAATTTTAATACTTTTAATAATTTTATATTATATATCATAAATATTTACTGATATGATATTGGGTTTAGGGGTGTATATTGATTTTAACATATTATATTAAAATTTATTTTATTCTTCAATAGGGGCCAGAGATACGGATCTTCTTTGATAGGGGGGTTTTCTAAATACTCCGTTTAGGAGAAATATAAGGTCATCCGAGTAGATTTCTCATTTTAGTTATGGAATTTATGTTTTAAACTTTTTGCATGTGTTTTTAAAGGCAATTCAGATTTATTTTAATTTGGTCAGGCTCTTTCATATTGTATATGAGGTGCGGTGTGGTGACTCCTGGATGCACAGCTCTTCCCTTGATTATCAAACACAATATAACTGTATAGGATCACTTTCATATACCATCACTGTCCGCTATGGTATTCATGGCCGTTTATTTTTGTGATGGATCTAATTTTATAGCGCTGTCAGTTGCTGTTTTTATTTTATTTTATTTTATTTTATTAACTGCTTATTAATGTAGCCCATCACTAGAGCTGTCTGCGGACCTAGGCAATATGGCCGCCGACATAACTCTATTGGATGATGGGTGATGTGAAACATGGCTCTCCATTGCAATATTATACACAGCTGAAGCCTATTACAACATAGATGGTTGGTCCTAGGCAAAATGGCCACTGGCCGCTCATTTCAGCTGCAGTTCCACACTAGTGCTCTCTGTGGTCCTCGGCAAAATGGCCGCCAGCAGCATATAAAATTTACATTGAGAGTCCGTCCAATGATATCCCCCAGAGGAAGGCACGTGATCCCTGTGCCGAATACGCGTCGGGGAGGGGTAGGACGGAGCTGTCAGCAGGGAAGGAGAGGAATATACACCACACCGCACGCCATACGAGCCGCTGCTAAACGAAATACACCTGTATAGTTTGGTGCACTGTAGCACCTGCATACTGTGAGTACCCTCCTGGAGGAACTTCTTTTACTTTAAATAAATCCCTTACTATATCACACCATGGAGCTTTCTTTTTCTCTTTTATGAATGATGTTTTACCTGTGAGGATTGGACATACATCATTGCATCCTGAGTGAGCCCAGGAGTGGCCCCAATGCGTGTTTTGACACTGTTTAACTACCGTGTCACACGAATAGAGGTGAGCGCAAGCACAAGTGGGGGGTCACGGGAGAGCACATCCAGCTTGTTGTGATTTGGACACTTTTCAGGAGAAGCTTGATGAACACTTCATTCATGGACACTGTTTTCTTGCACTTCTTTGTTTCAGTTTGAATCTACTGATCGTATTTTGTTTGGACACTTGATTGTCACAGGATTTGCACTTATTAATTAGGTCTATATTCATGCATGATGCACTTTCAGCATTTTATATAAGGATTGCACTTTTATGTGGATGCACTTTGTGAATTTTATATATAAGGATTGCACATTATATATATATATTTTTTTTTTTCATGTATGTTTTTATTAGCATACTAAATTATGGTTTAACATTTTTGCACAATTAGTTTATATTTTATACTCAGTTTATATATATTCATATTTTTTTTTCAATTCACATTTTTAGCGCGAGCACAATTGATTTTACTAACTATAACATACAAAGCCATCCACAACCTGGCCCCAACTACATCACTAACCTAGTCTCAAAATACCAACCTAATCGTTCTCTTCGCTCCTCCCAAGACCTCCTGCTCTCAAACTCCCTTGTCACCTCATCCCATGCTCGCCTTTAGGACTTCTCCAGAGCCTCTCCCATCCTCTGGAATGCTCTACCCCAATCTGTCCGATTTTCTCCTGCTTTACCCACTTTCCGACGATCCCTGAAAAATCTCTTCAGAGAAGCCTATCTGTCCCCCCACCTAACAACTGTACATTTATCTTCTCAATCAGCACATCCCCCCACAGTTATTACCTCTTGTATCTTTCAACCTTCCCTCTTAGATTGTAAGCTCTAAGGAGCAGGGCCCTCTGATTCCTACTGTATTAAAGTGTATTGTATTTGTACTGTCTACCCTCAAGTTGTAAAGCGCTACGTAAACTGTTGGCGCTATATAAATCCTGTACAATAATAATAATAATAATAATAATAATCACTGATTGCATTGTCTTTCTGATTGACAGAGATACTTTAGAAATATTATCATTCGTTTATATTAAGATGTATTATTATTTATTTATTTTTATTATTTATTTTTATTGTTTATTTATTTTTATTATGTATTTATTTTTTATTAATATGTATAATTTTTATCTGTTTGTTAGTTTAGGAAATCCTTACATTAAAAAAGGCACAATACGAGCATCCAAAATATATTATTATTATTTTTTTTTTTTTACTAGCAGATTAATTATTTGACTGAGAAATGAAAAGAGAAAAACAGTCATATAAACGGCTTCTCTCGTCTGCAGAGTATAAGGCACAGCACTAAGTAAGGAAAACAAAAACACAACTTTTAGGAATATTTTTTTTTTTTTTTTTTTTTTTTTAAAAGGACCTCTCCCCCCCCTTCCCCCCAGCCAGTTACAATATAAGCTCTAGTTCATACATCAATACAGCCCTTGCCATCCCTATGAAAAGTGATCCGCATTGGATTGCTTTTTAGAAGCATCTGAAGAAATAATGAAGTTTCAATGACATATGTTTCAAGAAAAGAAATATGGGATTTTAAAGGTGCCAAAACACAACGCAGATAATAAAATATATCAAAATTTTATTATAAACATTAAAAACAAACAAAAAAAAAAAACATTAAAAAAAATCATCATAATGTCATCACATACTGTATATCCATACGGTAAATTGAAGGAATGCAGTAGATTCCAGTTCTCTACACGTTTCGCCATACGATGGCTTCATCAGGAGACTTATTATCTAGGACTGCATATATGATCACTAAGAATTAAAAATAGTAGATTTTAGACAACAATAGCAATTGTAAACATAACAAAATATAATTAGAATAATACAACAAAAGTAAACAAAAAACACATTTTCACATATACAAATGCCCCAAAAAGACCTACCTGTAGACCTTCCTCTGTGGTTTCACCACATGTCCATTTCTATATACTCCTGTGATTCTGGAGCCAAATTTCCATTGGATTTTAAGATATTCATCAGCATTCAGGTAATTGAGCCTCTGGGATAGTAAACAGGCTGATATACATATTTGAGATATATATAAAAAATGTTTTTTTTTGTTCTTTTGTTGTATTATTTTAATTATATTTTGTTATGTTTACTATTGATATTGTTGTCTAAAATATACTATTTTTAATTCTTAGTGATCATATATGCAGTCCTAGATAATAAGTCTCCTGATGAAGCCATCGTATGGCGAAACATGTAGAGAACTGGAATCGACTGCATTCTTTCCATTTACCGTATGGATATATGTAATGACATTATGCAGATTATTTTAAAAATGTTTATAAGACAATTTTGATATATTTTATTATCTGTGTTGTGTTTTGGCACCTTTAAAAATCACATATTTCTTTTCTTGTTACAAATTTACAAATTAAGGGATGTGGTGCTGTTGATTCTCAGACACTCAGCAATCCTTTTTTGCAATTTCAATGAAATAGTTCACACCAGTGCTTGCCGTTCCAGTGCGTTCCAGTTCCAGAAAAAAAAAAAGTAGAACATGCTGCATTTTTCCCGCACTGAACAGCTGTAAAACGCATCAAAAACGCACCGGAACTCACAAAAAAAAAAAATGCACCGGAACACACATGTCCTTATTCAGGGCTGGGCCACACCAGAAAAACGCACTCCAGATCCGTTTCGGATACATTTCTGCATGCGCGTTTTTTAACACATTTTTGGACGCGTTCCAGTGCGTTTTTTATGCGTTTCTCGGTGCTTTCCAGATCCTGTATTTTTTTTCTTCTTTTTTGCCTTTTTTTTTTCTTCACTGTACTGGGGTCTGGTGCGTTTTTGATGCCTTTCAGGATGCTTTCCAGATCCTGTATTTTTTTTCTTTTTTTTTGCCTTTTTTTCTTCTTCACTGTACTGGGGTCTGGTGCGTTTTTGATGCGTTTCAGGATGCTTTCCAGATCCTGTATTTTTTTTCTTTTTTTTTGCCTTTTTTTCTTCTTCACTGTACTGGGGTCTGGTGCGTTTTTGATGCGTTTCAGGATGCTTTCCAGATCCTGTATTTTTTTTCTTCTTTTTTGCCGTTTTTTTTTCTTCACTGTACTGGGGTCTGGTGTGTTTTTGATGCATTTTTGATGTGTTCAATTTTGGTGTCTCTTTTTATTTTGTTTTTCTGCGTTCCAGTACAGTCCAGTGCAGGAAAAATGCATCATGTTCTACTTTTTTTTTTTCTGGAACTGACCACACTGGTGTGAACTATAACACTGTAAACCATATAACCTACTTTCCATGCGTTTTTGATGCAGAAAAAAAAAAAAAAAACCCTCACTGGACTGCATGTGGTGTGAACTGGTCCTAACTGGAGCACCGCCTGTGGAAGGGAATTCCACATCCTTACCGTTCTTACAGTAAAGAACCCTCTACGCAGTTTATGGTTAAACCTCTTTTCTTCCAATTTCAGTGAATGGCCGTGTGTCTTTTTTATTTTCCCTTTCGCGGAAAAGTTTTTTCCCCTGTGACTTGCTTGCAACGTGCTTGTGATTTTCTTGTGACTTTTGTGATTTAAAGCGGTTGTATATCCGCAAACATTTTTTTTTTTTTTTTTAACCCTGTAAAGCAAAAGGCATAATGAGCTAGTATGCACCGCATACTAGCTCATTATGAAATACTTACCTTAGAACGAGGCGTCGGTACCTTACCTGGTCCACGCCGAGGGAGCTGTCATGTTGCCTCGGCGTGTCTTCCGGGTATCACGGTTCCAGCACTGTCAGTGGCAGGAGTCGCGATGTCATCACTCCCGCGCATGCGCGTAGAAGATTTCTTACCCGGCAAGGTCCGGCAGTTGCCGGGCTTCAGCCAAGAATCCCCTGTGCGCATGCACCGCTGCAGTCAGCGGCTCATAGCAAGGGGAATAGCTCCTAAACCGTAAAGGTTTAGGAGATATTTTTTTTACCTACAGGTAAGCCTTATTATAGGCTTACCTGTAGGTAAAAGTAAAAAAAAAGACTATACAACAAATTTTAAACTTTTGGGGTTGGTGAAATAATTTGAAATGTTTAGACACGTTATGGGTCTTGAGACCCTTTTTTGATATTATTGACATGTTCTGCCAACCTAATGTGCAGGGGTCTCGAGGTTCTGCCAATATATTGGAGCCCACAGCCGCACTCCAACATATAGACAACCCCCACCGTATCACAAGTAATAAGTTGCTTAATGTCATATTCTCTATTGGCGGCTGATGCTAGGAACTTTTTTCGTTTTTGTGATGTTTCCTTCAGAATGCTTACATGGAATACACCGTCCACAGGCGTAGAAACCCCCCAGGAATGAGAATAATCTGTCAGTGAGAGGAACATTGACTAACAGCCAAATTTGAAAGGAAATTCCAATACCTATAATTTAATAGTTAGGTATTATTAGTTAGTTAGTAGTTCTTTCAAATTTTTGGGATTTTCTTTCTTATTTTCGGATTTTCAAATTTACGAATTTTCAAATTTACGAATTTTCAAATTTACGAATTGTGATCATAACGAATGACCCGAAAGACAAAAAAATCCCCCAAAAAGACACAAATGAAAAGAAAACAACCACATTTTTCGGCAGTGCACATGTCCAAGGTACAGTTCTTAGGTGGAGGCAGAATAGGCTTCTCTGGAGGGGTTTTCTGGGATCGCCTAAAAGTAGATAATGTTGGAGATAGTCGAACAGATTGGGGTAGGTGTAATAGACTCACCCGGGACAGAGGCTTTTGGAGGGGACTGAATGCTGGCCTCTTGTCTGCTGATTATGGGCCCTGGATTTAAAGGGAACACTACTCTTTGTGAGAAAAGGACTTTAAAACCACGGGCATACCAACATATTATTAGCACCACATCCCTTTAGTTGAATAGATATAGAAGGATTTTGTGGGATTTAGTGGGTGTAAAAAAGTATATATACATAAAAAATAGTGATCTCAAAATATAGTATAAAAGGTTTTATCTAAAGACAATTTAAAAAAATTGTTAACAAAACAATTATGGCGAGGACAATACAATACAATTACTATGTGGCTGGGCGGTCCTCAGTGTGATACAGCACCTCATCCCAAAAATCTAATGATAAAGTCAGAGGAAGGGAATATGGGGATTATGACGGTGCCAGGAAAAACACAGTATATTTTTTTAAAATAAATAATTTTTATTAAGACATATCATGTATATAAAAAATATAAACAGAAAGATTACAAAATCAAGGTGTGCATAAATGCTAAAAACATATCTGTAGTGAACTTCACAGGGCTTGGCCTCATGGGTGTGACGGCCAATGCGAAGGGTAGGTATTTTAATTATCCGACATGTTTCGCCAGTGTTGGCTTCTTCAGGGATAGGTTGTTAATACCTAGAACGCTACAATAATTCTGTGAAAATGACATAACAATCAGTAGATGTAATCGAATAAATGATACAATAGAAAAAATATCATTTAAATAGATATATATATATATGTTTGCGAGCTGACAGTATAGACTGACCTCCACCACCACCCAAGGGGCACCAAGAGAAAGTCCCCACACAATATCGGGCAGCCCAGAGATCCCCATCCCGAAACAATCACCCAACCAGACATTCTATAGATGGAAATGAGATACCTGCAAGTCACCAGGGGGGGCCCCCACACACCTCCAGCACTAAACCTCCAGCCAAGATCACAATGAGTAGCTGCAGGGGGCAGTAAAAAGGACCTGGCCAAGTATGTATCTAAAGAGGTATAAATTATTTAGAATAAAATCATTTGTCATAATGTCATATTTTTCAAAGAAGTCATATAAGTTCCAATAGTTGGTGGAGAAAATTCATTATATGGGACTAAAGAGTCTCCAATTAATGTACTTACAAAATAGTGCTCTTTAAAGTGAATGGCAGGACACCGATAAGTCCTTCAGCTTAGAGAGAAACTTTAAGCAACAATAGGAGACGTATCTCTATGATTTGCATAAACAGGAGAAGAGTTTATATGCCACTTGTAAGATTATCTGGGGGGGAGAAGGTATAATCACAAAGTGCATTTTGTGATTATACCTTCTCCCCCCCAGATAATCTTACAAGTGGCATATAAACTCTTCTCCTGTTTATGCAAATCATAGAGATACGTCTCCTATTGTTGCTTAAAGTTTCTCTCTAAGCTGAAGGACTTATCGGTGTCCTGCCATTCACTTTAAAGAGCACTATTTTGTAAGTACATTAATTGGAGACTCTTTAGTCCCATATAATGAATTTTCTCCACCAACTATTGGAACTTATATGACTTCTTTGAAAAATATGACATTATGACAAATGATTTTATTCTAAATAATTTATACCTCTTTAGATACATACTTGGCCAGGTCCTTTTTACTGCCCCCTGCAGCTACTCATTGTGATCTTGGCTGGAGGTTTAGTGCTGGAGGTGTGTGGGGGCCCCCCTGGTGACTTGCAGGTATCTCATTTCCATCTATAGAATGTCTGGTTGGGTGATTGTTTCGGGATGGGGATCTCTGGGCTGCCCGATATTGTGTGGGGACTTTCTCTTGGTGCCCCTTGGGTGGTGGTGGAGGTCAGTCTATACTGTCAGCTCGCAAACATATATATATATATCTATTTAAATGATATTTTTTCTATTGTATCATTTATTCGATTACATCTACTGATTGTTATGTCATTTTCACAGAATTATTGTAGCGTTCTAGGTATTAACAACCTATCCCTGAAGAAGCCAACACTGGCGAAACATGTCGGATAATTAAAATACCTACCCTTCGCATTGGCCGTCACACCCATGAGGCCAAGCCCTGTGAAGTTCACTACAGATATGTTTTTAGCATTTATGCACACCTTGATTTTGTAATCTTTCTGTTTATATTTTTTATATACATGATATGTCTTAATAAAAATTATTTATTTTAAAAAAATATACTGTGTTTTTCCTGGCACCGTCATAATCCCCATATTCCCTTCCTCTGACTTTATCAATACAATACAATTGTTATGGATACAGCACTTTTGAATGGAGTTCCCAACATGTTTTGCCCATATTCCGGGCTTCTTCAGGGGAAGCTGTCCATTAGAGGTACAAGCCTTCCTGGTCTCTTGAGATATAGTGTACTCACCATATGGTGTTTTGACTAGAGTACACTATATCTCAAGAGACCAGGAAGGCTTGTACCTCTAATGGACAGCATTCCCTGAAGAAGCCCGGAATATGGATGAAACATGTTGGGAACTCCATTCTAAAGTGCTGTATCCATAAAAATTGTATTGTATTGTACTCGCCATAATTGTTTTTTTAACAATTTTTTTAAATTGTCTTTAAATAAAACCTTTTATACTATATTTTGAGATTACTCATATATATATATATATATATATATATATACACACTTTTTCGCACCTTAAAAATCCCACAAAATTCTCCTATATCTACTCTTTGTGAGGTGTATGCCTGGGGACCCTTGGAGTAATGTTACTTTGGATTCAAGTCCATGTCCCCCCAAGACACACAGACTCTGGGAACCCTTTATAGAGCCTAACTACCATATTAAAAATAGTGACTGCTTCATACTGTTGGGACTCATAGCAGATGTTGATGTCATCAGCAAGTCACCTGTCCAGTGTTGTCTACTATAATGTGTTTATTGCAAGTATGTCTAGTGTGCCTTCAAAGGCTCTTTCACCCATGGATTATTGTGCTAATTTACTCAGCTATTGTCTACTAGCACACTACTGTGGGGATGTGTTTATACTTGTAATGCTGTGTCTTTGTATTCACTCTCTTGTCAAACCTCCGAGTCACTTAGGCTGGGTAAATGACTAGTTAATTAGCTCATGATAATTTATGTTTCTGGTTACAGTGTATTGTTAGGGTAATATGATCAGGAGGGGGGACCTCCTTCTCAAGTGTTTAAAAGCCTGTATTCGTGTTCCAATAAACAGTTCTATTTCTGGTGTACTCCAAGACTGGTGTTGTCTGGTTCCTGGGGGTTACTATAACCCAGGGACGTGCGGTGAGGTGAGTGGCTGGCGAGGCACTGGCTAGTATACGAAATAGAAAAGGGTGGCCCCTAGAAGTCGCACATACAAGATATCCTGGAGAGGTGAAGAGAGTGGCAACCTCAGCCTGGACTCCGATCAGGCCACGCCCCCAACGAGTTTCACTCTGCCCCCCCAGAAGCTTAATCATGGGGATCACTGGCTAGTATCAGAGCCAGATACACACAGGTTACATACGCCGCGATCATTAAAGCGAGATAAATAATAGACATGTGCGCCGTCAATAAATTTGTTTTGTTTCGTTCCGTTTCGTATTAGCCGTTAATCCCTATTTCGGAATTTGTGACCGAAATTCAATTTGGATTCGTACGAAATACGAATTTTCGTTAGGTTCGTTATCTTTTCGTAACAATTACGAACGTTCGTTATGATGAATTTAAAAAGCAAAAAATACCTTTCTCAATATGGCAGTCATCGGACTCATTATGCTCATTATGAGGGGCTCCCACCATCGCTGTGCTGTGATCACTTCCTGGGTTTTTAACTTCATCATAACGAATATTCGTAATTAACGAACATTCTTATTTTGTCCGATTCTGAATCTCCCATCGACTACCAGTACCAGTCTCCCACTCCCATATTAAAAAAGGTCATTTTCCCAACCCTCACTCAGCAGCAGAAGAAAACCTCTGATTGGTCAACAAAACACCAGTCACGGTTCCGTTATAACGGAATTTGGATCTGAAATTCGTAAACGAAATTTCGTATTTCGTACAAAATTCGGAAGCATAGAAATTCGTATTTCGGATCCTCCCGAATGTACGAATTTACGGAAATTTGTACGAATTTTCGATTCGTACGAAACTAATCGCACATGTCTAATAAATAATTCTAGCCCTAGACCTCCTCTGTAACTCTAAACATGTAACCTGTAAAAAATTTTAAAGCGTCGCCTATGGAGATCGTTATAAATACTGAAGTTTGGCGCCATTCCACAAGTGTGTGCAATTTTAAAGCATGACATGTTAGGTATCTATTTACTCGGCGTAACATCAGCTTTCACATTATACTAAAAAATCGGGCTAATGTTAGTGTTCTTATTTTTTTATTCATGAAACAGTTTTTTTCCTCCCAAAAAAACGTGTTTAAAAAAATTGCTGCGCAAATACAGTGTGACATAAAAAGTTGCAACAACCACCATTTTATTTCATATGGTTTCTGTTAAAACAATATATATCATGTTTGGGGGTTCTGAGTAATTTTCTAGAAAAGAAAATTATAATTTTTACATGTAGGAAAGGAGTGTCTGAATTGGCCCGGATGGCAAGGGGTTTACTTACCATAAGTAAGTAATATACAAATAATTATTATATATTGTTTTTATGGTTATTTACTATATTTTCATAATCTGTACTCAAGCAGGTGGCTTAACGGACAAATCTCTGAAGTTTGAAGTTATAACTTCCAACCAGTAATTTCACAGTAAATAGATAAATAATAAATTATTATCTTATAACATATAGCATAATAATATATGATTTAGCTTGTACCTTTTCAGCAGCAGCAGATTCTCATTCTCCCTCTTAACTGTGTGAGAAAAACATGGGATTGTGGGTAAATCTTATACATGTGTATTTCCTTGTAGTTAAGAGGGCTGGGCTGGAAGGGAGTATTTGTCTTTAAGACACACGCCCCCTTCTATGACACTGCAGTGAGAGGCGTGCCTCCACTGCAGCATTTTTATTGGACAGCTTGGACCAATGGTGCTTTACCATTGGTACAAGGCTCCAAGCTGTCCATTGAGCTCAGTGCCTCTGACCAGAAGTGAGGAGAGGCACTGTGAGCTCATCCTCTCAGTCTGCTGCAAACAGAGTGTGCCAGCTTGTATTTAAAGTGGCCGCTCTGTATGTAGCTTCTGACAGGCTGCGCAAGGAGCCCCGTATCTCTGGAACCATAGGTTGTAGGAGCCCCACATTTTTTTACTAGTGGTGGGGTAGGACTTAGGCTACATACCCCCCCAAATGACCCCAGGTCACCAAGCTATGACCCTCGAAGCTTGTTTTTTTTTTTTTTTTTAAATGTGCATGGCCCTGCCTCACCTGACTGCATGACCCTGCTATAGCCTTATCCTTTGGTCTCATGTTCCAGGACTTGGGAAGGAGCTACTTGGCGGAAATACCCAACAGGGTGTCCAGAGTCCGTCACAGTAGGGAATTCCAAAGAACAGAAGAGGTTCAGGAGAAGTCCTGGAGGCGAGCATGGGGGGAGGTGACGAGGGAACTAGAGAGTAGGAGGTCTTGGGAAGAATGAAGAGAACGATTTGGTTGGTATTTTGAGACTAGGTTAGTGATGTAGCTGGGGGCTGAGTTGTGGATGGCTTTGTAAGTTGTTAGTATGTTAAATCTAGTTCATTGGATGAGCGGAAGCCAGTGGAGAGATTGGCGGAGAGGAGTAGGAGATTCTGAGCGGCCGGTAAGGAGGATGAGCCTGGCAGTAGCATTCATGATGGACTATATGGGGGATAGTCTATGTAAAGGTAAGCCAATGAGGAGGGTTTTGCAGTAGTAGTGAGAGATGACCAGGGTGTGGCTTAGGAGCTTTGTGGTGTCAACCGTTAGGAATGTGTTCGGACATGTCATGTGACTTTATGTGTGGCAAGTCGCATTATAAGTCACAGCAGTACGAACCTGAACTTTTAAAGGCCCCAGCGACAAGGGTAAAAGGCCCTGGGATCAGTAGGAAAGGCCCTGGGCCCGGAGGGAAGGGCCCCAGGCTCAGAGGGAAGGGCCCTGGGACTGATGGAAAGGCCCCATGCTAGAAACAAATAAGTTTCCCCTCCCCCCCATCTGCAAACTCCAGAGTCACAGGTTTCAGAAGGATGCAGGACCATTCACAGGGTGCAGCACGGCTTGCCCATGCACAGTGAGGTGCTGGCTGTGAAGCTTCCCACAGTTAGCCTGGGTATGCTGCGGACCCGAACCGGCCCGGGTGAGGATGGTGCTGGGTCCATGGACAGGTAGGTGTCCTTTTATAAAATTATAATTTGTTTTTTTCAACCTGACTGAAGCTCCTCTTTATGCACAGCTAAAAGGATCATTGGTGTCATGCTGTTGGCTCTGCCATATGGCATTGGTCTCAGAATTATGGAGGCACCACCAGATAAGAAGTCAACCAGCCACAGCTCAAGGAACCCATCATAACCTCTGGAGGAGCTTTAGAGTTCCATGGAACATGGCTGCATTATGGAGTTAAGTGCCCAATGGAATACATTATTTCTTGTGTCTATTTTAGGAATTTTAAAAAATTGTGAAGGAAATCTTATTTGCTCCAGTTTTTTCATCATCGATGTCAGGGGTCTCCAAACTACGGCCCAGGGGCCGGATGCGGTCCTTTGCTAGCCTTCATCCAGCCCTTGGGGCACAATTGCTCCCAATGACATGAGGCACTACTCCTCCCACTGACACCGACAATGGGACACTATTTCTTCCACTAATACCAATGATGGGGCACTACTCCCCCCTCCTACTGATCACCAACACTGAGGCCATGTTTATTCTCACTGATGCCCGGCCCAGGGCATTTTCTACCCCCACTGGCCAGAATCTGGCCCCCCTTAAAGTATAAAGGTTACTCTGATGGGCTGGTGACAGGTACTCTGGTACTCTGATGGGCTGGTGACAGGATGGCCACTGGCCAGAATCCGGCCCCCCTAAAGTCTAAAGGACAGTAAACTGGCCCTTTGTTTGAGAGGTTTGGAGACCCCATGATCTATGTCAACAATTTCAGAATCTGCATCTTCATACAGAGGGCACCGGTGCTACATATAAGCTGAATTTATCTGCCGCGCGCCTTTCTTCCCTCTCTACTATAGCACTCCGCGGCTCAAAGAAAACATGCAACGCTTGCATTAGCCGTCCAATAAAGAGCGCCCTTTGAATAAAATCCATTATTTCGTCCTGCAAGAAAAATGAACAAATTGAAGGCCACTTTACACACACACTAGAGAGGGGGATTTTAATCCTTTCAGACTATTTTCAAAGCTCGTCGCCATCAATTCCCATTCAACTTTGGTCTCTTGACATTTGCCGATGATCAAAGCGGCATTAGAAGGCGGTGGAAGACAAGCCCAATGGAGGACTACAAGTGGAAATCACTTACGGCTAATGGAATAAAAGAAGAGAATCACAGGTGTAGAAGCAGAACCCCCCCCCCCCCCACCTCCCACCCTTAAATCTTCGGCACACGTTGAGCTCCTGATGGGGATTATTTTTTTGAACAATGCATTTGAACTTGCTGTGATTACCAGGATTTAAATAAAAGTAACAAAAAGTAAATTTTACGTATATCACGGGATTATTTACTACAACAAAAGACTGTATGAGCACCCAACATTTCTATGTGCTGCTGTGACCTTGTTTTCCAGTGTGCAAGTATACCCGGGTGTTTTTTTCAGCCTTTATCAGGACTCAGGGCTTCCATGTACCCGTGTTTTCTGCGTGTTAACCCATACCATGTTTTGGGCAGCCCTGTAAAGTAGGACTACAGTTCTGCTGTTACTCAAGGCAGGTAGCCTCTTTATTGTAGAAGAGAGATGTAATACCCCTTCTGCAATAAAATACACCTCCTCTCATGGATCTCTGGCATGTAAAGCGAGCTGCACATGTGCAGCTCAGCTTACAGCACCAGCCTGATCCCTGTGTGCTAGAATGACTGGTTGGGTGTGATGTCATCCCACAGGAGGGACATCATGCTGCAATGGCCAATGAAGAGGCCCAAAAACTTGTTGGTTCTGATGTCATCCCATGGGAGTGACATCATCCTGGACTGGCCAATGAAGAGGCCCAAAAACTTGTTGGGTCTGATGTCATCCCATGGGAGTGACATCATCCTGGACTGGCCAATGAAGAGGCCAAAAAACTTGTTGGGTCTGATGTCATCCTACCCTGGCCAATGAAGAGGCCCAAAAACTTGTTGGGTGTGATGTCATCTCACGTGAGTGACATCATCCTGCACTGGCCAATGAAAAGGCCCAAAAACTTGTTGGGTCTGATGTCATCCCACAGTAGTGACATCACCCTGCACTGGCCAATGAAAAGGCCCAAAAACCTGTTGGGTCTGATGTCATCCCACGGGAGGGACATCATCCTGCACTGGTCAATGAAGAGGCCCAAAAACTTGTTGGGTGTGATGTCATCCCACTGGAGTGACGTCATCCTGCACTGGCCAATGAAGAGGCCCAAAAACTTGTTGGGTGAGATGTCATCCCACCGGAGTGATGTCATCCTGCACTGGCCAATGAAAAGGCCCAAAAACTTGTTGGGTCTGATGTCATCCCACGGGAGTGACGTCATCTTGGAATGGCCAATTAAGAGGCCCAAAAACTTGTTGGGTGTGATGTCTTCCTGTTGGAGTGACGTCTCCCCGTACTGGCTAATAGACGTGTGCAATTCGTATCGCTCCAAATTAGTTTTTCTACGAAATTCAACAAATTTGTTAATTCGGAAATATTCCAATTAACGAAAACCCGTTTAGCAAATTCTTCCAAAAATTTGAAAATTCGATGAAAATCAGAAAATCGAACATCCCGAAAATTTGAAAATCCAAAATACTAACTAACTAATAATAACTAACTATTAAATTATAGGTATTGGAATTTCCTTTCAAATTTAGGTGTTAGTGAACGTAACAAATACGAATTTATCCCAAGTTACGAATTATCCGAAATAACGAATGCTGCATCTAAACAAATGGAACGTAACAAATTATTAATAAGAAATAATAATATTTTTTTTTTAATTATTATAATTATTATTTATCATTTATTAATTCCTTACGTTCCATTTGTTTAGATGCGGCATTCGTTATTTCAGATCATTTGTATTCGCTACGTTCACAAACAGCCAATTTTAAAAGGCAATTCCAATACCTATAATTTAATAGTTACCGTATTTATCGGCGTATAACACGCACCGGCGTATAACATGCACCCCAATTTAGGAGGGAATTTTAAGGGAAAAAAAACTTTTAGGAGGGAAGTTGAAGGGAAAAAACTTACATTTAAATGCCCATCATTGCAGCCTTCTCAGTGCAGCCTTGCCCCAGTGCAGCCATGTCAGTGCAGCCTTGTCAGTGCAGCCTTGTCAGTGCAGCCTTGCCCCAGTGTCAATTGCAGCCTTGTCAGTGCAGCCTTCCCCAGTGCAGCCATGTCAGTGCAGCCTTGTCAGTGCAGCCTTGTCAGTGCAGCCTTGTCAGTGCAGCCTTGCCCCAGTGTCAATTGCAGCCTTGTCAGTGCAGCCTTCCCCAGTGCAGCCATGTCAGTGCATCCTTGTCAGTGCAGCCATGTCAGTGCAGCCTTCTCAGTGCAGCCTTCTCAGTGCAGCCTTGTCAGTGCAGCCTTCTCAGTGCAGCCTTCTCAGTGCAGCCTTCTCAGTGCAGCCTTCCCCAGTGCAGCCTTGTCAGTGCAGCCTTCTCAGTGCAGCCTTCTCAGTGCAGCCTTGTCAGTGCAGCCTTCCCCAGTGCAGCCTTGTCAGTGCAGCCTTCCCCAGTGCAGCCTTGCCCCAGTGCAGCCTTCGATCCTCTGTCCTGGGCTTCAAAATCGCCGACCGCGATTTGAAAATGGCGCCGCCGGCGCCGAAATACACAGAGCCGGTCCTCGGCTCTTCCCGGCGGCTTTCGTTCACTTTCGGCTCCACTCGTAGTCCCGAGTGGAGCTATCCGAACCTGCTAGGGTTCGGATAGCTCCGCTCTCACACCCATCACACCCAACAAGTTTTTGGGCCTCTTCATTGACCAGTGCAGGATGACGTCCCTCCTCGGCTCTTCCCGGCGGCTCTCGTTCACTTTCGGCTCCACTCGTAGTCCCGAGCGGAGCTATCCGAACCTAGCAGGTTCGGATAGCTCCGCTCGGGACTACGAGTGGAGCTGAAAGTGAACGAAAGCCGCCGGGAAGAGCCGAGGACCGGCTCTGTGTATTTCGGCGCCGGCGTCGCCATTTTCAAATCGTGGTCGGCAATTTTGAAGTTGTGACAGCTCGGGATCGCAGGGGATCGGCGTATAACACGCACCTGCGATTTTCCCCTGATTTTAAGAGGAAAAAAGTGCGTGTTATACGCTGATAAATACGGTATTTATTATTAGTTAGTTAGTTAGTTAGTTATTTTGGATTTTCAAATTTTCAGGTTTTTGAATTTCTGGTTTTTACGAATCATCGAAATAACGAATACCGCATCTGAATGAATGAAACGTAACAAATTCAAATGTTTCTGAAGTTATACATTTATTCGAAATAACGAATTTTGATCATAACGAATGACCCTGAAAAACAAATAAAACAAAAAAACGAATGAAATGAAAAAATTTTTTTTCGTCAGTGCACCTGTCTACTGGCTAATAAAGAGGCCCCAAGACCGGCACTTAGAAGAAGATGGCGGCGCCAGCAAGAGATGGGGACCGTGTGAGTATTGCTCCCTTTAGTTGCACTTTAATTTCAACTGGCTGCTCAATGCACCGAAATGTGTACAAAGTAGTACAGACATGATTTTTTAACATTGCACCGCAACAAATCGCATGGTGCTGTGTTTTGGTGGCTGCAAACGCACCTGTGTTTGCTAGATGCAAGGGAGCGCCAATAAGAATGAATGGTACCCACGCACATCTGCACAAGGCAGCACCGTTTCTGCACTGCAACTGGTGTGCACAAGCAGTTTGGCTTCTGTAGATGGATCTGGATCTAATGCAAGTGCTGGGGTGGGCTGCACCTCCCCCCCCCAGATTTCTTCCAAAAGCCAAATGCAGTTCTGACCTCTGAAGTTTCCTGGTCAGTAGCCAGCCACACGCTCTGCTGTGGTTGTGTGTAAGGGAATACGATCTCAGCTATGTGCTGTGTTGGGAAGAGGAGATCTGCTAACTGTGCCCAGGCTGTGTGCAGTGCAGAGATGGGAGGAGCTCTGTTCAGTGCCCTTCCAGCAGTGATCCCTGTCCTCTGCTCTGCAGACCCCTGTACACTGCCCTGCAGACCCCATGTCCTCTGCCCTGCAGACCCCTGTACACTGCCCTGTTGAACCCTATCTTCCACCCTGTGGACCCATGTGCACTGCCCTTGTGGTCAGGTGATGAGCGGTGCCTGGTTTCCTCCAGACATGACGCTTGCCATTCAGGCCAAAGAGCTCAATCTTTGTTTCATCAGACCAGAGAATTGTGTTTCTCATGGTCTGAGAGTCCTTCAGGTGCCTTTTTGGCAAACTCCAGACGGGCTGTCATGTGCCTTTTACTGAGGAGTGGCTTCCGTCTGGCCACTCTACCATACAGGCCTGGTTGGTGGAGTGCTGCAGAGATGGTTGTTCTTCTGGAAGGTTCTCCTCTCTCTACAGAGATACACCGGAACTCTGTCAGAGTGACCATCGGGTTCATGGTCACCTCCCTGACTAAGGCTCTTCTCCCCTGATCACTCAGTTTGGCCGAACAGCCCACTCTAGGAAGAGTCCTGATGGTTCCAAACTTCTTCCATTTATGGATGATGGAAGCCAGTGGCGGCTGGTGCTCTATATTTTCGGGGGGGGGGGGGGGGGGGGCAGAAAACTAATGCCACCCCACCTGCAATCCCCCCCTTAGCGGGAGATGGATGGGAAGGTGGAGATTAGATGCCTCCTTACCTTAGGAGGCAGATGGCGAGGATCTGGGGTAGGGCTGCTGCCCCTTGTTCTAGCTACTCCTTGCTCCAGGGCGTTGCTTTTCCTCCCGGCCGGACAGGAAGTGGGTCCTAAAACCTGTGAAGAATCAAATGGTAAAAAATGTAGCGCTAATAAATAAACACAAAAATTGTGATAAATGTGTCAAGTGAATAATAAACTCAAAAGTCCATATATGGAAAAAACGTCCATCTGTAAACAATAATAATCTTCTGATAATGAGTGATTTGGAAAGGACTGGAAAAAGAATGTCCAACACAATGATCCAACACCAAATGAAAAGAAACCAAGAATGGTGTAGATGGAAATATGACTCCCTCCGTAGAGGTAACCTCAAATGGAAAATGGTTGGTCATTTGGCTCATGTGCCCCGGAATTTCCTCATATCATTGGACTCCATAACGAGGCTTGTATTTTGGTGATCAGATGACCGCTTTACTCCAATTAGAATACTCTATGAGGTTCTCCTTGCTGATTGGTCTTGTATCATTTATAGTTATTTCAGTAATATTTATATATATAGGCAGTGTGGAAGAGATGTTTCATGCCCCTGTTGAAGACCCATCAGTCGAAACGCGTAGGTCCGTTTCATTCCTTTTAAAATCGTTTATTTCTTCCACATGTGCTTTGGATGTGAGCGGACATGTCTTCCTGGTGAACCTGCCATCAAAATCCTACCCTGACAGTTCTTGGACTGGAGTTCGTTTTGGAGGTCACCTCTGGTTCCCCTGGATCCTATCCTTGAGGTCTGAACCATCCGGATATCCGTACATTTGCCTGGTGTGGCACACTGCCTATATGACTCTATGTCGCTGACATTAGAGTCCACCGGTTCCGGTAAGAGCATTTATATGGCATTTAATTGTAGATGGTTTTTCCATTTGAGGTTGCCTCTACGGACAGAGTCGTATTCCCATCTACACCGTTCTTGGTTTCTTTCCACATCACTCATTATCAGAAGTTTACTATCGTTTACAGATGGACGTTTTTCTGTATATGGACTTTTGAGTTTATTATTCACGTGACGCATTTATCACGATTTTTGTGTTTATTTATTAGCGCTACATTTTTTACCATTTTGTTCTTCACATGTTTGTCACATTTGATGTAGCTGCTTACTCATTTTTTCTTTTTGGGGTCAGTGCAGTTATTTCTTTTCTTTTTCAGGTCCTAAAACCTGATTGGCCGGGAGTCCTAAGACTCCCTGGCCAATTGGGTCTCAGGACCGTTTCCTGATTGGCCCGGGAGGAGAATCAGGAAGACAATAGAGAATATTAATTCGCTATTGTCACACAACTGGATGGGCTCAGGGCGCAGTGCTCTGCGCCCTGAGCCCACCGTTTTTTGAAAGCCAATTAGAGCCTTAGGCTATAATCATGTGCTTAAAAAAAACCTATTGAAATACATGTGTCTGTCAACCTGCATGATTAGGGGCCATGTGCATTGACTAGGGGGGCATATGGACTGATGGAGGCCCCTGTGCTCATTGGGACCTTCAAGGCTGTAGAAATGTTTCTGTACCCTTCCCCCGATCTGTGCCTCCATACAATCCTGTCTTATGACAAACTTCTTTCATGTTGTTATTATGGGGGATTGTTTGTAGAGTTTTGAGGATAATAATGAATTCAATCCATTTTGGAATACGGCTGTAACATAACAAAATGTGGAAAAAGTGAAGCGCTGTGAATACTTTCCGGATGCATCGTATGCAAATTGCCATCATAAAAACGGAGGCAGCAGACTTTGTGAAAATTAATATTTGTGTCATCCGTAAAAATGTTGCCCACGGTTATATCGCTATTGCTCCATTTATGTATTCTGGAGTCAGTGTTTTTCCCTCCTCCTGCGCTGTATTTTTGTTTTGTTTCTCAGATGTTTTTTCTATTTTTATTGAGCGACTTACTTTACCTCTCCCGTATCTCTATTGAACTTCCCTTCTTTATCCAAAACAAAAATAAGTTATGGCTGCCGCTGGGCAATAAATGGAAAACCAATGGGGGAGGGAGTCATCGAGAAAAGACAGCTGGCAACTCCATAGTCCTCAAGTATTTTATTTTGCCATACCAGTGAGTACAGACAGTGTCAGACGCGTTTCGGCGATAAGCCTTGTTCACAGCACACAATGGGGGAGGGAGGGATGATCAGGAAAAAGTTTTGTAGTAGGAGACAACGCAGTATTTGGAATCTTTGAAAATTAGAAGTATTTTATCTTCAGAGATTGGACTGCCCCCCACCCCCACCCCCCCACCCCCCCCCCACACACACACTGAGTCCCACCGAATACACAAATAATAGAGAATGTCGTGACAAGTAGAAGAAGATGTCTATGTGATTGTTCACCCGTATGTTCTATTATAGGATTCCGGCATATCTTACATTGTTCATTCTGAAGATGCAACTTGTTCCCAGTTTATATTCAAGTGTTTACTACTTTGAACACAAGGAAGGAGAGTGATGTTAAGAGGGTGCTGATTGATTTTGTACCTACTGTGCAGTGCCTTGCAAAAGTATTCACCGCCCCTTGGCTGTTCACCTATTTTGTTACATTACAGCCTTTAATTTAATGTTTATTTTTTAATCTGAATTATATGTGATGGATCAGAACACAATAGTCTAAGTTGGTGAATTAAAATTAGAAAAATATATACATAAAACTATTTTTCAGAAATAAAAAACTGATAATTGACATGTGCGTATGTATTCACCCCCTTTGTTATGAAGCCCATAAAAAGCTCTGGTGCAACCAATTACCTTCAGAAGTCACATAATTAGTGAAATGATGTCCACCTGTGTGCAATCTAAGTGTCACATGATCTGTCATTACATAGACACACCTTTGTGAAAGGCCCCAGAGGCTGCAACACCTAAACAAGAGGCACCACTAACCAAACACTGCCATGAAGACCAAGGAACTCTCCAAACAAGTAAGGGACAATGTTGTTGAGAAGTACAAGTCAGGGTTGGGTTATAAAAAAATATCCAAATCTCTGATGATACCTAGGAGCACCATCAAATCTATAATAACCAAATGGAAAGAACATGGCACAACAGCAAACCTGCCAAGAGACGGCCGCACACCAAAACTCACGGACCGGACAAGGAGGGCATTAATCAGAGAGGAGCACAGAGACCTAAGGTAACCCTGGAGGAGCTGCAGAGTTCCACAGCAGAGACTGGAGTATCTATACATAGGACCACAATAAGCCGTACGCTCCATAGAGCTGGGCTTTATGGCAGAGTGGCCAGAAGAAAGACATTACTTTCAGCAAAAAACAAAATGGCACGTTTTGCGTTTGCGAAAAGGCATGTGGGAGACTCCCAAAATGTATGGAGGAAGGTCCTCTGGTCTGATGAGACTAAAATTGAACTTTTTGGCCATCAAAGAAAACGCTATGTCTGGCACAAACCCAACACATCACATCACCCAAAGAACACCATCCCCACTGTGAAACATGGTGGTGGCAGCATCATGCTGTGGGGATGTTTTTCAGCAGTCAGGACTGGGAAACTGGTCAGAGTTGAGGGAAAGATGGATGGTGCTAAATACAGGGATAATCTTGAGCAAAACCTGTAGCTCTGTGTGTGTGGTTTGAGGCTAGGACGGAGGTTCACCATCCAGCAGGACAATGACCCCAAACACACTGCTAAAGCAACATTTGAGTGGTTTAAGGGGAAACATGTAAGTGTGTTGGAATGGCCTAGTCAAAGCCCAGACCTCAATCCAATAGAAAATCTGTGGTCAGACTTAAAGATTGCTGTTCACAAGAGCAAACCATCCAACTTGAAGGAGCTGGAGCAGTTTTGCAAGGAGGAATGGGCAAAAATCCCAGTGGTGAGATGTGGCAAGTCATAGAGACTTATCCAAAGCGACTTGGAGCTGTGATAGTTGCAAAAGGTGGTATTGACTTTAGGGGGGTGAATAGTTTTGCACGTTGACTTTTTCTGTTATTTTGTCCTATTTGTTGTTTGCTTCACAATAAAAAACAAAAAGATCTTCAAAGTTGTGGGCATGTTCTGTAAATTAAATGATGCAAATCCTCAAACAAAAAGAATTTATACTCAGCGCTGCCTCTATGAACCATTAATATACATATACACGCATCAAATGCGTCATATGACAACATGTATAATAAAGTGCTCAGTGTCAATATAGTGCAAATAAAGTGCAATCAATAAAGTTCAATAGATGTGCAAAGTAAAGTGCAATCAATAAAGTTCATCAAGTGTGAGGTACAGGGTTGGTGACTTCCTGTGCTCCCCTCCTGGGTCCCCACTCACCAGATAAAGATGACAAATGCACCTGTGTTACATATCAAGATGGTGCCTCCCGTCCAACAAATAGGTTGGTTGATCGTGCCTCAGAGAATGGGGATCTCCTCTCCTCCACCACATGATATAAGTCCTACACACGATCACCTCTGACACGCTTCTTCTGGTCATAACCATAAGGTTATGCTGCCACCTTCAGGGGAGTGGACACTGGCAAAAAAGACAATATAACACCCCCCCCCCCTGCCTCTTATTAGGCCAGGCTCCTTCTTTTTTTTTTTCTAGTGTCCTAGATGGTCGTATTCTGGCCTTCCTCCAACTGGTTAAAGAGGAAGTAAACTGTGCCAAATTTTTATATTTTTTTAAAAAACCTCTGCAAAGTAAAGGCATAATGTGCTAGTATGCATCGCATACTAGCACATTATGATATACTTACCTTAGAACTAAGCCCTGCACCGCCGCGCTGTGAGCTCTGACAATCACTTTCATCTTCACCCAGCCTTCCTTCCGGGTTCACGTCCTCCGGCCATCTGACTGGCCGCGTCGTGATGACATCGCTCCCGCACATGTGCAAGGGAGTCAGGGACCGTTGCACGGAGCTCCGACGGGACGGCACAGGGAAACTGTCCCTTCAGAGCGCACCCGGCCAGTGACATCAACGGCTGCATGAAGTGTGAATATCTCCTAAACTGTGAAGGTAGCAGTACAGGGAAGCCTTATTATAGGCCTTATTATAGGTTTACCTGTAGGTACAAATTTACAGAAAGGGTTTACATCCTCTTTAACCCCTTCACACTGACGGTGCGCAACAATGCGGCCCCCATTAGACTGGGCTTTTTTCCGTGGGGCTGCATATTTGTGTACCACCCTTTGTGCTGGGGACTTAGGAGAGCCCCGGGCCCCGTTCTAACGATCTAACGAACGGCTGGTCACCTGATCGCTGTGAGAGCCGCTGATTGGCTATCACAGTGATCAGTCACTGTGAAGCCTGGCCCCCGTGTTTTCTGTCTCTGTGAATGGACAAGAAAGATACATTGTATCTTGATAGGAAAAAAAAAATTTGTGAAATTTTTTTTTTTATAATAATAATAATACATTTATTTATTTTTTTAATAAAAAAAAATACCTAGAATAAGGTTTGATCTAGGTCAGTGCCAGGATTAGTGTTTGGGTCAAGGTCAGGATCCAAGGCCAAGGTCAAAGGTCGGGGTCAGTAATTTTTTTTGGACAGGATTTTTTTTTTAACCACTTGCGGCAGGTTGGCTCGCCTGCACGAATCGCCGTACCTGTACGGCGGCTCACGCAGGCGCAGCTGCGGGCAGGGCGTGCGCCACCGGTGACGCACTCTCGCTCTCGCTACAATCGCCTAGTACAGGTGCAGAAAGGGGTTCTGCCAGTGTAAATAAGCGGATCCCCCTTCTGACAGGGGACATGTCAGAGATCTTCTGTTCCCTGTGATCGGGAACAGTGATCTCTGTCATGTCCAAGTGAGCCCATCCCCCCCTACAGTTAGAACACGCTAAGGGAACACACTTAGCACCATTGATTGACCCCTAGTGTTAACCCCTTCCCTGCCAGTGTCATTTTTACATTGATCAGTGCATTTTTATAGCACTGATCAATGTAATAATGTTACTGCTCCCCAAAAAGTGTCATTTGGGGTCAGATTTGTCTGCCGCAATGTTGCAGTCCCGGTAAAAATCACAGATCGCCGCCATTAATAGTAAAATCAGACAAAAAAAAAAAAGTCCCTAAATTTTACCAAAAATATGTAGAAGAATACATATTGGCCTAAACTGCACGTGTATTAGAGTTTATAAAAGTTCCAATAAAGTGCTTGCTGCAACCTTTTTGTTTCTTGATTAACGACCGCAACATACAGGGATGTACAATGTAATACTGACACATAATCACACACAGAGGTTGGACTTGCTGGACTTGAGTCTTTTTTCAACCTCACCTACTATGTAAGTGTTAGAAATCGTGTTGAAAAAAGAAGTGACACCCAAGGAAAAAACAGTGGTTCTCCTCTTCTCCCAGATAGAAGCACTCCACACTCACCAGAAATATATGACCTCTTTTCTCAAAGAAAATCACTTATGGTAAGTATATCCCCAGGTAGATATCATGTATTTGGTCCACCAAGCACCTGGACAGCTGAATACCATCATCTCCTGTATAGGGCTCCTGTGCCTTTAAGAGATCCTGTACATATCTCATTTACAAGGGGGAGATGTAAAGGAACCTCCCATGGTGTAGTATATTTAATCCTTATTAAAAGACAATTAAAATTGCACTTACATCCATCAAATCATGATCGGGCATGGAATAGAAGCCAATAAACACTGGTTTGCACTCCAATGACCGAAAATGACCTGTCCCGGAAAGTCCCGCCCAATGCGTTTTGTCAGCAATGTCTGACGTCATCAGGTGTGACTCTAAGGTCATATATTTCTGGTGAGTGCAGAGTGTTCTATCTGGGAGAAGAAGAAGAGCACTGTTTTTTTTTTTTCCTTGGGTGTCAATTCTTTTTTTTTTCAACACTTAACCACTTGCCACCAATTCACGTACCTGTACATCATTTGACTTTAATGGGTTGTACCAGGGTGATATGCAGCTGCAGGCATCAACCCCGGTACCTTCTTTTTTTTTTTTTTTAGAGCCGACTGTCGTCTCTCTTTTAATAACAAACGATGCAGCTAAGCAGCCTCTTAATTGTCATTACAAGCTGTGGGAGGGGACGTTCACCCCATGCCACCGGGAGACCAGAGCAACCAGCCAGCACGTCCGCCGGCTGGCCGGAGACCCAAAGAGAGCCTGAATCTGCTTTGATCGCATCTCGGATGTAGTAACCCGGAAGCGACGTCATGAAATCACTTCCGGATTAATGGAGTCTTAAAGGCACCAGTTTTAAAAAATCTTATGGACTCCAGATCCCTCAATAAAGAGTACCTTTCACTGACTATTGCTGTCACAAGGAATGTTTGCATTCCTTATGACAGCAATAAAAGTGATAAAAAAAAAAATTAAAGCAACAGTGTAAAAAAAAAAAAAAAAGTAAATTAATAGTTGAAAAAAAATGTAAGTGCAGAAAGACCTGAACAAAATAATGTGGTGGGAAACTACATGGCAAATGAGGTTTAATGTGGAGAAATGTAAAGTAATGCATCTGGGGGCTAAAAACATAAATGCAAACTACTTGCTAGGTGTAGAACCTCTGGGGGGGGGGGGGATTCCAGGATGAAGAAAGATCTGGGGGGGGTCCCAGTAGATGACAGATTGAGCAATAGCAGGCAATGTCAAGCTGCGGCTACCAAAGCCAGCAGAATATTAGCATGCATAAAAAAAGGGATATACTCCAGAGCAGTGGCTGCTAGGGGTTTTTTATTTTGGAGGGCGGCAAACAACCAAACCCCTCCCCCCTGCGACAACTCAAACCCTCCCGCGCTGTCTGCTGGTCGGTCCACCGGCACGTACCCCATCTAGGCGACTGGCATTGGTGGGCGGTGGGGATCGAGCTCTTCTCCTCACTTCCGCTGTGGGTCTCCTCCCCTCCTCCTAGGCATCCAATAGGTCCTTTCAGCCAATCAGGTGACGGGTATCAGACCCGCTTTCTGATTGGCTGGGAGGAGGATCAGTGTTGCAACAGCGAATATTCATTCGCTGGTGCAGTACACCTGGGTGAGATCGGAGCGCACTCTCTGCGCCCCGAGCCCACCCTATTTTGAAGCCTATTAGAGCCTCTGGCTCTAATCAGGTGCTTAAAAAAAAACGCTGCTGCAATTCATGCGTCCGGCATCCTGAAAAGGGCCAGACGCATGAATAGGAGGTGGCTGTGGCAGCCGTGGATAGATTCATGCTATGCATGAATCTATCCATTGCATACAGGAGGAGGCCTGGAGAGAGGGGGCGGCACCCGGGCACGTGAGTAGAGCCTGAGGCTCTAATAGGCTTAAAAGGAGAGTCGGCTCGGGGCCCCGGGCACACCCACTTGTGTGACAATAGTGAATGAATCCTCGCTATTGTCTTCCTCAGTCTCATGTCTTCGGACATCCTTCCTGTTCCTGTGCGGCCAGGTGGAGCATGTCTCTGTGTGTGCTCGCTTCCATTGGAAGTCCCCTCCTTCTTCACCTCCCGATCTCTGCACTTCTGATCTCTGCACTACTCCCGGCGCCTCCCTCTGAGTTCACAGGAGCCGGAACTACAGAGGAGGCATTGGGTATCAATGCATGCTGACAGTACTGACTGTCGGCACGCATTGAGGACAACACAGGAAACAACATTTGGATGTATACATCTGCTACAATGTTGATTTGTGGCAGAACTCCTGGGGACCACCAACATTTTCTCCGCTGGACCACTGGTTGGTAACCGCTGATTTAGACCACCCTCCCTCTCTACATCATCGTGGAACTTCCCTGTTAATTTTACAGATCATTTTGCCTATACTCAGATTCATGATTAGCTTTTATCTCTTCATGTTTCAAGTCTTGTCAAATGATATATTGTTTCCTTTTTGTGAGACAATTCCCTTATCATGTTTTATTTGTTTAATGTCCCAATCCATATTGTGCCCTGGTGATGTGTATCTCTGCTTTTCCTTTTTTTCTCTTTTTAAACTTCAATAAAAATCTTCAATTGAAAAAAACATCTCAGAAGTAAACTGCGTCACAGATACCAGAATCCAACCTGCCTTGAATGTGATGCAAGAAGTAGAGAAAAAGGGTTTTCTCAGGCTTCAGGATGTTCTCTTCTACTGATCCCATGCGGTGGTCTATGTACGCTGTGAATACTAAGGCAAACTGAGCCAACGTTCTGATCCTAACACACTGGCAGTGTGCTAGACTGCATTAGTAAATGACTGGTGACTTACTGCCTGCAACTGTTTTGGCCATCAATATATTGATGGCAACTGTCAGGAACATCACGTCAGCCATCAGAGAGATCATTCCAGCCGTAAGGCTTGTGTTCATGTTCATGTAAATAATGCGCATGGAAACACGCACACAATGGCATGCTTGTGGAAGCACAGGCAGATCTATCAAACATACTGGTGCCCAGGGGCCTATTTAAACCTGGGCCCTGCATGGGAAGATTGCTGGATGGTCTTTCAGCTTGTATCTCTGTTACCCTTGATCCTGATCCTGCTTGACTCTGTAATTGACCTGGCTTCCATCTGAGCTGCCTCGGGATTACCCTGGCCTGTTAATGTCTGTGTCAGGACCCGGATCTGATCCTACAACCTCTGCTGTGTCTGGCAGTATCTCTACTAGCTGATCCACCTGATATGCTGGAGAGTTCCCTGGACAACTCCTTGGACTAGGACCAGGACAAGGGGTGGGCAGTTGTCCTGGGCACAATGGTTTACTGCAGGGATGGGGGCACCTTCCTTCTGTTACAAGGCTGACAGTAGTAGTGACAGTGGCAGTGATTTTGACAAGCGAGTGACTATTGGGCAAAGGATCCCCTAAGCTTGCACATTATGAATAGGTGATGGGTGGCGCGGTTTGGTATCTTTGCCCTGGGCAATGGATGACCTTGTCCCAGCATTGCCTTGCACAATCTTGTCTTGTGCCTTGTTTTTGGTGAACCTTGAACTCTTTGCTCCTCCCATGAACTTCCTATTTAAGCCAAGTCTTTGCACTTCCTGTTTGCCAGATTATTGTGCTCTCTCCAGCCAATATCTCACTCTTGTCACTCCTGCTGCTGTATCTTCTCAACCACTCATTACTGACCTTTGGCTTGTTCCTCAACTACGCTTCAACTTGATCACAACCTGTACCCACTCGTTACCAACTTTTGGTTTGTTTACTGACTATGCTTCCGCTTGATCTCAACCTGCTATATCTGCTATTGGCCCCCGGTTTGCTCACCTCCTGGTGGGGCAATCCTGAAGACTATGACATGGTACTAACATGCAGCAAAACCCATCCCCACTACAAGGAGCTCTGTTGAATACTGGTTAATGCTTAGACCTCACATTTCAGGCGAGCCTGCATCATCTGCCATGGTGACCTGCTTGCATACCTATCCTTCTGGTCAGTGGGAGCCCTTCTTCTGCTATAGCTACTGGTCTCTGAGCCCGACCCCTACAGTCTGATGCCTACATGTATTACCAACTTCAACCTACACTCTTGACCAAGATTTTGCCTAACGATTCTGTACCTCTTTGGCTGCATGCTGCCAACCTCTGCTACTCTCTGACCTTTACCCTGCTTGTGATTTGGTGCCTTCTTGCCTGGCTTGTGACCTGGCTCTGCTCTCTACTGGTCTGGGCACCCTCATCACTGTGGTTCTGCTTACCTGACTCCAGCACTTCCAAGTTAAAGTCTGTGGTTCAAGCTTCCTGGCACCTGCACCCTTCCATTGCCCTAGCAGTCAACCTTGAGGGTGCATGGACAGCAATTGTGCAAGAGGCCCCTCTTATCACCTCAAGCTTCTCATACAGGTTCATGATAGCAACTAATTTATTTTTAAGGACATACTTCCCTATGAACCCATAAAATATTTGCATTCAACAAAAACGCAGACACCAAGTAAAAACTGTCAGCTGAGCCACAGCCATTAACTGACCATGAGGTGTTAGGATTAAGTTCAGCTGCTGGTGGCACTATCCTGTTCTGGGCTGCTTGCTGCAGCTCCAGTGTCCACCAGCAGGTGTCTCCCAGGAGCCAGCAGGCTGTGGTAATCAGGCAAATTAGTGTTCAGCTGTCAGGGGGCTACTTAAGGTTGCTCCCCCCTTCTCCTGGTGCGTCACGATTCTGATCCCTTCCTTGCTACCAGGTTGTGCCTGATTGCCAGATCCAGCCTGCACTCCTCTGCCTTGCTCTTGCCCCCCTCTGCCTAGCTCCTGCTTAAGTCCCCAGCCTTGATCTCCTCTACCTCGCATCCCTGCATTCCCTGTACCCTTAGCAGTATATTGTATATATTTATATTTCATTAGTAGCTAGGTTTATTAGTTATCCTGGTTCTTGTGCATTGGGGGTTTGGTTCTTGTTTGTCTTTGGTGTTGTTCATGTTTGTTGTTTGCTGTGTTCACGGTTTGCTGTTTTTCACTATAAATAAATATCACCTTAAAGATATATACTTTGTTTGGTCTCAGTTCCCTTGTATAGCTATGGGTCTGGTCTCCTTAGCCACTGATTCCTGACATAATCGTGATGCCCACCAATGACCAGATCGGCTACACTTGGGAACTGGGAGCCAGTTGCTTTGGATTTTTGCTTTTTCCTTGGTCAAGATGCTTAGAGTGAAGGTTATTTGCCATGTGCAACTTGCAGTAGAGGATAAAGATTTGTGTTGTTCACTTTGGCAGGATCTCACTGAGGAGGAGCTGACTGTGCATGCCTTAGCTGTTGAGGGCAGATTCTCCCTTAGTAACGTACAACCCTTAATTCAGGTCTGTTCTGAGCTGCTATTTCAGTTTACCTCTCAGGGGCATGATGTTTTCACTCCACCATTTGCTATGTACCAGGCTGGATTTTTGGGATGGTTGCTGAAACATTGTGCAGGTTCTTTTTTAAAGCAGTTCTCAGCCTATTCACAACAGGTGGTGTTGGATTATATTGCTTCTGTGCACTGTTTAATTGAGCAATGTGAGCAAGGAAAAGACAAAGTGACTTTAGTTCACCCTCTGCTACAAGCTTGGTCAGAGATCATATCCCCAGTACTAGATGAGGCACATAAAATCAGATCTGCTGCTAAAGATCAAGAATCTGTTCCTCTGTTACCCTTAGCAACCTCTGCTACTACTGAGTGAAATCCTTATGGGTAGAGCTACAAAGGGATGAAACTAAGGGGAAAATAATAATGGGAGTATGCCAACCGCCCCCTAACCTGAGGGAGGAGGTGGAGGTGGACCTCCTATCACAATTTGGATTAGCAGCAAGGATGGGAAGTGTCGTCATAATGGGGGAATTTAATTATCCAGACATAGACTGGGTGTAAGGAACCGCGCATTCGTCTTATGCCCTGTACACACAGTCGGACATTGATCGGACATTTCGACAACAAAATCCATGGATTTTTTCCGATGGATGTTGGCTCAAACTTGTCTTGCATACACACGGTCACACAAAGTTGTCGGAAAATCTGATCGTTCTGAACGCAGTGACGTAAAACACCTCTATACGACTATAAACGGGGCAGTAGCCAATAGCTTTCATCTCTTAATGTATTCTGAGCATGTGTGGCACTTTGTGCATCGGATTTGTGTACACACGATCGGAATTTCCGACAACGGATTTTGTTGTCGGAAAATTTTATAGCCTGCTCTCAAACTTTGTGTGTCAGAAATTCCTATGGAAAATTGTGATGGAGCCTACACATGGTCGGAATTTCCGACAACAAGGTCCTATCACACATTTTCCATCGGAAAATCCTATCGTGTGTACAGGGCATAATGCTCACCAGTTCCTAAATGTCTTGCAGGACAATTTCATGGGTCAGATGGTAGACGCACCAACTAGAAACAAAGAGTTACTGGATCTACTGATTACCAACAATACAGACCTGATCAGGGATGTGGAAATACGGGGCAATTTAGGAAACAGCAATCACAGGTCAATTAGCTTTAGTATAAATCACACAAATAGGAAACATAAGGGGAATACAAAGACACTGAATTTCAAAAAAGCCAACTTCCCGAAACTATGAACCTTGCTAGTAGATATAAATTGGGATAAAATCTTAGGAACAAAGAACACAGAGGAGAGATGGGTTTACTTTAAGAGCATATTAAATAAGGGCATTAGCCAGTGCGTCCCATTGGGAAATAAATTTAAAAGAGCAAAAGTCCTGGATGGCTTAACTCCACTGTAAAAATGCGTATAAAAGCAAAGGAGAAGGCCTTCAAAAAATACAAGGCTGAGGGATCATCATCAGCATTCAGAATTTACAAAGAATGCAATAAGAAATGTAAGGGTGCAATTAGGGCAGCTGAGATAGAACACAATAGACACATAGCGGAGGAGAGCAAAAAAAAAATCCCAAGAAATTCTTTAAGTATATACACAGTAAAAAGGGAGGACAGGCCATATTGGCCCCATAAAGAATGAGTTAGGAAATCTAAAGGATGGGGAGATGGCGAAGGTATTGACTTTATTCTTCTCCTCAGTCTTCAAGAGGGAATCAGGGGGCTTCAGTAACCAAAATCCTTATGACACATAACAGGAAACACCCTCATGGCTAACAGAGGACATAATTAGAAATAGACTTGGAAAACTTAACATTAATAAGTCACCGGGACCAGATGGCTTGCACCCAAGGGTGGTTAGGGAACTCAGTCAAGTAACTGCCTGTCAGAAACCATGAAGCAGACCGAGACAGAAGTACAGTAAAATCACACTTGTTTATTAATAAAAAAATAAAAAGGTAAATAGAGTAAGCTTAGTCATAGCATAGCCAGAGTCCAGTAACCGGATCGGGTAATCAGCCAGGCCAGAAGTCAGGAATCCAAGTAGAGGAACAGTAAGCAGGATAAGGAGCCAGAAGGGATGTCAGCAAAGCCAGTCTTTAAACAGGAATGCAGAAGATGGTTTCTTGTGATGTGACCAAAGGCAAAGGCAGAGATGAAGTGAGCTGAATGGCTTTAAGTAGGCAGGACTGATGAGCAGATCATCAACAGCTGAGTCACTGTGGAGAGAAAGGAGCTGGCAGTTAACCAACAGCTGAGCTGCCAGCTCAGAGAAGGAAGGGCTGAGCCCAGCCCTGACACTGCCAGACCATTGTTCCTAATTTTTACTGACAGTCTACTGACTGGAATGGTACCAGCTGATTGGAGAAAAGCCAATGTAGTACCAATATTTAAAAAAGGGCCAAAATACATCCCTGAGAATTACAGACCAGTTAGCCTAACATCAATAGTGTTTAAACTCTTGGAGAGGATGATAAGGGACTATATACAAGATTTTAGTAATGAAAACGGTATTATTAGCAGTAATCAGCATGGATTCACGAAGAATCGTTCTTGCCAAACCAGTCTCTTAACCTTCTATGAGGAGGTGAGTTGCCATCTAGATAAAGGAAGGCCCGTAGACGTGGTGTATCTGGATTTTGCAAAAGCATTTGACACAGTTCCCCATAAATGTTTACTGTACAGAGTAAAGTCCGTAGGCATGGACCATAGGGTGAGTACATGGATTAAAAACTGGCTACAAGGGCGAGTTCAGAGGGTGGTGATAAATGGGGAGTACTCGGAATGGTCAGGGGTGGGTAGTGGGGTTCCCCAGGGTTCTGTGCTGGGACCAATCCTGTTTAATTTGTTCATAAACGATCTGGAGGATGGGATAAACAGTTCAATCTCTGTATTTGTGGACGATACTAAGCTAAGCAGGGCAATAACTTCTCCGCAAGATGTGGAAACCTTGCAAGAAGATCTGAAAAAATGAATGGGGTGGGCAACTACATGGCAAGGTGGGACGCACGCTCGCAACTTGTTCCTGGTCCCATCCTTGCTTACAGCGGTGCCTGCTTTTTAGTTGCTACTATCGTACTACCTACATCTGCGGATTCTTGTATTAATCTGTGCACCAATAAACTGGACATACTTCACGAAGGAAGTCCCCTTGTTTTCTTTTTCTTGGTTTATGGAGAGGCTAACAAAACACAGTGGGAAGTAGTGGAGGAGCCTGGCTTTGGAACGCACAGTGGAGTCTTGAAACCTCCTGGAGGGATCACACAGGACAGAGGAACAACAGCAGGAGAGGATTAAAAAACATCTACCCTAAAGCACCCACTCTATCGCTCGGTACCCCTGTGGGGGTGATTGTTTCTGGTGAGTGGGGGAGCACGGGGGGGGGGGGCGAGCACTTCAAGTCACCGCTTGCAATGAACACAGAAGTCACTGCTTTATGTCCATGTGGTTTAAACAATTGCACTTTTATTTGAACTTTGCTTACTAGACCATCTGGCTAAAAACTCTCTAAATGTATTGGATTATCACGGTTGAAGAACTTTATTAATATCTGCTGATTATACAAAAAGCTCATATCTGAATTTATGGGACGTATAATCTATTGCAATTGTGTGAGAGATTAAATTACTGACATATTAATTAATTTTCCAGGGAGTTATTCACCCGGTTTAACACTGCTACCTAATGTGTAATATATGTGTTTTCACATTATTATTTATTATTTAAATCATGTGGTTTTCACCTAATATAATTATGGTCTTGTAGGGGGCACCATAGTGTCACAATACTTTTGAACCCTGGGGTTTAATATATTTAAATACTTCTATAAATTTATTCTCAATCCTACACAAGTATTTATAAAATTTTGAACGCACAAGGCACTTTTATTCACTACTTTTTTAGATTGTTTAATTTTATAGGTTTTATCATTTTTGGCTTTTTGATCACACTAAAGTACATAGTTTTTTCACATATGAATATCACACAGAACACAGTCTGTAGTATACGCCTTTAATATTCACAATTGATTAATTAATGTGAAACAGGGCAGCGCCATTTCTCTTCCCAAAGCATACATCATACGAACTAAATTAGACCCCTTTGGGGAACTAATTAGGGAGAGGCAGCAGCTCTTATACTGTCCAAAGCGCGGATTCCTTTACTCATATCTCTACATGGCAAATGAGGTTTAATGTTGAAAAATGTAAAATAATGCATTTGGATGGCAAAAATATGAATGCAATCTATAGACTGGGGGGAGAACCTCTGGGGAAATCTAGGATGGGAAAGGACCTGGGGGTCCTAGTAGATGATAGGCTCAGCAATGGTATGCAATGCCAAGCTGCTGCTAACAAAGCAAACAGAATATTGGCATGCATTAAAAAGGGGGTTGACTCCAAAGATAAAACAATAATTCACCCACTTTACAAGACTCTGGTCCGGCCTCACCTGGAGTATGCAGTCCAGTTCTGAGCACCAGTCCTCAGGAAGGAGATCCTCTCTGCATCAACAAGAGATGCACTCCTGTGTTCCCGTTAAAGACTTGCTTGGCTGACATCCCTTCTGGTTCCATATCCTGCTTGCTGTTCCACTAAGCTGATTCTCTGGTTTCCTGATCTCCTGGCCTTTTCTGAAGTACGCTGATCCCTGGCTCAGTGACGTCCTGACTTGTCTGACTATCTGTTCCGGTTTCCGAACATGGCCATCTGGCTATGTTTTGACTACGTTTGCTCTATTTAACTTTTACCTTTATTAATAATAAACAGTGTGATTTTACTGCACTTCTGTCTCTGTCTGTTTCATGGTTCCTGACAGTAGGCAAAGGCCATGAATTCAGAAGATGTTAATCCACTTGTTGGTAAAAAAAATTCCAGATTGGATGAGCAGGATCACCGCATGGATCAGTTTCCCATAGCGTTAAAGACGCTCCTGAGTTGCACAGCTCACCTGGAATCTCCCACTGTGGCTGCTCCGGTACAACCTGTGTTGCAGGCCATCCCTGCTGCTGCTCCAGTCTCTGTGCAGGCACCCACCTCGAGTATTACCTCCATAAGAAGTATGTCTGGTTCTGCTCCGCTTCCCCAGATATTTGGGGGCAATCCAGTTCAGTGCAGAGGGTTTCTCAACCAGGTTGAAATATACTTTTAGATGTTGCCCCAGGTGTTTCCCACGGACAGAAGCAAAGTAGGTTTCGTGATAGGTTTGCTTTCTGAGAGAGCCTTGGCCTGGGCAAACCCTCTATGGGAGGCACAAAAAACAGTTGTCCTGAGTTACCCAGAGTTTGTGGCTTCCTTTAAAAGGGTATTTGACGTTTCTGCATGCTCCACTTTTTCTGCCAAAAGCCTGTCCATCAAAACGGGTACAAGAACTGCTGCTGATTATGCCATTGACTTCCGTACTCTGGCAGCAGAGGTTGCGTGGAACAATGTGGCCCTTGTGGCTGCTATTTCTCATGGTCTCTCGGATAACATCAAAGATGAGATAGCAGCCTGAGACATACCCACTGAGCTAGAGAAGTTGATCACATTTGCCATTCTTATGGACTCCAGACTCGGAGAGAGACCTTCGTTTAAGGAGCGCTTGTGGAAGTCTCCTGTATATTTGTTTCCGAGCTTTGCAGTCCCACCCTTGCCTCCCTCACCTCCCATGCCTCTTGGTAGCGAGTCGGTCAGTGAAGTGGAACCCATGCAGTTGGGCCTCACATGTATCTCTGCGGATGAGAGGGCCTTTATAAGGAGGGAGAGATTGTGCCTTTATTGTGGCCAGGCGGGTCACCTTTTCAAGTCTTGTCCTACCCATCCAGGGAACGCCCGAACCTTGAGGTCCTGTAGGGGACAGACCTTAGGTGCCATTGTTTCATCCCCAGCTATCCAGAAGGATAAGTCTCTGGTTTCGGTTACCCTTTTTTGTCTGAGTCGTCCGTCGAGATACAGGCTCTAATCGACTCTGGGGCTGCAGGCCTGTTCATTGATGCTGCCTTTGTATGAAAGCACTTGATTCCACTGCAGCTTCGTGCCACTCCACTTGCCATTGAGACTCTTGACAGGACACCTCTACAGCCTGCCCATCTGACTCATGAAACTGCTCCTTTATCCATGGCCATAGGGGCTCTTCACCATGAGATAATCCAATTCCAAGTAATTTCCTCACCTAAGTGTCCAGTGGTTATTGGTTATCCTTGGTTACAGAGGCAGAACCCCTCTTTTGATTGACTTCATGCTGAGGTTCTGTCCTGGTTGCCACAATGCAGCAAGACATGCTTCCAGAAGGTAGCCAAGGTCCTGTGCACCCCTTCACTCTCCTCCCTGCCGGAGGAGTACCGCGATTTTAGAAATGTCTTTGACAAAGGTCAAGCCGGTAGTTTGCCTCCACACCGGTCGTATTATTGCGCATTTGACCTTCAACCTGGTGCCATACCCCCTTGTGGCTGGGTTTACCCTTTGTCGGTCTCGGAGGACAAGGCCATGGAGGAGTATGTTGCAGACGCACTTTCTCACGGATTCATCCGCAAGTCCTTATCTCCTGCTGGTGCTGGTTTCTTCTTTGTGAAGTAGAAGAGTGGTGAACTGACGCCTTGTATTGATTATAGGGATCTCAATTGTTTCACGATTAAGAATGCTTATCCAGTTCTGTTGATTACAGAGTTATTTGACTGCCTCAAGGGAGCAACGGTTTTCACGAAGCTTGATTTGAGAGGGGCATACAATCTCATGAGGATCAAGGAGGGCGAGGAATGCAAAACTGCCTTTCATACCAGAACAGGCCATTATGAGTACCTCGTAATGCCATTTGGCCTTTACAAAGCTCCATCTGTTTTCCAGGAATTTATCAACGATGTCCTCCAAGATTTGTTGCAGCTATGTGGTGGTTTATCTCGACGATATCTTCATATTTTCCAAGTCCCCAGAGAGCCACCACACAGATGTCTGTTGTGTGCTTCAGAGGCTGAGAGAAAACATTCTGTATTGCAAATTGGAGAAGTGCGAGTTCCATCGTGAACAGGTTAAATTCCTGGGTTATGTAATTTCCACTGCTGGTTTTTCGATGGACCCAGAGAAACTTTTAGCAGTTCTACAGTGACCCCGACCCATGGGGTTACGTCCTCTGCAATGTTTTCTTGGCTTTGCTGATTATTATCGGAAGTTTATTCATAACTTCTCATCTCTGGTCAAGCCCCTGACTGATATGACCAAAAGGACGGTAACACACAAAGTTGGTCTCCGGAGTCCACTAAGGCCTTTGAGAGTCTCAAGGCTGCCTTTGTTTCTGCTCCTGTGTTGGCACATCCTGATCCTTCGTTACCCTTTATCCTTGAGGTTGATGCTTCTGAGACTGGAGTTGGCGCCCTTCTGTCTCACCGTCCTACCTCTGAGAGTGCTATGCATCCTTGTGGCTACTTTTCCAAGAAATTGTCACCTGCGGAATGTAATTAAGAGATTGGGGACAGAAGACTGTTAGCCATTATTTTAGCCCTTAAAGAATGGCATCTCCTCGAAGGTGCCAGTTCTCATTCTGACTGACCATAAGAATCTCACATTCTCGTCTGAGGCTAAACACCTCTCTCCCAGAAGGGCGCAATGGGCTCTATTCTTGTCAAGCTTCAACATTATATATAATATTTATTGTAGAAAAGTTACATAAAAAATCTCATGTTGAAATTACAAAACATTACATCAATGATATTATCAATATTGCACAAATGACTGTTAACCATAAAGTGGTAGTCCCCATCTACTTGCTGTTCCCTTCGTCATTGATTGTGCCCAGGAATACAGCAGAGGGAGGTTTATTCCATTGTGACCATTGCTTTGTCCCTGAGTGTCTCCATACCGCCGTGCTGAAGACTTACCATTCTCCCAAGGCTGCTGGCCACCCTGGGAAGAATCAACTCTTTTGGGCCATTTCCCAACAATTCTGGTGGCCTAGTCTACGTGCTGATGTATCCGCCTTCGTAGCTGCTTGTTCCGTGTGTGCTCAGAGTAAGACACTACGACACCTTCCAGTGGGCCTCCTACAACCCATATCCAAAGGAGAAAGGCCATGGACCCACCTGTCTATGGATTTCATTGTGGAGTTACCCAACTCTCCAGGGCATCCTTATCCTTATGGTGGTTGACCAGTTCTCGAAAATGTCTCATTGTATTCCAGTTAAGAAGTTGCCCACGTCTAAAGAACTGGCTTCCATTTTTGTTCGGGAGATCTTTCCCTTACATGGGCTACCCAACGTGATCGTCTTGGACAGGGGTAGTCAGTTTGTGTCCCAGTTCTGGAGAGCCTTTTGTGCACAGTTGGGAATTCAGCTTTCTTTCTCCTCTGCATATCACCCACAGTCTAATGGGGCTGCAGAACGAGCCAACCAATCCTTGGAGCAGTTCCTACGGGGCTATATTTCTAACCATCATAACAACTGGTCAGACCTCTTACCTTGGGCGTAGTTTGCTCACAATAGTTCCATGAATTCTGCTTCCCGATTGCCCCCTTTTATGTCAAACTATGGTTTCCAACCATCCATGTTGCCTGACTCATTTGTTACTCAGAGCATTCCTGCGTTAGAGGAGCATCTCTGTGGTCTTCGTTCCACTTGGGTACAAGTCCAGGAGGCCTTGCGACATGCTAATGATAGGTACAGACTCCATGCTGACCGCAGATGCCTGCCTGCGCCTTCCTACCAGGTTGGGGACAGGGTCTGCCTGTCATCTTACAACCTCCGACTTTGTGTTCCCTCACTGAAGTTTGCATCTCAGTTTATTGGGTCATTCCATATTATCCGCATATTTGCGTATCTCAAATATATTTCATACCTCCTTATTAAAACCTTTGGTCTGCAACCGCTTCACCACCTCGGTGCCACTCCTGACCCAGTACAGGTTGAGAACCATAAGGAGTATGAGGTCCAATCCATTGTTTACTCCCATAGGTTTCTTTCAATTTTGTTTTATTAAAGAGTAGAGTTTAGAAAGTTACAAAAGGACATTTGACAGTATCCGTTTACATATGACAGTAAGACAGTTACCAATCATGGCTCAAAGACTGAAAGGCCTTATGGTTGATTATATTTGCACAGTACTAACCTACTATGGATTGGAACAAATCGTTTGATTTTAGTCATAATATAAAGGTAACAATAGGGTAGGGACATATATGACTAGGAAGAGTCATACCAAGAAGAGAAATCAAAGGAAATTAATATAAAAACCATACAGAACAACAAGAAAAAGGAAATAAAACTTAAAGTTTACCACCATCAGTTTGATATTAAACATCACTAAGCATTGTACTGGTTGAAATTTCAGTATTTTATAGAGGAGTCTCTGGAAATCCTACGACCCATAGGAGCCATTTTTCTGAGAATTGGGAGATTGAGTTGGAAGCATAAGCAAAGGATTTTTCGTACATGTGTTGGGTTCTAACTCTATTTATCACGTCTGTTACATTGGGTGCATTAGCTGTCTTCCAGAGTGAGGCAATAGTTAGACGTGCTGCTATGAGGACGTGAGTGATTATACATCGATGTTGTATGGGTATATCTTCGATACCGAGGTTAAGAAGGGCTAAGGCGGATTTGGGATGGAAGATAACTCCTGTAACGGTTACTATTAGAGAAAATACTGAGTTCCAGAAACTCATCAAAGATTTACATTCCCACATTAAGTGAAATAAAGTTCCCTTGGAACCACAGTCCCTCATATCACAGGCTAGGCGCATCTTTAAAGATGTATGATAATCTAACAGGTGTCAAGTAACTCATATGTAGGAGTTTCAGGGCTAGTTCCCAGTGGTTTGTGCAATGAGAGTATTTATAGTTAAACTAAATTGCCTTATTCCATACGTTGAGCATACGTTGTGTTGAGATCCCTTTCCCAATTTAACATACTAGAAGCTTTTGTAGGGTTATGATGATTATTTTGTAGTTTTTGGTAGAACCATGAGAGGCCTTTAGGTTTGTGGAATGAAGTGGAAAAGTATTCCCATATGTCTGGTTGTAGAGTGCACTGGGAATCTGGGTTTTTGATATGGTAGTGGTGTAGTTGAATTTCTACATAGGGTGCAATAGTAGAACGTTTCGAAATTAGCCGTTTATATGTAATTTCTTTTGTTAAGGGTCCTCTATTTACACTTATGGAGAGAATAAGGTATTTGTAAACTCCCAGTGTGAGGTCTTTCCGGAGTAAGGAGTTACCTTGGTTAGTTTGTTCATGCAGAGAGCCCCATGCAATCAACGTAGCATCGATGGAAGGGAATGTAGGGTAAAATAATGGTCTTCGAGTCAGTGCTGCTAGTAAAAGTGAGGGCAGATCTCTTTGTGAGACTATTGCTCTTTCTATATGTACCCATAGTTTATCAGTCTCTTGGTCAAACCAAGACTCCACCTGATCCAATAATGCTGCATGATAGTATTTGCGTAAGCTGGGAAACCCTGCTCCCCCTTTTTGTCTTTGTTTGAGTATTATAGGGTATGAAAGCCTAGCTACTTTACCGTTCCATAAAAATTCACGGTAAAAAAGGAGTTGGGTGAACGTATGGGGATAGTGCGGAAATGATTGATTATTTTTGGCAACAGTGTCATTTTTAAAGCTGCTGTTTTCCATAGCCAGGTGAGTTCATGGGAGGAAATTTTTTTCTAAGTCATTTTTAATTGTGTTTAATAGGGTAGTTATTCTCATATGTGATGTTCGAAGGGAAGGAGAGGGTAACCCCTAGGTATTGAAGATTTTTGGTAGCCCACTAAAATGGAAATTTCAATTTTAATTTGTTTGACCACTTGCCGACCGCCGCACAAACATTTACGTCGTCAGAATGGCATGGACAGGCAAATGGGCGTACAGGTACACACCTTTTAAGTTCGCCGTCGCGTGGATGCGCGCGACCCTGCCGCGAGTTCTGTGCGTGTGATCGCGGGTCCTGCGGACTCGATGTCCGCGGGGATACCCACGATCGTCTCACGGAGAGGAAGAACGGGGAAATGTAGCACTAACTCACGGTGGAGCTGCTAATTTAAGCGGGTTGTTACCGTCACCTTGTTACCTGTAATTTCACCAACACAGGGTCTAGGGGTCTCCGTTGCGAGGCAATGTAGGCACCAGTCACTTAAGTACTTTTTCAATGCTTTAATGGGGATAACTGGAAGAAGTAGCAGGAAAGAGGTCGAAGGAGAGTTGCAGGGGTGTTCAAATACCTTTTCTTACCGTAGCATCAAGGAGTTTAAATCTTTAGGATGAATGTATTCTCAGCTTAGGATTAAATCTTTGCCCGCCCGGATAGGTTTCTCTCACTAACCTAGCAGCCGGAACGCAGCACGAACAAAAAGTCTCTGCCACCGACTTTGGTGGGACAAACTCATACAATCCTCTGCCACAGGATGTAGTAGTTTTCGATGAACAGCAAACACAGTACCAGAACCTTTAAGCCGACCCGGCAGTACTTGTGTGTTAAGGCAATCCAGGATGCGTCCTCCAATTGAGTCACCAGGCCCCTCTCCAGACCAGCGCTTCGCATGGTCCCTTCCAAGACGGGTCCTCCCCTGGATTCTTCTCAATTGTCCAGCTTCTTCCCGCAGGACAGACAGCACAGGACCATCCCAGCAGTAGCAGGCCCCAGACAGACTTCTGGGCCTACCCGCCCGGCTGTAGCGGCGTAACCCTCCAAGCTGGAGGGCTATGAGATAGCACTCACTGACACATACCTCTAGGCCAGGAGGGCCACGAGGCAAAAAGCTCCCCGAAACATGGCGTCTGCCCCATAAATACCCTCTCCCAGAATGCAACTCGGAGGACCACCTCCACCGAGTTATCTCCGGGACAGAAGAGTACTCATACACTTCAGCTTGTTGCTTTCCAACACTGACCCACGATGACAACGACACCCACAGGCACAGTGTGGAACTGCACGCAACACAGCCAAGCTGGAACCGAGGCTAAACTAACCTTAGATTAAACCTGAACAATGTATAGCACAGATGATCCAATAAATTTACCTATAAGCGGTAGATTAGAAATCTACCAGTGCTACATAAACAAGCATTTCCCCGTTCTGCCTAATGACACTGACACTGATCTCTGCTCCCTGTAAGGTGATCAGTGTCATGTCACACGTAGCCCTTCCCCCCCACATTTAGAATCACTCCTTAGGACACATTTAACCCCTGCAGTGCCCCCTCCTGGTTAACCCCTTCACTGCCAGTCACATTTACACAGTAGAGAACAAGAGGGAAAGATAATTCATCAATGAGGAACATGCAATAGTCAGAGAATGTATAAATACTATTTATTGAAAACTCACTATGAAACACCAATCCAAAAATATACTGTAAAAACAGGTACCACCACCAATATAAAAATGACAACGTTGTCATTGACAGACACAGATGGCCACCACTTACATACACCATACACACCTCATGTAAATTAATTCAGGATAAATTTACATGAATAAATTCAAGATAAATGCTAAGGTGTCTCATCTGCTGGATTGCTGGAAGTCCTGATAGATCAAAAGATAGCAGCAGATGGTATGTAAACAGGGGATTTTATTGGGTTGTGGATGGTTGTGTAGCAACCCTGGATATCACGTCCTCATAAATGTTGGGACAAAAGGAAAGGAGAAGGGGGAGGGGGGAACGGGGGGAACGGGGATGGAGGGACCCAATGCTGACTCAACAGTAGCTTAAGTGCTGGACACTACAGTCCTTGTCAGTGAAGTCCACCCTAAGCAATCAATACCTCACAGCGCTGAAGACAGGGAAAGGGAGTTCCTAAGTGTAGGATGCAGCGAGCTGTGGCTGGTTGGGTCAGGCTGAGCAGTGTAGCTGGTTTAGTGAATCATAGATACTGGGTAGTAGGTACTGTGTACTGATTGAGATAACTGTCCCATGCTTGGGATACAAACAGATAAGATCTCACCAGTGTAGACTCCGTGGTACGTCAATTCACATCAGAAAGTCAGGTTCAAGCTCACGCCGCCTCCAGCTAGCTAGTAAAGTTGTTTCCCGTCCTCCTCCGAGTCATTGGTTATGAATATCCAATGATGGCGTTCTGAAGGTAAAGAGAAGGTATGCCCAGGGGGATGCGGTGAGTAAAGCAGGGTATTCTGGTGCGTTCAGTCCTCCGCTCGTTCCGTTTCCCGGGTAGTTTCAAACGCCCATGTTGATTACGGCCAGGATACCAGGGCTGGTGGGTGGGTCTGGAAGTCTGTAAGAACGCTATGGGTAGCGTGATGGCGTCATGGTGACGCGTTTCATCCGTCACTCGGATTTCATCAGAGCATGTGCAGTAGCAGAGACCGTCATCTTATATAGCACCGACATGGAGCCACGTAAGAGCTTCAGCGTCTGGTTGTCTCGGCTACGGCGCCGTTAACTGACAGCCATAAACAAAACATAATACACAGATAACAGGCCGGGTCCGTGTGTACAAACATCCGCAGAATAGAAAAAATAGAAAAAGAAGAGAGAAGAGAAAAAGAAAAAGAAAAGGAAATTGAACAAAGCCCAAAAGAAGGGAAAAAGAAAAATAAATTAAATTAAAAAGATTAAAGTGAAAAAAAAGAGGGATAGGTAAGCAGTCAATAAGACATACAAATGAGAGGTTGCTGATATGACATAAGATGAGAAATACTGGCCAGAGGAAGAAACCCCTCATAACCAATGAAGGTTACGGGGTGAGGAATACAGAAAGGTTGCATTCATTGTTTAACCCACGGGGTACATATAGGTTAACCAGGGTATACGTGACTTTATTCAGTTCACAAATAAGTATAATGTATCTCCCCGCTTTGTCTCTGATAAGGTCATGGAGGCGGAAAGCAACGGTGTGATTTATGGCATTTAATACTTCGTGTTTTTTTCTTAGGGCCAGAGACTGTAAATATCTGAGGTAATAGTTTGTTCGTGCGCCTAGGCTGTCTTTGCTGAGCAAAACGTGCCTCCTGTATGCACAAAACATCTCCTTTCAAAGATTTGGCCTCTTGCAACATAGCCCGTCTTTTGAAAGGGCTGTTAAGACCATGAACATTCATGGACACAAATTTAGGCACCATTTTCCAGTGAAAGGGAGATGCCGTATAGGAGTAGCCTAAAAACTAGTGGTAGGTGCGCATAAACATGGGTAGCTGTAGGCAATGATATGAAGCTCCTGGGGTAGGTGCAAGAGAGTCCATTTGGTAGAATACAGTGGTGGGTGGACTCCAGAGGGATGCCATCAAGTCTTCCATCGTAGAAAGTAGGTGGTGGAAAATAAAGAAATAAATCATTAACGTCACTAACAGAACAACATAAGGTACCTTAAAAAAGCGAGGAAATAAATCCTCAGTGTGCGAAGAATTTTGCATAGGAGCAACAGGGGGTATAGCTCCAAACATCCAACTTTAGCCCTTGCAGGTGTTAAACAGCACAAACCCTTTTGGTTCATAAATTGTAAAGTTCCAAGGGTAGGCTCAGGTGGCGTCTACTTGTCTCCACTCTGGTGAGAGACGCCGGGAGTAGTGGTTGTCTGGTCGGCCTCTTCGTCACTAGGGAGTAGGCCCCATTTTTTGGTGAGTTGGAGTCCCTCTTCCAAAGACTTGACAGCATAGGTGCGACCATCTTTTGTAAAGAGTAGCTTGGTTGGGAACCCCAATGAATATGAGAGATGATTGTTTTGCAGCAATTATGTTAGAGGCACACATTTTTTGCGCGCCAGCATAGTATACTGGGAAAGGTCAGCATATATGGCAACTCCTGTATATGGATCAGGTAACGGAGAATGCTGTCTTGCAAACCGCATTAGGTCATCTTTCACATGAAAAAAATGTATGAGGGCTATGACGTCTCGCAGGATTTTGTCTAGGTGTTGTGGCTTAGGCAATCTGTGGGCCCGATCTACAATAATTTCACCAGCCGGTGTATCAGGAAGTAAGTCAGTTATCAGTTGCTGCACGTATTGCCGAAGATCAGAAGGGGACACAGATTCCGCTACACCACGAAGTTTGACGTTGTTTCTGCGGGACCTGTCCTCCAGGTCCGCCATCTTGCTTTTCATTAACTCCAATTCTTCATCTTTATTATTGTGCGCATCAACTAGCTCATTTTGAGCCAACACAAATTATACCATCTTATTTTCAACATGACTGACATCGTCCCCCACTTCAGCTATTTCAGACTTCATTTGTGAGACACATTCCATCAGATCCCTGTGCATAGATCCCCACTGGGATATCAGCATCTCTTTCATGGTGGTGTCATGGTGGGGTTGCCCAGTAGTGGGGAAGTCATGTATTTGCTCAAAGAATTCAGTGATGCTATTTTGTGATATATCACCCCCCTTTCTGTCCCCTGCAAAAGTATGAGCTGAGGAGCATCTCTGCGCTATTTTCTGTGGGTTGTGCAGTGGAGTGTTACTCAGGAAGGAACGGCTGCTATTACTGGGGGAGAGGGAGGCAGGTTTGTGCCTGCTCCGTTCCTCCCCTCGTGAGCTGCCTTGGGAGCCGCGCTGCTGTGTGGAAGTTGCGGTGCCATCTTGGAGTCTCGGTGTGCTGGCAGACATAAAAAAGTCAATCAGTTTGCAGGGGCCGTCTTTGGGTTTTCGCTTACCCATGGTGATCGGGGAGTGAGCGGGAGTCTCAGGGACCCGGGTGAGCTGTCAGCGTTGTTCCGTGTCGCTGCTGACAAGCTGGGAAAGCTGGGTTGCACGGAGCTCTCTCCTTACGCGGCCATCTTCCTCGGCAGCTGGCCACGCCCCTGACTCCGGTTTCCTGGGTGCATACAGTACCTGGCTCATTGCAAAGGGTACGGTCCATTCCACAAGTGTGCGCAATTTTAAAGCGTGACATGTTAGGTATCTATTTAACTTGGCGTAACATCTTCTTTCACATTATACAAAAAAATCAGGCTAACGTTAGTGTTTTTTTTTATTCATGAAACATTTTTTTCCCCAAAAAAACACGTTTAAAAAAAATGCTACACAAATACCGCGTGACATAAAAAGTTGCAACAACCACCATTTTATTCCCTAGGGTGTCTGCTAAAACAATATATATAATGTTTGGGGGTTCTTTTGGGGGTAATTTCCTAGAAAAACAATTATGATTTTTACATGTAGGAGAGAACTGTCAGAATTGGCCTGGGTGGTAAGGGGTTAATTACGATAAGTAATATACAAATAATTATTATATATTGTTTTTATGGTAATTTACTATATTTTCAAAATCTGTACTCAAGCAGGTGGCTTAACGGACAAATTACTGAAGTTTGAAGTTATAACTTCCAACCAGTATTTTCACAGTAAATAGATAAATAATAAATTATTATCTTATAACATATAGCATATAAATATATGATTTAGCTTGTACCTTTTCAACAGCTGCAGATTCTCATTCTCCCTCTTAACTGTATGAGAAAAACATGGGATTGTGGGTAAATCTTATACACATAAACCTAGTTATTTCCTTGTAGTTAAGAGGGCTGGGCTGGAAGGGAGCATTTGTCTTTTAGACACATTTCCCCTTCTATGACACTGCAGTGAGAGGCGTGCCTCCACTGCAGCATTTTTATTGGACAGCTGGGACCAATGGTGCTTTACTATTGGTCCAAGACTCCAAGCTGTCCATTGAGCTCAGTGCCTCAGTAGTGAGGAGAGGCACTGCGAGCTCATCCTCTCAGTCTGCTGCAAACAGAGTGTGCCGGCTTGTATTTAAAGTGGCCGCTGAGTATTTAGCTTCTGACAGGCTGCGCATAGAGCCCCATATCTCTGGAACCATAGGTCCTAGGAGCCCCACATTTTTACCAGTGATGGGGTAGGACTGTGACTGCAGGCCAAGCTACGACCCTCGAAGCTCGATTTTTAATTTTTTTTTTAATGTTCATGGCAGGTGAGGCCCTGCCTCACCTACCTCCCCTGCCTCCCCTGACTGCACATCCCCGGTACACTCTGGTCAGCACAATGCCACTTTGTGCAGGACTCCAGCATCCAAGCTCAAAAAGAAACAAAACTTTTCTCCTGTTATTACAACTCTTCCCCTATCTATGTTGCCTGCTGATGGTGCCCAGTCCTCCTCCATGCTGATGACTGCTGCAGATGCGATCCAGTCCTCCTCCATGGTGATGACTGCTGTAGATGCAATCCAGTCCTCCATGCTGATGACTGCTGCAGATGGGATCCAGTCCTCCTCCATGCTGCCTCTTTCCAATGGTGTCCATTCCTCCTCCATGCTGATGATGTCCATGCCTCCTCCATGCTTCCGTCTGCTGATGGTGTCCATGCCCCCTCCATGCTGCCGCTTGCTGATGGTGTCCATTCCTCAACCATGCTGCTGCCTGCCGCGGGTGACCTGCCACCTGTTGCCAAGCCTGCCGCTGCCCCGCTGGACTATGCTGGTTCCTGGCCTGCTGCTGCCCTGCTGGACTATGCTGATTCCCAAGCCACCTAGCTGGACTATGCTGATTTCTGGGCTGCCGCCCAGCTAGACTCTATTGACTGGGTTAAATTCCCACCTGCTGATGGGTCTGAGGCTTCGGTAATCCCACCTAGCCAGTTTTGGGACCCCGATGACGGGGTCCACACAAAGCTTCCGGACATTGGCAGCGGGGTGCCCAGTCGGCATGCAGACCCCAGTGGTGGAGCATTATGGAGCGTCCGGAGGGGGGGAATTTGTTAGGATTAAGTTCACCTGCTGGTGGCACTATCCTGTTCTGGGCTGTTTGCTGCAGCTCCAGTGTCCACCAGCAGGTGTCTCCCAGGAGCCAGCAGGCTGTGGAATTTAGTGTTCAGCTGCCGGGGGCTACTTAAGGCTGCTCCTCCCTTCCCCTGGAACGTAACGATTCTGATCCCTTCCTTGCTACCAGTTTGTTCCTGATTGCCAGATCCAGCCTGCACTCCTCTGCCTAGCTCCTGTTTAAGTTCCCAGCCTTGATCTCCTCCATCCCTGCATTTCCTGTACCCTTAGCAGTATAGTGTATATATTTGTATTTCATTAGCAGTTAGGTTTATTCGTTATTCTGGTTCTTGTGCATTGGGGGTTTGGTTCTTGTTTGTCTTTGGGGTTGTTCATGTTTGTTGTTTGCTGTGTTCACGGTTTGCTGTTTTTCACTGTAAATAAATATCACCTTAAAGATATATACTTTGTTTGGTCTAAGTTCCCTTGTGTAACTATGTGTCTGGTCTCCTTAGCCGTTGATTCCTGACATGAAGTCTCAAAGTGGGTCATCAAACATTACCAGTGAATATGCTACAGACATAACATCCACTATGGTTCTAACAAATATAGTCTAGTTCTCCATACACTTAAAAACACTCCTTGGCTAAAATGCTCTTGCAAACCCCAAACTGTAAATTTGGTGAAAACCGTAAAATGGCCCTACGCTCTCCCACTCATTACATGTGTGGGACACAAGCTGTAGGAAATGGCCTTTGCGCTCAGCATGTCCCGGTAGCTTCTTTACTTGGCAACCCCCTGTATCCACCAGGCATGCAACCTGTTTGGCTGGTGACTGAATAAGGGATTGTATTGTATAGACCAGGGATCTCCAGACTATGCCCTCCAGCTGTTGCAGAACTACACGTCCCATGAGGCATTGTAAAACTCTGACATTCACAGACATGACTAGGGCATGATGGGAATTGTATTTCCTGAACAACTGGAGGGCCATAGTTTGGAGACCCCTGGTATAGGCGATCATTTTGACCATAGGGGCACCTGCCCCCTCTGATTTTATGGGAAGTCTGGAGATGCCCCCAGCGGAGGGCTTCTGTTTGCAACACGTTTACCATTTTTCTCAAGTCATTGCAGAGGGAAAGCTTTGACTTCGTAGTTTGAACTATTTCCGAAAACAGATGCATGAAGGATGCTGCTCTGCGAGGGGGCGTCTCCTTGCTATATAAACTATTTGTTGGCTCCCCTGTTAGGTTATCTTATCAGGTAGCGCCGAAGGGGGGATCTGTCCATAGCCCCTGAGGTGGAGGACTGGCACAAATGGAAGTGCACAAATCCATAAAGACATCCTTAATGTGGCCTTGACTGAGTCAGGGTACAAGGTCCACGCCAGATGGTATTTAGTGCCGGAACGCCTGTCCAAAATGTACCCGGGTACCTCGGCTACCTGTTTCAGGGGCTGCGGCCAGATAGGCTCACCATTACATGTGTGGTGGTCGTGCCCCAAGGTCCGCCGCTTTTGGATGAGGGTTCACTCCTTTATTTTTTCATTAACATCACTAACGATGCGAGTATTGCCCTACTAAATAAACCTGTTGATAATGTTCAATGACATACACAGACCTTAATTTACTTTATAGTTCTAGCTGCCAAGATCGCTATAGCAACAGCGTGGAAAAGCCCTGTTATAGATACAGTAAAACCTTGGATTGAGAGCATGATTCGTTCCGGAAACATGCTTGTAATCCAAAGCACTTGTGTATATCAAAGCGAATTTCTCCATAATAAATAATGGAAACTCAAATGACTTGTTCGACAAACAATTAATTCATAAGTCCTTCAGTTTATAGTCCATATAAAAAGATTATAGCAATGTGATGGGTTGTGTAACCATAAAATGTCCATCCACAAATGGAAGCCTCCACATGGGGATTAGAAGCAAAATCCAGCAGAAGCTTCAGAGTATAAAAGAAAAGAGAGGAGCCTCTAAGTGTAGCAATATGTTGCTGAATGTTGTACCTTCATCAAATGTAACCATATTGCTACACTTAGAGGCGCCTCTCTTCTCTTTTATACCCAGCTGTGACATGTTGCTACTTGTATATCAAGGCATCGCTTGTATATCAAGTCAAAATGTATTAAAAAATGTTGCTTGTCTTTCAAAACGCTCTCAAACCAAGGATTTACTGTATTGCAATAGTTAAACGAAAGCTCGTACCTGCAGGTCCCGGATGCATGAATCCGGCCGTTGGAGTAGGCTGATGTAGGATCCTCGGACGGACCCCCCTTTCCTTTTCTTCTTCTCTTTTCCCTTTATTATTTCTTCCACTGATTCCTTGATTCCGGCCAGCCTTGGCTTCATGTTCTCTTAGCCCAAATTGTATCCCCCCCCCCCCCCTTTTTATTTTTCTCTATTTATTTTTCTTTCTTATTTAAGATAGCGATGTCTACATTCGGAGCCCCTCTTGCAGGACTGTAATAATACTCGGTAATGAGTGATCCTTAGTAGACTGTGATCTCTGGGGGTGGGCTTCTCTACATGGGGGGGGGCCCTACTCCCAGAGACTGAGCTTTATGGCGGTCTTGACCTCGAAATCAGGGGGTTTATTGACTGACATTATGACTCAGGGGGTGATTGTGTGGAGACCACCCGACAGTGGTTATAAGGTTCTGGTCCTTTCTACAGATATGTTATAGCACAGTGGTCTCCAAACTATGGCCCTTTGCTAGCCTTCATCTGGCCCTTGGGGCACTGATATGGGGCACTTTTCCTCCCACTGACACCAACAATGAGGCACTATATCTTCCACTGATACCAATGACGGGATACTATTCCTCCTATTGACTACCAACCCTGAGCCCATATTTATTCTCACTGATGCCAGGCCCGTGACATTTTCTGCCCCCTGCTGGCCACAATCCGGCCCTCCTAAAGTCTGAAGGACACTAAAGTGGGCCTTTGCCTAAAAAGTTTGGAGACCCCTGTTATAGCACAAAACATATTATTACTTCTTTTATAAGTTGGAGACTAAATGCTCACCTGTGAGTTTAGAGAAGACCTCACTCAATTGCAGAGAGATTCTGTAACCTTGTTTCCCCCTCTCATGTACCATCTCTTATTGTCTATACAGAGCGTGCAAGGATTGGTCGCTGCTCTGCACAATGTTCTTATTGCTTTTACTCTTTTAAAAATTTGAACAAAAATGATTGAAACAGAAAACCATAAAATGTTTTTTTTCTCAGTGTGTATGCTCCATTCTTTAAAAAGCTCTTATTATTGTGATAAAGAAAATGCTGTGCTGTGAAAAATAATGCTTACAATCTCTGTGTGTAACAATTATACTTTATATCATAATCAACAAAACAACCCCAATACCCCCATAGTGTTATACACTCACCAGTCACTTTATTAGGTTCCCCTTGCTAGTATGGGGTTGGACCCCCTTTATTAGGTCCCCCTTACTAGTAACGGGTTGGACTCCCTTTATTAGATCCCCCCCATGCTAGTAGCAGGTTGGATACCCTTTATTAGGTGCCCCTTGCTAGTAACGGGTTGGACTCCCTTTATTAGTTCCCCCCGTGCTAGTAGCAGGTTGGCCCCCTTTTATTAGGTCCCTCTTGCTAGTAGCAGGTTGGACCCCCTTTATTAGGTCCCTCTTGCTATTAGGGGGTTGGACCCCCTTTATTAGGTCCCCCTTGCTAGTATGGGGTTGGACCCCCTTTATTAGTTCCCCCTTGCTAGTAGCGGGTTGGATCCCCTTTATTAGTTCCCCCCGTGCTAGTAGCAGGTTGGCCCCCTTTTATTAGGTCCCTCTTGCTAGTAGCAGGTTGGACCCCCTTTATTAGGTCCCCCTTGCTAGTATGGGGTTGGATCCCCTTTATTAGTTCCCCCTTGCTAGTAGCGGGTTGGATCCCCTTTATTAGGTCCCCCTTGCTAGTAACGGCTTTGACCCCCTTTATTAGGTCCCCCCTTGCTAGTAGCAGGTTGGACCCCCTTTATTAAGCCCCCCTTGCTAGTAGTAGGTTGGACCCCCTTTATTAGGTCCCCCTTGCTAGTAGCTGGTTGGATCCCCTTTATTAGGTCCCCTTTGCTAGTAGCGGGTTGGACCCCCTTTATTAGGTCCCCCTTGCTAGTCGTGGGTTGGATCCCTTTTATTAGGTCCCCCTTGCTAGTAGCGGGTTGGATCCCCTTTATTAGGTCCCCCTTGCTAGTATCATTAGGTTGGACCCCTTTATTAGGTACACCTTGCTAGTATCAGGTTGGACCCCCTTTATTAGGTACATCTTGCTAGTAGCGGGTTGGATCCCCTTTATTAGGTCCCCCTTGCTAGTATCATTAGGTTGGACCCCCTTTATTAGGTACACCTTGCTAGTATCAGGTTGGACCCCCTTTATTAGGTACATCTTGCTAATAACGGGTTGGACCCCCTTTTGCCTTCATTCTTGGTGGCATAGATACAACAAGGTGTTGGAAACTTAGCTAACAGGAGTGGCACCCGATGTGGTCTTCTGCTGCTGTAGCCCATCTGCTTTAAGGTTGGATGTGTTGTGCATTCAGAGATGGTATTCTGCATACCTTGGATGTAACGAGTGGTTATTTGAGCTACTGTTGTCTTTCTATCATCTGGAACCAGTCTGCCCATTCTCCTCTGACCTCTGACATCAACAAGGCATTTTCCTCCACACAACTGCCGCTCACTGGATATTTTCTCTTTTTCCCACCATTCTCTGTAATCCTGAGAGATGGTTGTGTGTGAAAATCCCAGAAATACTCAGACCAGCCCGCCTGCCACCAACAACCATGCCACGTTCAAAATCCCCTTTCTTCCCCATTCCGATGCTCAGTTTGGAGTTCAGCAAGTCGTCCTCACCACATTTAGATGCCTAATTGCATTGAGTTTCTGCCATGTGATTGGCTGAATAGAAATTTGTGTTACCAAGCAATTGAACAGGTGTACCTAATAAAGTGGCCATCAAACAATTCAATGTGCATTCCATGCAAGACAAAGTGCATCTACTCCCAGCAAGTGCCGAAGACACGTGTAAATGTGGAAACCTCTCCCATGAAGAGACACTTATAGGTATGCTGCTCTCACCCCATTATACTGACCCCATCACAAAGGTCAATATACGCTCAAGTCTGCACCTCCCCTGCTTGATCAGCAAAGCAACATGGCTTCACTCCAACATCTCAATGCTAAGCAGATGGGTCAGAATCTCCTGCATTTTAAAACACAATAAGACCCAGAATGGTGCTCACTGATGTTTTAATAAAATACTGCCATTACGTTATTAGGACGAAACGCGTGGGGGTGTGGCCCATGTCGTGGTTTCATGTTGCTGGGTGAGAATGTGAGCTGACAGCTGGAATAGATGGATAGGCGGTCTACATAATCCAGTGCCATCTGCCAAGATAGTTACCACCACTCAAGGCTGTTCGGGTTCAAATCTCCCGTCCTCCACTGTGTGAGAAAATAAGAGCTCCAGGTGCTGGCAATTGCTGTTCCAATGGTGTACGTGCAGGAGAAAAATCTGGACAGTCGCACTCCGGAATGAATAAAGAAGATTTTATTTATTTGCCTATTCCGGAGTGCGGCTGTCCAGATTTTTCTCCTGCACGTACACCATTGCCATCTGCCATTGCCAACCAGAAGTGGCCTCTGTGCTGCTGGCTGTGGGTTTAGAAACATAGAAAAGTGACAGCAGAAAAAAGACTGAGTGGTCCATTAAACCCGCCCGTTTTTTTCTTTGTGGTTTTTTTTTTTTGTTTTTTTTTTTTTTTTAAACCTGAAGTCCTCTAAACCCCCCTCCCCCATTACTGCGGGGGTAATCTTACAGTGCTACAGGGGTTAATACAAGCTCTTGGGTCTGTCATAGGTACTCATCAAGACTAACTATGCTTGTTCCCCCTCCCCCCCATTCATAGAAGCTTTAAGCTTTACTATACAGAGCTGTCTTAATAAATGGGCACACCTGGGTGCCGCCCAGGGTCCCCAGGTGCATGGTGACCCCATGATCAGACAAGATGGGGAGGAGTGTTTGGAGGGGTGCACTTGCAATTTGGCGCTGCTTGTGCCACTCTTTTTTGACAGGAGTAACTGCAATGTCACTCCTCTCAGAAGGAGCAGTGGCTGGCTTCTGCAGGAGAGAGGATTTAGATTTCTCCTCCCTCCTGCAGGGGGCGGAAGAGAGCCGGCACTGAGACTGAGACCTGACCTCAGGCTCAGTGTGGGAGAGGAAAGAGGAGCTGCCTTCATTGCAAGTGGGGACAGTATTTGTGATCTGTGAGTACAAAGGGGGGGGGGCACAACTCTGATGCATAAGACACTGTGATGGGGACACCTGATGTATGGGGGTACTGTAATGGGGACAGACACCTGATGTATGGGGACGCTGTGATGGGGACACCTGATGTATGGGGCATTGTGATGGGGACACCTGATATAAGAGGGCACTGTGATAAGGACACCTGATGTAAGGGGTCACTGTGATGGGGACACCTGATGTATGGGAACACTGTGATGGGACACCTGATGTAAGCAATGCTGTGATGTGGACACTTGATATAAGGGGGCACTGTAATGGGGATACCTGATGTAAGAGGGCACTGTGATGGGGACACCTGATGTATAGGGGACACTGTGATGGGGACACCTGATGTATGGTGACACTGTGATGGGAACACCTGATGTATGGGGACACTGTGATGGGGACACATGATGTATGGGGACACCTGATGTAGGGGGGCACTGTGATTGGGACACCTGATCTATGGAGACACCTGAGTTAAGAGGGCACTGTGATAAGGACACCTGATATAAGAGGGCACTGTGATGGGGACACTTGATATAAGGGGGTGCTGTGATGGGGACATCTGATGTATGGGGGTGCTGTGATGGAGACACCTGATGTAAGGGGGCACTGTAATGGTGACACCTGATGTATGGGGACACTGTGATAGGGACACCTGAGGTAAGGGGGCACTATGATGGGGACACCTGATATAAGGGATGCTGTGATGTGGACACCTGATATAAGGGGGCATTGTGATAAGGACACCTAATGTAAGGGGGCACTGTGATGGGGACACATGATCAGAGGCGGCTCTCTAATTAGGCAAATTAGGTGGTCGCCTTAGGCCTCGCCCCCACAGGGGCCTCGCGGCCGCCTAATTTGCCTATTTCGCACTGCCTTCTGCGAACCGCTGTGGGTGTCAATACATTGTTTATGACATTCTGATATATGAGGTAACTCTGTGCTGGCTGGGTTATATTAACTTGAACTTCATGTAAATGGAGAAATATGCGTGTAATATATGATATATATGTAATATATATATATTTGATTAAAGAAGAATTGGTTAGAGAGAATTCTATAGACGGTGAATTCATAGTTCATAGAATTTAAAACTCTTAATATATGCAATTTATACAGCTAATTTTTATCGCTTGAATTATTTTTCCAATCATGGATGTGAGTGGGGCCTCATGTCTCAGATTTGCCTAAGGCCTCACAAAGCCTAGAGCCGCCTCTGCACATGATATATGGGGACACCTGAGGTAAAAGGGCTCTGTGATGGGGACACCTGATATAAGAGGGCACTGTGATAGGGGACACCTGATATAAGGGGGTGCTGCGATGGGGACACCTGATGTATGGGAACACTGTGATGGGGACACCTGATGTAAGCAATGCTGTGATGTGGACACCTGATATAAGGGGGCACTGTAATGGGGACACCTGATGTATGGGGACACTGTGATGGGGACACCTGATGTATGGGGACACTGTGATGGGGACACCTGATGTATGGGGACACTGTGATGGGGACACCTGATGTATGGGGACACTGTGATGGGGACACCTGATGTATGGGGACACTGTGATGGGGACACCTGATGTATGGGGACACTGTGATGGGGACACCTGATGTATGGGGACACTGTGATGGGGACACCTGATCCATGGAGACACCTGAGGTAAGAGGGCACTGTGATAAGGACACCTGATATAAGAGGGCACTGTGATAAGGAAACCTGATATAAGAGGGCACTGTGATAGGGGACACCTGATATAAGGGGGTGCTGTGATGGGGACGCCTGATGTAAGGGGGTGCTGTGATGGGGACACCTGATGTAAGGGGGTGCTGTTATGGGGACACCTAATGTAAGGGGGGTGCTGTGATGGGGACACCTGATGTAAGGGGGTGCTGTGATGAGGACACCTGTTATAAGGGGGTGCTTTGATGGGGACACCTGGAGTAAGAGGGCACTGTGATGGGGACACTTGATAAAAGGGCGTGCTGTGATGGGGACACCTGGGGTAAGAGGGCACTGTGATGGGGACACCTGATATAAGGGGGTGCTGTGATGGGGACACCTGATATAAGGGGGTGCTGTGATGGGGACACCTGGGGTAAGAGGGCACTGTGATGGGGACACCTGATATAAGGGGGTGCTGTGATGGGGACACCTGATATAAGGGGGTGCTGTGATGGGGACACCTGATATAAGGGGGTGCTGTGATGGGGACGATGTACAACTTTCTGTTTATTCACATGTAATTCACGTTATTTATATCTGGTCTCTCCAGTTTTTAACATTTGTACTAATAAAATTACCTAATGATGTTTTAACCTTTGTTGTATGAAGTTCATGGGTACCGAGATAGTCCATTTTTCTTATTATGGAAGGTCTCTGGTATCTTCATATTGTGTAATCAGGATGATGGTACCCTCACATTGTTTCTTTGCCCTTTTTCATATTTGAGAGCCTTTCTAGCTTAATTCAAAAGGCAATATGATATGCATATGATGTCAATTAAAGCAAGCTTAAAAAAAAGTATATATATAGATATAGATATATATCTATATATATAGATATATATCTATATCTATATATATATATATACACATTTTTTGGAAGCTTGCTTTAATTGACATCATATGCATATCATATTGCCATTTGAATTAAGCTAGAAAGGCTCTCAAATATGATATATATATATAGATATATATATATTTTTAAGCAGAGGCCCTAGAGAATAAAATGTCGGTGTTGCATTTTTAATGTCACACGCTATTTGCACAGTGGTTATTCAAAATGCAATTTATTTAGTAAAAAATACACTTTAGTGAATTTTAGTAAACAAAAGCACAATATAATACGCAATTGTTGGTAAACTATGAAAGATGTTACAGTGAGCAGATAGATACCTAACATGTCACGCTTTAAAATTGCACATGCTTGAGGAATAGCATCAAACTTCAGTACCTCCGAATAAAGAAAACCCCAAAAAACTGCAAGACAAAGGCGTAATGAGCTAGTATGCATCGCATACTAGCTCCTTATGAAATACTCAACTTAGAACGATGCCCTGCGCTCCCATGGTCGACATCTTTCCCGGAGTTACTTCCAGGTTCACGGGCTCCGGCGCTGTGATTGGCTGGAGCCGCGATGACGTCACTCCCACGCATGTGTGCGGGTGCCGCCGGTCATGGCACGGGGTCCTGAAGAAACAGCACGAGCGGGCCCCTGATTTGTACTAACAAAATTACCTATTGACGGTTTGACCTTTGTTGTATGAAGCTCATGGGAGATAGTCCATTTTTGCTTATGAATGAAACAAATGAAATACAAACTGACAATAATGCTACATTGTATTTTTGAGCTGCTGAGCAGCATTTTCAAAGACTGAGGGACATTTATCACAGAATGCAATCTCAATGACCGAGGCTTACTTGCTACATAGTTTACAAATTGAGGTTTTTTTCACCTTGTTTTGCTAGTCTGTACAAAATATAAATAAATAAAACAAAAAACAAAACACTTCAGTTGTCTTGACTTTGATGTTTGATAAATGCAAAACTCGGAGGTGAAGGAAAATTTAAGCAAAGTCTGTTGAAGTGAAATTGCTCAATTGCTTTTTATATTGAACCCTAAACAATTCTATTTAACTATATTCACTACATAAATGGAAACGTATCAGCTTAGCATCAAACATTGGTTTTCCCACTATTTCCCAAAGTGGAAATCAATGTGCAGATCAATCTCTCAGACCAATTTCATACACGGTGTAGATTGCACCTTGTGTGCCTCAGGCGGTCTCAGCAAATAGATTTCTGCCTCAGTACGAAGGGTATAAAGATAATAGAGTATTGTGCTATGCACAAACCAATCTGTTGATGGATATATAGTATTCATTAGGGGGTTCATGGGGTATACATGTGACATTGTTATTTTCTACCATGGAAAACAAGGAGGCCCCAAGTCCTGAAGTCTAGTCTGCCTACAATGAGAAGATACTGTACAGCCCTGGCCAAAAGATTTGTAAATGACACAAATAAAAATTTTCACAAAGTCTGCTGATTCAGTGTTTTTCGATCTTTGTGTGAGATGTTATTATGGGATACTGAAATATAACTACAAGCATTCCATAAGTGGCAAAGTCTTTTATTGACAATGACATGAAGTTTATGCAGAAGTTGACCCTTCTTTCTCAAGACTTCTGCAATTCTCCCCGGCATGCTGTCAATCAACTTCTGGGCCACACCCTGACTGATGGCCGCCCCACGCTGTTCTATCTCTCTCCACGCCAAAATCACACTGAAAATGGCTGCCATTGAAAGAATACTTTTATACTGTGGGGCGGGAATGAGCCATGATTGGATAAAGTCATGATGACAGGGTCCAATCACGACTCTGACAGTGCTCTGTGCCCTGATTGGCTGAAGCTTTCACTGTTTCAGCCAATCAGGGCTTGCCATGCACTGTTCAGCGACGCAATGCTTTGTGGTGGGTTCGGGGGCCGAACAAACGGTCGAACGACCCGTTTGTTCGGATGTTCGCCGAAATGTCCGAACAACAAAAGTTCGGCCCGAACCTTTGCTCAAGCCGAACCGTTCGCCCACCCCTACTTGCTGGTGACTTCCTGTCTTCTTATCTTGTTTCTACACAGCACAATCCACTGTGGGCACTGCAAACACCCACTGACTACACTGGTCAAGCACTGGAGGCAGTATAGCTGTAAACATGGACTTTGCAATGGTCATCATTTACAAGTATGCATTACACAATGACATAGAGTGGGGGGTCTCCAAATTTTTCTCGCATCAGGGTCCCCATGAGAGTCCCTCCTTATATCAGGGTCCCTATCAGAGTCCCTCCACATATCAGGGTCCCCATCAGAGTCAGAATCAGGGCCCTTACTTATATCAGGGTCCCCGTCAGAGCCCTAACTTATTTCAGGGTCCCCATCAGAGTCCCTCCTTACATTAGGGTCCCCATTAGAGTCCCCTTTACATCCAAGCTCCCATCAGAGTACACAACTTATATCAGGGTCCCCATTAGAGTCCCCTTTACATCCAAGCTCCCATCAGAGTACACAACTTATATCAGGGTCCCCATTAGAGTCTACTTCTACATCAGAGTTTCTCCTTACATCAGGGTCCCCCATTACATCAGAGTCTTTCCTTACATCAGGGTTCCCACCAGAGTCCACCCTTACATCAGAGTCCTTCCTTACATCAGAGTGGGATTGCCACTTGTCCGGGATTCACCCGAACAGTCCGGGTTTTGAATCATGTGTCCGGGTTTCAGGCCCCCTGAACCTGGACACATTATTCAAACATGAATGTAGCTAGGAACGGGGCCTGACAGGAGGGTGAGGGGACACTATGTGCACTGCAGTGCTATTCTCTTTGGAGCGCCCAAATGTGTCCCAGGTCTGTTACAATCCTATAGTGTATACTAGAAAAAATGATTTGCTGTTGCGCTGTTAAAGTGTTCAGGTATGGCTTGAAGAAAAAACGGCAACCCTGCATCAGAGCCCCCATCACAACAGCATGTGATTGGCTGTTAGGATGCTGGTGGTCTTAGCAACCAATGAGCGTACAATGACAGTGCAGTCAGGGGTGGGGGTGGGTGGTCATGGCTGGGATGGGAGTTGTGGATGTTAGGAAGAAACTTGAGATCTTAGGCTGACCTAAAGACCTGAGTGAGACCTGTGTGAGAGGCCACATTTGAAATCTCAGTGAGCTGGATTTGGCCCACAGGCTGTAGTTTGGGGACCCCTGACATAGAGCTATACTAAGGACAACCAATCATCTGCTACAAATGGGATTGCAAAGCTCACATGGTCCAAGAATTAGGCAAGATTTTTTTACTATAGGTGTGTGCAGGGTCTGGACAAAAAGAGGTGGCTTCCCTGGGCGCAGCCTGTCTTGAAGTGTTGGGGGTGCCCCAAGTTCCTTCTACTATAAGGTTGACAAGAGTAGCGACAGCAGCATCATTACTTCAGTCTGCCCAGCGCTGGAAGTGGTGAGGAGAGAGCTCGGAGGAGGTGTAGGCTATGCTCTCTCTCCTCCTCCTTCTTCTAAGCTCACACATAATAAAGGGGTGGGGGGGCACAATTTGGCATCTTTGGCCTGGTTGTTGCCTGATCCCGTCCTGTCACTGGGTGTGTGCAATCAAATCTATGGATAAGGGAACTAATGCACTTGAACCAGGCTTCACAGCTGATAGAATTGATCATTGTGAGAATATAACATCTTTCCTGCCATCTGCAGCAGCCAATCAGCAGGAGTGAATTAAATGGGCACCCTCCCCTAGCTGAATATGTTAGAACAGAGGAATACGTTATGGATGATGGAAAAGGAAAAGAGTTAGATGGCAATGCAGCTCACCTTAGAGTGACTTTTCCTAACTCAGCCTCAGAGTTAGGAGAATGGGGAATGGCTGCTGGCACGCTTTTTTTCCAAACTCGGCCTCATGATTGCTAAGCAAACATGCTGGTGGCAAATATTAGGGCTTAGACTCCTTACCACATTGCCAGTTCCCTTAGCCAACTGCCATCAGATGACTGTACCTGAGATGGGCCGAACACCCCACTGTTCGGTTTGCACCAGAACTCCCGAACAGGGGAAAAGTTTGGCCCCGAGCAACAAACTCAATTAAAGTCTTTGGGACCCAAAAATGAAAAATCAATAGTCCCCATTTTGAAGGCTTATATGCAAGGTTTTGGCCATAAAAAGGGTATGGGGGGTCCAGGTACTAACCTGGGGGACATGAATCAATGCAATTTTTTTCTTTTTGAAAACTATCGTTTTTAAAGGAGCAGTGATTTTATTGATGCTTGAAGTGAAACAATAAGAATGACAAATTTCTTTAAATATAGTGCCTGGGGGGTCCCCTTAGTCTGCCTGTAAAGTGGCACATCTGCACCATGTATAGAACCTTCTCATCCAACATCAGTGCCTGACCTCACAAATGCGCTTCTGGAACAATGGTCAAACATTTCCATAGACACACTCCTAAAGCTTGTGGACGGCCTTCCCAGAAGAGTTGAAGCTGTTATAGCTGCAAAGGGCGGGCCAACTCGATATTGAACTTTACGGACTAAGACTGGGATGCCATTAAAGTTCCTGTGTGTGTAAAGGCTGGCGTCCCAATACTTTTGGTGACATAGTGTACATCAGATACACAACAACAATTATTGATCCCTGACTTCTGGCTTGGCTGACTATCCGTTCCAGTTACTGAACTTTGGCTATGTTTTGACTACGTTTGTCCTTTTTACTTTTATTATTAAACAAGTGTGATTTAACTGTACTTCTGTCTCGGTCTCATTTCATGGTTTCTGACAACACCACAGCTAAGAGGTCCAGATATGACTTTATTCCAATAAAAGTCATAGGGACAATACAAAAAGTATCCAACGCATTTCTGAGGGTCTCAAGTCTGGGGTCATTTCAAGAGCACCCCCTTCGTCGGAGCTAGAAAAAAACATAAGGACATCACCATATCAATACAATATCCACTTTAAAATCAAATACTTAATTGCCAATTGGTATGCTATGAGGAAGGCTGCATTAGCCGAAACACGTTAGTATTTTGTACACTGGGTTATTATTATACACTATTTACAAATAAAGCTCTAACTAAAGAGTTGCTGGCATTTTTCACTATAGAATGACAGCACTGGGAACGGAACATCCAAGCCTGTACTCCGGTCTCCAGCACAGAATCTTGCATTGAGTACAGTTGGGGTATGATTTATGTTTTCACTCAATTGCCAACTGTCAGGGCTCGGCTCAGCCCTTCCTTCTCAGAGCTGGCCACTCAGCTATCGGCTAATTGGCAGCTCCTATCTCTCCACAGTTACTCAGCTGTTGATGATATCCTGCTCATCAGTCCTGCCTACTTAAGCCGTTCAGCCCAGTGGATCTCTGCCTTCTCCTTGGTCAACATCACAGAAAATCTCCTGCGATCCTGTTCAAAGACTTGTTTGCTGACATCCCTTCTGGCTCCAGATCCTGCTTGCTGTTCCACTACATTGATCCCTGACTTCTGGCTTGGCTGACTATCTGTTCTGGTTACTGAAATTTTGGCTATGTTTTGACTACGTTTATTCTTTTTACTTTTATTATTAAACAAGTGTGATTTAACTGTACTTCTGTCTCAGCCTGATTTCATGGTTTCTGACACCAATAGCATTAGAAGTTTCAAAATGAATATATAAAAACCTCCGACAAATGTGAGAAGGTGAATAATACACCATTCCAAGACAGGAGGGCAGGGTGAAAGTCATGTATGGCAAAGGTAGGACAGAGCAGAAGCTGTCTGTGGGAGAGGTGGCGAAGGAGGTGCAGTGAGCACTGATCATGGTAACGGTGGTGAGAGTGGAAACTGACCATGGTGGGAGAGAAACAGAGAAAGGGGTGATCCAGTTTGGAGGGGTGGAAGGCAAAGCAGTATTGATCCTAGCAAGGGGAGTAAGCACAAGTACTGAATACAGTGGAGGAAGTTGAGCTGGTGGGGGTACTAAGGCAGAGCGAGAGCTGAAGGTAGGATAGGGCAGTAGATGTAAGCAGAGCGGGAGCTGAAGGTAGGATAGGGCAGTAGATGTAAGCAGAGCAGGAGCTGAAGGTAGGATGGGGCAGTAGATGGAAGCAGAGTGGGAGATGAAGGTAGGATGGGGCAGTTGATGGAAGCAGAGTGGGAGCTGAAGGTTGGATGGGGCAGTAGATGGAAGCAGAGTGGGAGATGAAGGTAGGATGAGGCAGTAGATGGAAGCAGAGTGGGAGATGAAGGTAGGGTGGGGCAGTAGATGGAAGCAGAGGGGGAGCTGAAGGTAGGATGGGGCAATAGATGGAAGCAGAGCGGGAGCTGAAGGTAGGAAGGGGCAGTAGATGGAAGCAGAGCGGGAGCTGAAGGTAGGACGGGGCAGTAGATGGAAGCAGAGCGGGAGCTGAAGGTAGGACGGGGCAGTAGATGGAAGCAGAGCGGGAGCTGAAGGTAGGACGGGGCAGTAGATGGAAGCAGAGCGGGAGCTGAAGATAGGACGGGGCAGTAGATGGAAGCAGAGCGGGAGCTGAAGGTAGGATGGGGCAGTAGATGGAAGCAGAGCGGGAGCTGTAGGTAGGACAGGGCAGTGGATGGAAGCAGAGCGAGAGCTGAAGGTAGGACGGGGCAGTAGATGGAAGCAGAGCGGGAACTGAAGGTAGGACGGGGCAGTAGATGGAAGCAGAGTGGGAGCTGAAGGTAGGACGAGGCAGTAGATGGAAGCAGAGCGGGAGCTGAAGATAGGATGGGGCAGTAGATGGAAGCAGAGCGAGAGCTGAAGGTAGGACAGGGCAGTAGATGGAAGCAGAGCAGGAGCTGAAGGTAGGACGGGGCAGTAGATGGAAGCAGAGCGGGAGCTGAAGGTAGGACGGGGCAGTAGATGGAAGCAGAGGGGGAGCTGAAGGTAGGGTGGGGCAGTAGATGGAAGCAGAGCGGGAGCTGAAGGTAGGATGGGGCAGTAGAAATCGGTAAATTAAGAGTGTGTGTGTGTGGTGGGGGATTCCGGGGGACAAGCAGAAATGCATCTCTCCTGTCAGAGTAGTGATAAAACTGTCAGATGTAAATTAACCCCTTTGTGCCTAAGGGTAAAACAAATCCTAATGCCTAAGCACAATTTTGCAACTTTAACATGTGTTAGTAAAACCGTACATATCATCACAACTACTTTGTGCATCCAGGTGGATTACACCGCTTTTTTAGAACAAATTGGGCTTTAATTTGGTGGTAAATGGTAAAGGATATCTCCTGATATTTTTTTTTATTATCAAAGGAAAGCTGGCACACAATAGTAAAAAAAAAAAAAAAAAATTAAATTTAGCTGTATATTTCTTGTTACTACCATAACCTACCACCAAAGAACAACCCAAAATAAATTCTCCCGCTCCTGACGATCGCAACAAAACCACATATGTGTATGTTAGTTGTTGTTTGTGCCTGTAGTACAGCCCAGAAACAATAGTGCACATTTCACTTTTTTTTGTATCTTACCTAAAACACACTGACACTAATTTTAAAAAAATTAAAAATCCTGTTAAAAAAATACTGGCCCTGACCTTTTTTTTTTCCCATAATGTCTCTGACCTTTGACCCTGACCTTGACCCAAACACTAACCCTGGCACTGACCTAGATCAAAACCTTGATCTAGGTATTTTTTTATTATTTTTTTGTAATTATTATTATTATCATTTTTTTTTCTACGCACACTTTTTTTCTCTCACTCTGCAAGGACATAGAAAAGATACAATGTATCTTTCTCGTCCATTCACAGAGACATTAAACACGGGGGGCGGGCTTCATAGTGACTGATCACTGTGATAGCCAATCAGAGGCTATCACAACGATCAGGTGACCTGGAACTGGGAGTTCCAGATCCCGATTGTTAGAACGGGTCCCGGGGCTCTCGGTGAGACCCCAGTCTCTGTGTTGGGAGAGCTCTGTACGGCGGGCTTCCAGCACAAAGGGAGATACACAATTTTGTGACACCACGGGAAAAAAAGCCCAGTCAGAGGGGGGGCTCATATTGGTGTTATTTCAGCGCCAAGGGGTTAAAGAGGCGAGTCCAGGAGGTGGCATGCACCTTGTTGGACTTAACTCATAGTACGCCAGCACATTTTACAAAGTAGCTGCAGTGCCGAGACAAGGCCATCTAGAGCCCAGGGGGAACATGGCAAATCGTCCCCCCCCCCCAAGATATATGAGCAACCTCCCAGCCTGAAAAAATAATTAAGCACTTATCGGAAAACTTACCCTCTAAGCATAAATCCCTCCTCTTCCCAGGACATATCTGCCCCCCCTTCTGAAATCACCCCTCCCAGCACAAATTTTTGCCCCCCCCATCCCCCACCCAGCTCAAATCCTCTCTCTCCCCAAATCCCCCCAGCACACCCCTCCCCTCAAAAAAAAAAATAATATGAATCACAAATCCTCTACACCTCAAACACCCCCCCTACACCCTCTCCCCTCCTCTCCAAATCCCCCCTCCTAGCACAAATCCCCCTCAATCCTCCCTCCCAACACAAGTCCCCCATTCTTATCATTCCCCAAAATTTTCCCTCCTAGAGCAATTCTTACCCCCTGCTGCCCTATAAATTCCCCTACCCAACACAAATCCCCCCCCCCCAATCTCCTTGTGGCGCCCCCCCTCCCCCATCTCACATGATACCACAGTGCCTACCCCTTGCCCTGGCCCTAATTGGCTAAAGTCCCTGAGTTCAGATTTAAATGAGTCCGGTTTGCTTATGTTGTTAGTACAGTAAAACCTTGGATTGCGATCATGATTTGTTCCGTAAACATGCTTGTAATCCAAAGCACTTGTATATCAAAGCGAATTTCCCCATAAGAAATAATGGAAACTCAGATGATTCGTTCCACAACCATTTATTCATAAATCCTTCAGTTTATAGTTCATATAAAAAGATTCTAGCGATGTGATAGGATGGGATTGATAGCAGGGGCGTAACTAGAAATCACAGGGCCCCATAGCAAAATGTTGTATGGGGCCCCCCTGCAAACAGCCCCCCCCCCACAAAAAAAACCTAATTGAATTGAACAACATATTATCACACTCATGTGGCACAGTACTTCTAATTCATCAGTGTCTGTGACCAGTAAATTCATTCATCAGTGACCGTGACCAGTAAAATCATTCATCAGTGACCATGACCAGTAAAATCATTCATCAGTGACCGTGACCAGTAAATTCACTCATCAGTGACCGTGACCAGTAAATTCATTCATCATTGACCGTGACCAGTAAATTCATTCATCAGTGACCATGACCAGTAAATTCATTCATCAGTGACCTTGACCAGTAAATTCATTCATCAGTGACCAGTAAATTCATTCATCAGTGACCATGACCAGTAAATTCATTCATCAGTGACCATGACCAGTAAATTCATTCATCAGTGACCAGTAAATTTATTCATCAGTGACCGTGACCAGTAAATTCATTCATCAGTGACCAGTAAATTCATTCATCAGTGACCGTGACCAGTAAATTCATTCATCAGTGACCAGTAAATTCATTCATCAGTGATCGTGACCAGTAAATTCATTCATCTATGACCGTGACCAGTAAATTCATTCATCAGTGACTGCGAAAAGTAAATTCATTCATCTATGACCGTGACCAGTAAATTAATTCATCAGTGACTGCAACCAGTAAATTCATTCATCTATGACCGTGACCAGTAAATTCATTCATCAGTGACCAGTAAATTAATTCCTCAGTGACCAGTAAATTCATTCCTCAGTGTCCGTGACCAGTAAATTCATTCCTCAGTGACCAGTAAATTAATTCCTCAGTGACCAGTAAATTCATTCCTCAGTGACCAGTAAATTAATTCTTCAGTGACCAGTAAAATCATTCATTAGTGACTGTGACCAGTGCAGCCTGCAGGACAGTAATACAGCAGTCAGTTACAGTGCAGGACATTTACCCCCCTCCCCCCGCCATGCTGCATATTACAAAAATCAAAGTCACAGTCTAAAGACAGTTCGTATTCTTCACACTGCATGGCATCAGTGGGTGGCTGCATCAGCTTAATTTAGTTGTGCTGCTTGCTTCCCTACCTGGAAATGTGAATGATCGCTTCGCTGACTCTGTCTCTGGCTCTCTGCAATAGTGGGTCACGGACCGGTGTATTGAGGTTCCTCCTCGGCGGCGCTGCCTGGCTCCTTGTGCTTGCAGGCTGCAGTAGTTTTCGCCTCTCCTCCCATGGTGGCTCTGCCCGAGCGACGTCACGCCGCTGGGACGGGGATCGAGCCGGTTATTCTGTCCCTGCACAGGAGCTTGCCGATGCCGAGGGCCTGGCTGAGGGCCCCACTCGTCAGCGGGCCGGGGCCCCATAGCGATCGTGGGCCCCATAGCGTCCGCGTGGGTTGCTATGGCGGTAGTTCCGCCACTGATTGATAGGGATTGTAATTGTATCTGCTTTTCTTTAAAATGCCATTTATGTTAGGTTTTGTATGTGTTATGAGACTTATGCCGCGTACACACGAGCGGACTTTACGGCAGACTTTGCCCGGCGGACGGGATTTCGTCAGACAATTCGAATGTGTGTGGGCTCCAGCGGACTTTGTTTTCTCAAAAGTTGGACGGACTTAGATTTGAAACATGTTTCAAATCTATTCGACGGACTCGAGTCCAGTCGAAAAGTAAGCTCGTCTGTATACTAGTCCGACGGACAAAAAGCCACGCTAGGGCAGCTATTGGCTACTGGCTATGAACTTCCTTATTTTAGTCCAGTCGTACGTCATCACGTATGAATTCGACGGACTTTGGTTGATTGTGTGTAGGCAAGTCCGTTCATTCAGAAAGTCCGTCGTAAAGTCCGTCAAAAAGTCCGCCGGGCAAAGTCTGCCGTAAAGTCCGCTCGTGTGTACGCGGCATTAGTTTTTTCCATCTTCTCCATTATCATGACAATTAATATTCACATCTAGTTGGGCCCCACACAGCTTTAACCGTCACCAAAAGAATCTCTACACTGAATAGTCAAGAACCAAAATGTCCACAACCAGTGTATGAATTGTTTATTATAGTGCTGTTATGTTATGTTTTGTTAGTTATGTGGTCAATTTTTTATTTGACCAAGAGATGGGATTGATGGGGTAAATGGAATAGCTATTGTTTAAACGAAAGTGGATAATTCCCCATGGGGCTTTTTAGCAGCAAAAAGGAGTCAAAATAATTTTTCATAAAAATTATTAATTTTATTCATCAAGAGACAATTGAACATCAATGTGATACAAAAGTTAAAATATGAGCTCTGGTGTACACAATGCAAGACAGTTTAAACTATGAAGGGGAAGCAAACAGTGGATAGTACCATGTGATATAACTAATAAACAATATACATCAGAGGGTACTCCCTCAAAGTATTGATGAATTGTAATTGTACTATCCGATGTTTATGAAATGCCCCAATGCATTTCGACCCTAAGGATTATGGTCTTCTTCAGGGGGTTCTTACATTTCCCTTCCACCGAGACGGCTCGCTTATCCAGAGACTTCTCTTTGTTAAAAAGCACAGAAGGAGATAAAGAATTCCCCCATCAATGATCCCGAACCTTGCTTGGGAGTTGTGCTCACCTCCTCCCCAAGGAAAGAACAGCCCTGGCCCTAATTGTGGATATCACAGTGCCTGAATAATTTCTACAAAATTATGAGTTGTTTTGGTCTTGAGTTTCCCCTATGGGGGGCATACTACCTGTGACCACTTGTAAGCCTCATGGGCCAAGGCTGTTCTTCCCTTGGGGCGGAGGTGAGCACAACTCCCAAGCAAGGTTCGAGATCATCATTGGGGGAATTCTTTATCTCCTTCTGTGCTTTTTAACAAAGAGAAGTCTCTGGATAAGTGAGCCCTCTTGGTGGAAGGGAAATGTAAGAACCCCCTGAAGAAGACCATAATCCTTAGGGTCGAAATGCATTGGGGCATTTCATAAACATCGGATAGTACAATTACAATTCATCAATACTGTGAGAGAGTACCCTCTGATGTATATTGTTTATTAGTTATATCACATGGTATTATCCACTGTTTGCTTCCCCTTCATAGTTCAAACTGTCTCGCATTGTGTACACCAGAGCTCATATTTTAACTTTTGTATCACATTGATGTTCAATTGTCTCTTGATGAATAAAATTAATAATTTTTCTGAAAAATTATTTTGACTCCTTTTTGCTGCTAAAAAGCCCCATGGGGAATTATCCACTTTCGTTTAAACATTTGTACCAGGGTGTGCAGCCATATCAGACTCCTATACATGTGTCATTCGTTGCTAATGGAATAGCTATTTATTTATCAAACTTTTAGTTATGATTATCAAAACATGTACAGTATTCTGATTAAGCTGAGATACTTTTTACAAATGTTTAGTTACAGGATGTATGAAAAAGCTGTTTGTGTTTGTGGTCAAATGCCATTCACACCTCCAGCTGTGAAAAGGCATTTTCCCAGAGAACTTGGGAAGTGATGCATAGGTGCTAAATGACCATCTGTTTATCAATGAATATCACCAACTAGTTGAATAGGACTTCAAAAGAGTCCAGGTGCCAAGTTGCCAAGGCTCCACCTCCTTCAGAATATATAAATTGTATCACAGAGTTCTCTGTCATTCCAGAGCAATTATGTCACCATGTACTGTATACGTTTTGCTCCCCTGCCTATGGCTAAAACTATAGGCTTGAATATTAAATACATCTTTTTGAATGTGGTTCAGCAGTCAAAATGTTATTGGAAACTCCTAAGTTCTGGGATTTCCCTATCAGTTGTGTGACCATAAAATGTCCATCCACAAATGGAAGCCTCCACAAGGGGATTAGAAGCAAAATCCAGCAGGAGCTCCAGAATATAAAAGAGAAGAGAAGTGTAGCAATATGTTGCTAAATGTTGCACCTTCATTAAATGTAACCATATTGCTACACTTAGAGGCTCCTCTCTTTTCCTTTATACTCAGTTGTGACATGACGCTACTTGTATATCAAAACATCGCTTGTATATCAAGTCAAAATGTATTTAAACATTTTGCTTGTCTTGCAAAACGCTCTCAAACCAAGTAACTCTCAAACTAAGGTTTTACTGTATATATATATATATTTGGAACTGGAGGAGAACAAAAAAAAAAATGTTGATTGTGTCAGCAAATCTTGAAGGCTTTTGTCTCTGCCAGATAGATGCGGCTATTGGCGGACGGTTCGTACCAGCGTCAGCAGCCAGTCGGTAATCTCCATCATGTAGGACTTTTGCACACATTGGGAGATTGTTTGTGCAATGCTTCCACTTCAGGGAATTACGTCCAGAAGAAAACTGTTTAAATATTTGTGTCTTCTGCAGGAAATAACATTTTAAGACTTGGCGAGCCGACAGGTTTGGAAGCCTTTGATTAAAATCCGAAGATTTTGAGATTGAGGGTAATGGAGTTCTGCTGCCGGTTCTGATCTGGACCCTCTGAGAATACCAATTTTGTAGCACAGACTAAAAGCAGTTACAGCTTTTCATGAAATATATTATATATTGCTTGATAAATAATATGCAGATGTTAGTTCCATGCTCCTACATTGCAGACTTCATTAGGAGGACGTCTTTTGCTGGTACAAGTCAGGTTAAATAAACTGTATCTGAGCACCGCAAACGGAAAAAGCTATTAAACCACTCGACCTCCGAAAGATTTACCCCCCCCCCTCCCTTCATGACCAGGCCATATTTTGCAATGTGTTATTTTAACTGACAAATGCGCGGTCATGTAAATAAAATTTATCATCATCCCCCCCCACAAATAGAGCTTTCTTTTGGTGGTATTTTATCACCACTGTGTTTTTTAGAAACAAAAAAAGACCGGCAATTTAAAAAAATTTATATATATATATTTATTTATTTTTTTGACTTTGTGCTTTAACCACTCCAGCACCAGAAGGATTTACCCCCCCCTTCATGACCAGGTAAATTTTTGCAATACGGCACTGCGTCGCTTTAACTGACAATTGCGCGGTCGTGCGACGCTGAACCCGAACAAAATTGGCATCCTTTTCTTCCCCCACAAATAGAGATTTCTTTTGGTGGTATTTGATCACCTCTGCGGTTTTTATTTTTTGCACTATAAACAAAAAAAGAGCGACAATTTTGAAAAAAATCCAATATTTTTAACTTCTTGCTGTAATAAATATCCCCCTAAAAATGTAAAAAAAAAACCACATTTCTTCATCAGTTTAGGCCGATATTTATTCTTCTACATATTTTTGGTTAAAAAAAAAAATCACAATAAGCGTATATTGATTGGTTTGCGCAAAAGTTATCACATCTACAAATTATGGGATAGATTTATAGCATTTTTACTATTATTTTTTTTTTTACTAGTAATAGCAGGACCGCGACATTGCGACAGTTAGATCAGACACTTTTTTGGGACCATTGACATTTATACAGCGATCGGAGCTAAAAATAGTCACTGATTACTGTATAAATGTCACTAGCAGTGAAGGGGTTAACACTTGGGGGAGATCAAGGGGTTAACTGTGTTTCCTAGGGAGGTGCTTCTAACTGTGGGGGGAGGGAACTGATTGGGAGTAGAGAGAGATCGCTGTTCCTGATCACCAGGAACATCAGATCTCTCTCTCCACCCCTGACAGAACGGGGATCTGTTTGTTTACATTGACAGATCCCCGTTTTGGCTCTCTGTGGAGGGATCAAGGGTCGCCGGGGGACATCACGGCCACAGGCCACGTGCATCAGCTCCGGCGTCTCGCTGTGGGCGTGCGCCTCCGGCGCCGTGCACGCACCCCCCTATAGCCCTTGAAGCGGCCTACGTACAGCTGCGGCAATTCGCGCAGGGGAGCCAACCTGCCGTCGTATAACGACCGCGGCTGAGTGGCAAGGTGTTAAAACATATCCAATTAAAAAATTTAAAAAAATCAAATTTATTCATACATTTAGGCCAATATGTATTCCGCTACATATGTTTTGTTATAAAAAAAAGAATCCCAATCAGCGTTTATTGATTGGGTTAATCCTATATTGATTGGTTGGTTTAAGTGTATATTGATTGGTTGGACATTGATAGGTGGCACTGATGGGCACTGATAGGCAACACTGATGGGCACTGAAAGGCGACACTGATGGGCACTGATAGGCAACACTGATGGGCATTGAAAGGCGACACTGATGGGCACTGATAGGTGGCACTGATGTACACTGATAGATGGCACTGATGGGCATCACTAATAAGGAGGCACTGGCAAGCATTAGTGATGGGCACTGATTGACATCAATTGTGGGCACTGATTAGCATCAATTGCGGGCACTGATTAGCATCCCCGGTGGCCATAGGTGGCATCCCTGGTGGTCCTGGTGGCGTCCCTGGTGGTCCTGGGTGGGCATCCTCGGGGGTAGGGCTGTGCTGATAATCAGAGCAGACCCCCCCTATCAGAGGAGCAGCCGATCGGCTCTCCTCTACACGGCTTTTACTGTTTACACCGTGATCAGCTGTGATTGGACACGGCTGATCACGTGGTAAAGAGTCTCTGTCAGAGACTCTTTACCTAGATCGGAGTTGCGATGTGTCAGACTGACACGCCGCACCACAGATCGCCGCGCTGCGGGCCGGCTCGCTATCCTGATTACGTCATATGACGTCCGGTCAGGATAACTAAACCACTTTGTCGACGTGATATTGGTATATGGCGGGCAGCAAGTGGTTGACAACCACTGTTTTTTTTAAATTTTTTGCTATATAAACAAATATATATATATATTATTTGATGTGCACGGATGAGGCTGCATTGACCTCTTGTATCATGTCTGCAGTCTCTGAACATCACTTGTATCATAGAAGAACAAGAGAATATTGGTGGGCTCAAGACTGTACTATCCACATCACAAGTCACTCGCGGCCGGACGGCTGTGCGGCGCCCCACCACCAACTCCTCCACTTACGATCTATATGCTACATATCCAGACTCAGCAGGATTGGGGCTCAGACTGAATAGCTTTCCAAGGAATAAAAGCCTCTATGCACCTTGATGCAACTTCTATTTCTGCCTCTGACTATTATATATCCCCCTCCATCAAACAATTACCGCTGAGAGTGCTGGGAATTACTAATACTTACTAAGGAGACCGCTGTGGTTCTGTTTTTACCTCCCCTTCCTTCCAAGCATAGTTATAAATCTATCAGGTATCCTAATTCTGTGCTCCTGAAGAAGCGCATGCAGCGCGTAACATGTCGAGCTCATACAGAATCTGATTGCCACCATCACATAGCGTTTGGTTCAACGAAATGTACTGTAACTATATAGATCAATAAGCTGCATGTCTCTTGTTGGTTCCATAAGTTTCGCTTATCCTTTTTTTTTTTTTTTTTTACCAACCAACCAAATGTGTATGGAGTGCATAATTTGTAAACTGTGATTGTCCTACCCTACTTTTTATCCTCCTTCTCCTTTTTTAAAAATAATAATTTCAAAATAAAACAATATTTTTATTACATATTATCTTCATTATTGTGCCTATAAAGTCTTGAGCCCACCAATATTCTCTTGTTCTTCTAAACTACTGTATATAAGACGTGGCACCTGTAACTTATTTTGTATCCGCATGACCACTATGCGATGATACGCTTTTAATCTATTAAATTACTTGTATCATGTCTGCAGTCTCTTACCATCTCCTGTAGTATATCCGCAGTCACTGACCATCTCCTGTATCATGTCTGCAGTCTCTGACCATCTCCTGTATCATGTCTGCAGTCTCTGACCATCTTCTGTACTATATCTGCAGTCTCTGACCATCTCCTGTATTATGTCTGCAGTCTCTGACCATCTCCTGCATCCTGTCTGCAGTCTCTGACCATCTCTTGTATCATGTCCACAGTTTCTGACCATCTCTTGTATCATGTCTGCAGTCTCTGACCATGTCTTCTATCATGTCTGCAGTCCCTGACCATCTCTTCTATCATGTCTGCAGTCTCTGACCATCTTCTGTATCATGTCTGCAGTCTCTGACCATCTTCTGTACTATATCTGCAGTCTCTGACCATCTCCTGTATTATGTCTGCAGTCTCTGACCATCTCCTGCATCCTGTCTGCAGTCTCTGACCATCTCTTGTATCATGTCCACAGTTTCTGACCATCTCTTGTATCATGTCTGCAGTCTCTGACCATGTCTTCTATCATGTCTGCAGTCCCTGACCATCTCTTCTATCATGTCTGCAGTCTCTGACCATCTCTTGTATTATGTCAGCAGTTTCTGACCATCTCCTGTATTATGTCAGCAGTCTGTAACCATCTCTTGTATCATGTCCGCAGTCTCTGACCATCTCTTTCATCATGTCTGCAGTCTCTGACCATCTCCTGTATCATCTCTGCAGTCTTTAACCATCTCTTGTATCATGCCCTCAGTCTCTGACCATCTCCTGTATAATGTCTGCAGTCTCTGACCATCTTGTGTATCATGTCCGCAGTCTCTGACCATCTTCTGTATCATGTCTGCAGTCTCCGACCATCTCTTCTATCATGTCTGCAGTCTCTGACCATCTCTTGTATCATGTCTGCAGTCTCTAAAATCCCCTGTACCATGTCTGCAGTTACTGACCATCTCTTGTATCATGTCTGCAGTCTCTGACCATCTTTTCTATCATGTCTGCAGTCTCTGACCATCTCTTCTATCATGTCTGCAGTCTCTGACCATCTCTTGTATCATGTCTGCAGTCTCTGACCATCTCCTGTAAAATGTTCGCAGTCTCCGACTGTCTCTTGTCTTTTATCATGTCTGCGGTCTCTGAGGGGGAGCCCCCCTTTCATCTGGCTGCCCCCTCCATGGTGCTCATCTCCTGTGACACTTCCCCCTCCTGTCCCACTTCCCCCTCCTTATCCACTGTCCCCCATCTGTCCCCCTGCTCCCTTCCTGTCCCACTTACCCCCTTCTGTGGTAGGAGGAGATGGGACTGGACGAGGAGGAGGAGGAGGACATGGGATGGAGGACATTTGACTAGAGGAGGAGGACATGGGATGGAGGAGATGGGATGGAGAAGGAGGAGGACATGGGATGGCCAGTGGGCAGATCAGATAGGACAGCCAGTGGGCGGGCCCTGGGGAATGTTGGCGGTCAGGCTCGGGGGGCCTAGGCCTAAAGCTGTGTAAGGGGCCCCACCTTTTTTGATGGCTGCCCTGTTTACAAGTGACAGCACTCCTCCCTGGCGGCCGCTCAGATCCCTCGGTATAATACACTGATCTCTATGAGAGCAGAGGAGGGAGGGGGCGGGGAATCTGCACAGGGGAAGCTGCTCCTGAAACCCCTGTACTCTGCACATGACGCACCCCTGCACTCTGCACATGGCGCCACCCTGCACTCTGCACATGGCGCACCCCTGCACTCTGCACATGGCGCACCACTGCACTCTGCACATGGCGCACCCCTGTACTCTGCACATAGCACGCCTCTGCACTTTGTACATAGCACACTCCTAAACCCTGCACATAGCGCAACCCTAAACCCTGCACTCTGCACATAGTGCACCCCTTAATCCTGCATGTAACGCACCCCTCAACCCTGCGCAGAGCGCACCCCTGCACTGTGCATGTAGCGCACCCCTTAACCCTACACTCTGCACATAGCGCACCCCTGCACTCTGTACCTAGCGTACCCCTGAACCCTGCACTCTGTATGTAGCGCACACCTTAACCCTGCACCGTGTATGTAGCGCACCTTTTAACTATGCGCTCTTTAGGTAGTGTGCCGCTTAACCCTGCACTCTGTACGTAGGGCACCCCTCAATGTTAGTGCAGTCTGGTCACATCCACAATTTGATGCAGGGGTAATGATGTAACCTCTAGCAACCAATCAGTGAGCAATAATGATTTGCAGTAATCTCTAGAAACCAATCAGTGAGCAGTAATGATGTTCTGTAATCTGTAGCAACCAATTAGTGAGTGGTAATGAAGTACAGTAACTTCTAGCAACCAATCAGTGAGTGGTAATGATGTTATGTAACCTCTAGCAACCAATCAGCAAGCAGAGATTATGTGCTGTAACCTCTAGAAACTAATCAGTGAGCGGTAATGATATGCTGTAACCTCTGGCAACCAATTGCAATCGCTGCCTGATCTGCTGCAGTAAACTCATTATGAGTCTAGCTGTTAAGTACTGTAGGTCTCAGAGCAGGGGGGGGTCCAGGAAAATGTTTGCCAAGGGTCCAATCAATATTAAAGACGGCCTTGCATGGGAACAATGGTTAAGGGGACAAAAAGAGAGGCTAAGCCTCCCTATTGGGCACACGGATGGCAATAACAACCTGACCAGGGTTCTAACCCTCCCACCACTGTCTCCAAAAGTATGCCTTTGCATACACTATAGGGAAGATAGATGCAATGTACATCGGACGGATTACTTTTGAACAGCTAATAAAGTATTAGGAAAAAAAAACATTCTATAACAAAATTTCCAATAAAGGGCAGTGGTCGGACAGATCAGTATAACTGGAGGTGTAGCATCCACAGATAGATGAGTCTATATAATCTGACAGTTTATTTTATAATCTTCCAGCAGATCATTAAAAGACTTAACTGTAATCCTGATCGATCATTACCCCCGCTTCACTAAACATCAAACGTTTGCAGAAGATCAAGGCTGGAAGTCAGACCAGCTTGGTAAATCCATGCACCATTAGCGGTTGTGTAGGAGCGATATATAATCACTACGGGGCTAATATAGGAAAACCTAGGCATTTCTTTATGAAGAAACGGGGTGCAGCTTTTCATAAGAATCAGTATAACTCCAACTTAAATTTTTTTTTTTTCTAGTTTTGAATAGAGTGGTGAGGGGTAAGAACCTCTGGCAGGTTTTTACTGCAGTGTTTGTCCCCATTAGGTATAACCCCCCTATCTGTTTGCCCTGGGGACTGTTATGAAAGTGGACTTGTGAGAGGGGCTTTGTGGCTGGCTGTATTTGGTGCCAAGAGCATAACTCCCTACCCCCCACTCTTGTCCTGCTAGAACACTATCCCTCCTGCTGAGGCCCAACCCTCGGCCATATTGTGCCCCACTCCGTGCCAGAGGCCTCCACATGACATTCCTGCCCATTGATCTTCATATCCTCAAAGGAAGGAATGTCTATTTGTAAAAGTATTTTTTTTGCACTTTTATAAAGAGAAGGGGGGGGGCACACCATCTATGTAACCTGCTGGTATAAAAAAAACGAGAACCCGAAAATCTGAAATAATAACTAACTAATAATAACTTAACTATTAAATTATAGGCCATGGAATTTCCTTTCAAATTTGGCTGTTAGTGAACGTCATGAATACAAATTTATCCGAAGTTACGAATCATCCGAAATAACGAATAGAACGTAATGAATTAATAATAATAAATAACAATAATAATAATAAAAACTTTTTATTGATATTTATTATTAATTCGTTCTGTTCCATTCGTTTAGCTGCGGCATTTGTTATTTCGGGTAATTCGAAACTTCGGATAAATTCGTATTCGTGACGTTCACTAACAGCCACATTTGAAAGGAAATTCCAATACCTAGAATTTAATAGTTAGTTATTATTAATTAGTTAGTTATTCTTTAGAATTTTCGGATTTTCTTTCTTATTTTCAGAATTTTTCAACTCTTTTCATCTTTTATTTCTTTTCCATTTTTTCCAGCTTCTGCTGGTCTTCCTCACCTTATATATTGATTTTCTGCACTGGTGTACGGCTAGTACTACTATCTTCAATATCTCCATTGCTGCACGGGTCGGCAGGGGCAGCCGGGGACTTGTATTCTGCTTGTTTGTTTGTCTCACATTGTCACTCATTCACTCATCTCATTCACTTTTTCATTTTTCTGTTTGCCCCTCCCTCCCTCCCCCCCCCCTCCCCCCCTTCCATCCCCCACTTCCTTCCCCTTTCTTTCCTGCTCCTTCTCCCCTCTCTTGTCGTATTTCTGCCCCCCCCTGCATGCCCTTGCACCCATATTTTATTATCAACAAATTGCTCTGAATTAGGGGAACCATCATCTCCCTCGGAGAACTAATTACTTCCTGCCTTCATTCTGATTTCAGCATTACCGCAACCCCATCTTGGGTGCAGTGTGTGCCCTTTGCTGCCCCTTTTTCCTTTTTTCCTCCCATGTGGGGGGTAATATACGCGTGCTCCCTCGTAAGGCATGACTGGTCTACCACCCGCTCTCTGAGGAGTTGACCTATCGCTGGGGAGGCCAAAGACACAGGAGGGATTGTATCTTCTTTATCATGAACACTTAGAAATATTGGGAACTTGTGATTGGTAACTATGCAATTTTTATAGATATGCCGTGTTTTATACATAAGTTTGTCACTGTTATGGTATATAGTTTGTTTTATATATGCTTATATCCCTACAGCGGACAATTATCCTCTGAAGAAGACCCAGTTAGGGTCGAAACGCGTCAGTTTTCCAATATTTATGATCCTGTTGTTCCAAATACATTGTGCTGTACATTTTTCCCAATTACGGGCACTGTCCATTATGTTTTTTAAACTTACTTCGTTTTACATTGTAATCCAGTTCATGTCCTGACTCCATAGGTCAGAATTGATTTGTTTTATACTACTTATTGTATTAATAAAATTACGTTTTGATTATTTACTTTGTACTCATTGGCTGCTTTAAAGCCCCGTCAGGGAGGTTTCCGTACATTTTTCATGCATCTTTATGGGGTGCGCAGCCCGCTTGTCAGTGCTCATGTGTGTGTCTCTTGTTGATTATTCTTATTTTCAGAATTTTGAATTTTCGAAGTTACAAATTTATGAATTTTTGAATTTACAAATTGCGATCATATTGGTTGACCCGAAAAAAAAAAAAAAAACCTGAATAAAACAAAAACTAACAAACTTTTCGGCAGTGCACATGTCTAATGCCGACCCTTTGTTGTGGCTTCTAAATAGGAAAATCGGAAATAAAGAAGGTGTTTACATAATCTTTATTATAGCAAAAGATATACTAACATAGACAAGTATAAAAAACACATGCACCAACTAATATTTTTTCACTGACTGGTGGTCAATTAATCCTCCGTAAAAATAGTGAAACACACCCAAAAACTCCACCCGGTGCCAAAAAAAGTGCACACACATAAAGAGGTGACACAAAACATGCAACGGGTGTTACACTGGTCCTCCCAAGGAAGGACCCAACCCTGATCCCCTGGGATATTAGGCTCCAGACGGGGACTGAGGTACTTCACTTGGGTCCATCTGGCCAAAACCAGACAGACCCCCTTTCTCTAGAAGGTCTGCCGAAACAGACCCACCCAAGTACTCGGTGGGACTCCCTCAAAGGAAGACCCCATGATAGAGGACGAACCAAGCCAAAAGGCCTATGTCCACCCCCTCCCAAGACTTTCAGGGTAGGCCCAAGGACCCACACCCTACTCATCACACAGTGACACAATGTGCAACATCAAACAAAAAAGTACAAAAAAGTGACAAACACGGGATAAAATAAATAGGAAAGTGGGGAGAAGGAAGTGGGAGAAGTGAAAGAGTGACCATTGTGCAATACAATGGCCAGGCCCTTCGGCCAGGAATAAAAATTTCCCCTGGTCCTAGCCAAAAGGCTCGGCCCTGGAGGCAGGTGTGAAAAAAGTGTGTTTATGGTGCCATAAATCAAAGCGGCCCTCTCTCACAATGATTATACGGCACCCCTGAACTGCCACTTCCGGGGCACATCATCACCACAGACTTTTTGGCACAACCCTGACCAACAGCCCATTCAGCGCAGCCCCCACCCCAGTCAGGAAGGCCTGAAGTTCTGGAAGCTTGGGGAGAGCCCTTGCCCCAAAGGCTCAACCTTCGCTCCCATCACTCCTACCTAATCACAATCAGGAGATACTAACCACTCCCCCACCCTACAAAGAGGAGTTGGTGTTCTCTCCCGAATAACTAAAAAGAGCTAGGACTACAACAATCTAGGCCAGAAGGCCAGGGACCCGACCCTCTGGCCAGACCCAATGAAGCACTCATCCTCACCAGGAGCACCCTTCCAGATGGCTCAGACGCAACCAGTAGTCAGCCCCCAGTATCTGTCGGGCAGCTCGACATAATCCCTGCTGAAAGCGCCCTGGACTTTGCAACTATGTATCACCTAGAATTATGTGATTTATCTCTCTGTTGAATTTAGTTGTACTTGCCACTTTCTGACATTTGTTTATGCTATTTTATATATTACATTTTTCAACTTCAAGCATTACTTGGATCTATATGATCATTGTTTTTAGAAATTTTTGTATCAATAAATATTTTTTTTTTTTTAAATGTTGTTTACATTGCCTTAAAAAACCCAAACAGTTGAGGTATACTTTTTGTTTGATATATACCAGATAGAGGCAGGCTTTGTGGTCGGTCTATGTATGGGAAGAGCCAGACATGTACGGTTCGTTTAGTTCTAAATTGAAATTACAATAGTACCGAATTTAAACGATTCCAAAATAATGAAAAAAAATTCAGACGAAATTAAAATCGTTTTCGAATTTGAATAGTTTTGGAATAGTTTTTCGAATTTAACCACTTCCCGCCCGCCCTATAGCGGATTGACGTCCGGGAAGTGGTTCTGTTATCCTGACTGGACGTCATATGACGTCCAGCAGGATAACATGCCGCAGCGCGCCCCCGGGGGCGCGCACCGCGGCGATCGGTGGAGCGGTGTGTCAGTCTGACACACCGCTACACTGATCTTGGTAAAAAGCCTCCGCTGATCGTGCTGTCAATAGGAAGAGCCGTTGATCGGCTCTTCCTCACTCGCGTCTGACAGACGCAAGTAGAGGAGAGCCGATCGGCGGCTCTCCTGGCAGGGGGGGTCTGTGCTGATTGTTTATCAGCGCAGCCCCCCCTCAGATCACCCCACTGGACTACCAGGGATGCCACTAGGACCACCAGGGAAGGGGCAACGTGGATGGCCAGGTATGTACCCCATGGCCATCCACATGTGCCCAATCTGTGCCAATCAGTGCCCACAAATGGGCACTGATTGGCACTATTATGTCCATGATCTGCCCAGCAATGCCCAGATCTGCCCAGCAATGCTTTTTTCAGTGCCACCTGTCATTGCCCATCTGTGCCAACTGTCATTGCCCATCGGTGCCACCTGTCAGTGCCCATCTGTGCCCATCTGTGCCCATCAGTGCCCACCTATCAGTGCCCATCAGTGCCACACATCAGTGCCACACATAAATACCCATCAGTGCCACCCATATATACCAATCAATGCCACCTACGAGTGCCCATCAGTGCCGCCTATGTGTGCCCATCGGTGCCACCTATGAGTGCCCATCAGTGCCACCTGTCATTGCCCATCTGTGCCAACTGTCATTGCCCATCGGTGCCACCTGTCAGTGCCCATCTGTGCCCATCTGTGCCCATCAGTGCCCACCTATCAGTGCCCATCAGTGCCACACATCAGTGCCACACATAAATACCCATCAGTGCCACCCATATATGCCAATCAATGCCACCTACGAGTGCCCATCAGTGCCGCCTATGTGTGCCCATCGGTGCCACCTATGAGTGCCCATCAGTGCCACCTATCAGTGCCCATCAGTGCCACCTATCAGTGCCCATCATCAGTGCCCGTTAGTGCCACCTCATCAGTGCCACCTCATTGGTGCCACCTCATCGGTGCCCATCAGTGCAGCCATATCAGTGCCCATTATTGAAGGAGAAAGCGTATTTATTTACAAAAAAAATTAACAGAAACAAAGAAAAACTTGTTTTTTTTTAGAAATTTTCGGTCTTTTTTTATTTGTTGCGCAAAAAATAAAAACCGCAGAGGTGATCAAATACCACCAAAAGAAAGCTCTATTTGTGGGAACAAAATGATAAAAAATTTGTTTGGGTACAGTAGCATGACCGCGCAATTGTCATTCAAATTGCAACAGCGCTGAAAGGTGAAAATTGGGCTGGGCGGGAAGGTGTCTAAGTGCCTGGTATTGAAGTGGTTAAAAAGTTTTGGAATTTTTCAAAGAGAATAAAAAAATAATAGAATAGAAAAGAATATACCAGAAAATATAAGAATAGAATATAATAGAGTAAAACAAAACAAAATAGAATAGAAAATAAAAGAACAGACTAGACTAGAATATAATAGAAACAAATAGAATAACATAGAATATACCCATCTTCTGAAATTTGAATTTCAAATAGAATAAATTTGAATTTGAATACATATGAAAAGAATAGAACAGAAAAGAATAGAATAAAAAAAAAAGAATAGAATAGACTATAATTGAATAGAAAAGAAAAGAATTAAAAAAACAATAGACTAGAATAGAAATAATATAGCCAATTCCCAAAATTCAAATATAATCAATTCAAATTTGAATAGAATAGAAAAGAATAGATTAGCGTAGAAGGATGGTTATAGTCATTCTATTCTATTATTTTCTATCCTATCTTGTTCTGTTTTACTCTATTATATTCTGTTTTTTTATTTTCTGTTATATTCTATTCTATTTTTTTTCCCATTCTATGCCTTTATTTTCTATTCTATTTTATTCTCTTTGGAAATTGGAAAACTTTTCGAAAACTCTTCAAATCGATCCGAATTTGAAATAATCAAAACAAATTCCGAAAACGAATCAAACGGATGAAACTAATTTAACTAAATGAATTTATGTAAATAAGGAATCAAAGCGAAACAAATTTTTTTTCGTTCTGCACATGTCTGGGAAGAGCGAAGGGGACTTGTGCTGCTACAGTTTGTCCTTCTACAGCCCCTTGGCGGGAACCTAATCGGGGGTTCCAGGAATTTTTTTCTTGAAATGAACTTTAGCTAACCAACAAAGGTATGGACTAGACCACAGGGCAGAGAATGTGCCGTTACATGTAACAAATTATATCAATAAAAGAGTTGAGTTGCTGAAGAGCTTTTGTTGCTGATGGGGGGGGGGGGGGGGCTTTTTTTTTTTGCTGGGGTCTAATGTTGCTGGCTGCAGGGGATCTATTTGGCTGCTTTTCATGTTTTCATTATCAAATTACTTAACACCAAAAAATAATACTTGGTCTGTATTCTCTAAAAATGGGAGGTGGATAGGGGGTGGAACCAACGGTCTACAGTGCTCTGACTTGGGTAGGGGGTGGAACCAAGGATTTACAGTGCTCTGAGGTGGGTAGGGGGTGGAACCAAGGGTTTACAGTGCTCTGAGGTGGGTAGGGGGTGGAACCTAGGGTTTACAGTGCTCTGAGGTGGGTAGGGGGTGGAACCAAGGGTTTACAGTGCTCTGTGGTGGGTAGGGGGTGGAACCAAGGGTTTACAGTGCTCTGAGGTGGGTAGGGGGTGGAACCAAGGGTTTACAGTGCTCTGAGGTGGGTAGGGGGTGGAACCAAGGGATTACAGTGCTCTGAGGTGGGTAGGGGGTGGAACCAAGGGTTTACAGTGCTCTGAGGTGGGTAGGGGGTGGAACCAAGGGATTACAGTGCTCTGAGGTGGGTAGGGGGTGGGGGCAAGGGGTTATTCAGAATAGGGAGTACCTGCACTTATCATCTGAGAAAAAAAGCCCTGCCGATGTCACGTACTGGCTGGGGAGGAAACAAATGCAGTAGAATTTGCACTCCATTAGTGTTGAGCGAACAGTTCGGCCCGAGCATGAGTTTAGGCTGAACATTTGCCTGTTTGACCATTCGGCAAACACCCAAATTTGCAGAATGTTCACCAGGTGTTCGCACCGCCAAACACGCTACAATACACTGCCCACTGCATAGTGCATTCTGTGCCCTGATTGGGCAAAGCTTTGCCCAATCAGGGCGCAGTGTAAGCTGGTTGTTAAGGAGCGGGGCCGGGAAGCCAGCTGCAGCATCCTTAGCAACCGCTGAGTCATCAGCTGTCAATAGGTTTCCCTGCTGACAGCTGAATAAAAAATAAATTAAAAAATGCCGATTAAAAAAAGAAAAAAAATGGCGTGGGCCCTTTGGGACTGGTATGGATTTTAAGGGGAACCCCACGCCAAGATGAAAAAAAAAAAACAAAAACGGCGTAGGGTCCCCCTAGAATCCATACCAGATGCGTATCTGGGCAGGAAAGTGGCCCTAACCCCCCCCCCCCGCCCCAAATCACATTTTCTCCATGAGTCTCTTCCCAACAACCCTGGGCTGTGATTGTGGGGGTCTGTGGGCAGGGGGCTTATCAGAATCTGGAAGCCCCCCAGATCCCACCCCCCCCCCATGTGAATGGGTATACATAGTACCCCTATCCATTCACCAAAAAAGTGTACGAAAAAATAAAAACAGGAGACAAGTTTTTGACAATTCCTTTAGTATAAAAAAAAAAAAGAAAACAAAAAAGAAAAACAGTGTCCCTCGATATAAATCCACCGTCAATCACGCCTCCTGCCACACCCGAAAAAGAAAGAAAAAACGCTCCCGCTTTCTAGGGTGGCTTCGCCGCGCTTTGACATTTCCTATTAGGGTTGTCCCAATACCACTTTTTTAGGACCGAGTACAAGTACCGATACTTTTTTTCAAGTACTCGCCGATACCAATACTTTTTTTTTAATGTCACGTGACGGTGTTTTTTTTTTTGGTTTTTTTTTTATCTTTTTTAACAATGCTTTCTTTTTTTTCTTTTTTTTAGGGGGAGGGGGTGAACGGTGTCTGTGTGTTTTTTTAATTTACATTTTTATTATTTTTTACAATATTTTTTTTTTTTTTTCCATAAAAGTTTTTATTGTGAACAAAATATTGTTACACAGTTTTTACAAACAATAGGTGAATAGACAACATAAACCTTATTGACATTACTTATCTCACTGAAGTATAGCGAGTCAGATATATGTTCAACAGTAAATCAAACAGACGTATAAAGGAGTAAAACAGCCTTGAACTCGAGGTTTACCTCATCATTTGAGATCAGGAACCATCTTAGACAGGAGTATCACCTTGATTATGGTTTCAGAAATTAGCGGCTAATTGAAGAAGTGGTCGTGTGTAGTTAGCTATAAGTCCGTTTGTTTGTTCCTGAGCACGTGTGGAAGTGTCGGGCTTACAAGGTGGGGTATGTCTGTATGGGGAGTTAGTCTCGTCAGTTTTTGAAATGTGAGGATTAAATGGCAAATTATACACAAAAGTTAGGGTAGTCATGGGGGTAAGTAGATGGTTAACGTCGTCCGTTCAGTTGGGGTAGGGGTGTAGAAAGGGGGGTAGACATAGAAGTGAGTGGGATTGAGGGATAAAGTGAAAGACAGACGTAGGGAGGGGAGAGAGGGAACTGGGGTATCCCCTCCCCAGTCTCCACCGGGCTTCAAAAGCATGCAGGTTTTCGTGGGCGGATCCCTGTCTGAAGGGGGATTCCCCCCGGGATCCGCATTAGAGCGGGAATGAGCGAATCAGCGAGTTTTGATGAGAAAGTGCGTATCTCAAAGGAGTTATTTGGCTTATTTCAGTCAGTCATTGTGGGAGGATTCGGGACGGTTTGGCCTCATAATGGAGGTATATCTCTCTGTGGTGCAGAAGTGGGTCCAACAGGCCCACGTTCGGGAGTATTTTGAAGGCGAATCTTTTGCAATGTGGATTAGTTCCTCCATTTCAGCCACTTTGCCCACACGGGAAAACCATTCAGACATAGTTGGGATACAGGGGGATCTCCAGTGGGCTGAGATGCATAATTTGGCTGCGTTGATCATATGTATCCCCAGAGACTTTCTGTATGTGTGGGCTGAAGTGGAGGAATGGTGGAGAATGAGTCTAGCAGGAGTATAGTCCAGAGGGTATGTGGTTACCTGGGAAGTGATGTCATGAACCTGTTTCCAGAAAGTCTGGAGAGGAGGGCAGGACCACCAGATGTGTAAAAATGTACCTATATAATTGGAGCATCTCCAACATTTGTTTGACGTCTCAGGATTAAATTTTTTTAGCAATTCAGGTGTACGGTACCATCGGGACAGTGTTTTGTAATTATTCTCTTGTATCGTGACATTGAGGGAGCCTTTGTGTGCTATTGTGAAAATTCGTTCCCAGTTCTCTTCCTTTAGGTCTATTTGAAGTTCCCTTTCCCAAGCCTGGCAAGCTTTGGTATCTTTGGGGGAAGTCAGGGCAAAAAGCATAGAGTGGGTATTTGCAATCAAGTGTTGTTGCGGTGTGGTTTGGGAGCATACGTTTTCAAATGGGGTTAAGTTTCTAGATAGAGACGTGTTTCGGTGCGTTGTTGCGAGAAAATGGCAAATCTGGAAGTAATTCCATAGCGGGAGGGGTTCGCCCCCTGTATTTGTTGGAAGTGCATCACGGTTTAGAAATTTGCCATCTCTAAAGAAGTGTTGGGCTAATGTGTCTTTGTGTGGCCAAGTATCTTTAAGGAAAGTGTTGGACATCCCTGGGACAAAGGCTGGGTTAAGTCGGATAGGCGTAAGGGACCCTGGGTTAGAGGAGATTTTGAATTTTTTACATACTTCCCTAAAGCTCCTGAGGGTAGCCTCTATTAGGGGGTGTTCTTTTAGGGTTTTGGGAATATGGCATTGGAGAATCCAGGGGGTGCTTCTAATGGGCAAGTGGGAGAAAGAACCTTCTAGTCTCACCCAGTCTTTAACCCCTTTGTGTACTGACCAGTCTATAATTCTTCCCAGATGGCAAGCTCTGGAATAGTTCTGCAAGTCTGGTAGCCCAATACCCCCTTTGTTTTTGGGTTTCGAGAGTTGGGTGTAGCTTATCCTAGGGCGCTTGTGTTTCCAAAGAAACTTCAGAGATTGTTGTTTAATTGTGTGAAAGAAAGCTGCAGGGAGTTTGATGGGTATTGTTTGTAGCAGATATAGGATACGAGGGAGCACATTCATCCCATCTGCGTAGGTCCTCGGAGATTGTGCGAATCAGCGGGGTGAAGTTTTTAGTGTACAAGTTCAATAGGTGTGTGGTCAATTGGATTCCCAGATAAGTGATGGCGTTTTGTTTCCAGACAAAGGGAAAATTATCTTGGCATTGGGAGACTAGGTCTTTCGGGAGAGATATGTTGAGGGCATGGGATTTTGAGAAGTTAATCTTTAGATTGGATATTTGCCGAAATAGGTCAAAATCTCTGAGAAGGTTTGGGATCGAGGTAAGTGGGTCACTTAGAAATAGCAGAATGTCATCGGCGAACGCCGCTATTTTATACGTATGTCCTGCAATGGGAATACCTTTGATATTCTTGTTCGATCGTAGGCAACGTAGTAGGGGTTCTAGTGTTAAAATAAAAAGGATAGGGGACAGTGGGCATCCTTGTCTCATTCCATTCCGGATGGAGAAGGCGTCTGACAGGTGGCCGTTGACTTTGACTTTTGCTGTTGGTGTGGTGTATAGGGACATAATTAGGTTGAACATTCGGTTCTGTAGACCTAGGTGGCGTAAAACTGCCCCCAGGTAATCCCAGGCCAGCCTGTCAAACGCCTTCTCAGCATCCAGGGATAGAAAGAAGCCTCTTTGTTTTTGGGAAGTTAGCCAATGGTTTAAGTTGATTGCCTTAATAGTGTTGTCCCTGGTCTCTCTGCCAGGAACAAATCCAACCTGGTCTTTCCCTATTATTGCAGGAAGGAGGGGAAGGAGTCGGTTTGCTAAAATTTTGGCAAATAATTTAAGATCTACATTGAGTAGGGAGATTGGTCTGTAACTAGTGACTGAAGTGGCATCCTTCCCCTCCTTCGGGATGACCGTGATATGCGCTTCTAGTAATCTGTGAAAAGGTAACGTTGATGAGGTTAAGGAGTTGAATGTCTTCAGAAACGGGGCTGAGAGTATATCTACAAAGGTCTTATAATAAGGTGCTGAAAAGCCATCTGGGCCTGGGCTTTTGCCCGTTTTTAGTTGTTTGATCGCTCTCTTAAGTTCCTCTTCGGATATGGGGTTGTCTAAATCGCGAGCCTCTTCCCGGGGTATGGGTTTGGGGCTGAACTTTTTGAGGAAATCTGTGATAAGGGCTTTTCTAGAGGTTTGGCCTACAGTTGTTTCGGGTTGCTGTGGTATATTATAAAGTTCTGTGTAGTAGCGTTCAAATTGAGATGCTATGTCTGCGGAGTTCGAGCTTGAGTTACCTAAAGAGTCTTTTATGGTGTGGATGTTAGTGCTAGCTTTCTTAGATTGGATAGCTCTGGCTAGTAGCTTCCCGCACTTGTTCCCCTGTTCATAAAATAGCTTTTGATTTAGCATAAATTTGCGTCGGGTTTTGCGGTTGAGGACGTCCAACAGAAGTTTCCTGGTTTGAGTAAGTTCTAGCTATGTGTCTTGTGACTGAGACTGCTTGTGAAGTAGTTCTAGTCTCTTTATTTTGTTAGTTAGTTCCCGTAAAGTTATTTGTTGTGCTTTTTTCCGATTGGCCTGAAGTGTGAGAAATTCCCCTCGGATGACGCACTTATGTGCCTCCCAGAGGGATAGAGGTGCTGTTTCGGAGTTGTCATTTTCCATGAAGTAGTTGCCTAGGCTAGTGCGGATGTGATTGGTGTCAATTTCTGAAGTGAGGAGAGATGGGTCAAGACGCCATATCTTTGTGACCAAGTTTCTTTCCGGGAAGGAAAGGGAGAGGGTGATTGGGTGGTGATCTGAGATGAGTAGGGGTTCAATGGTAGCAGATTTTAAGATGGGGAGATCTTTTTGGGAGAGGAAAAGGTAGTCTAGCCTAGAGTACCTATTGTGAGGTGCAGAGAAAAAAGAGTAATCTTTCCCATTCGGGTGTAGGGTACGCCATGTGTCGTGTAGAAGGAGTTCCTGTATTTGTATCTTAATTTGTCTCAGTGCTCTGTAAGGTAGGGTGGAGGACCCCGATGAGGAATCTAGGATGGGCTGAAGTGTCACATTAAAATCGCCTCCAAGGATTGTAATCCCCGCTTGAAAGCCTGCAAGGGTGGTTGCGATAGAATGGAAGAAACTGACCTGGGCGGTATTGGGGCTGTATATGTTTGCTAAAGTGACCGTCCGATTATGGATGACTCCCTTTAGGAATATATAGCGGCCCTCTGGGTCTACTAGGGAATCTGTCAGTTGTCATGGAAGGTTTTTAGAGAGCAGGATCGAGACCCCCTTTGTTTTGGCTGGAGGGTTTGTGGCATGGAAGGAAGTAGGGTACATACGGCTTGCTAGTTTAGGGGTATTGTTCGTGCGGAAGTGGGTTACTTGCAAATATACCACATCTGCTTTTAATTTACTCATCATGCTGAGAATTTGACTACGCTTCTCAGGGATATTTAGTCCTTTGACATTTTGAGAGACTACTTTAAGAGTGTTGTGTTGCGGACTAGAATGCAGGGGATCCATGGTAATTAGGTATAGTCTGGTTGGTGTATTAGGCACGGGGTGGGGTTGCAATTTACCAATGTGGCCAATGTGGGTAAGTGTACTCCATGGAGAGTCGTACGCCCTTCAAAGGTATTTAAGCGTTACAGTGGGAAATGCTACGGTGGAGACTAGGGGGGGGTGAAACCCAGATATAGAAAGGGGGGAGGGGGAAGGTAGGGAGAGAGAGCGTATGGGAAGGGGGGGGAGTTGGGAGAAAGAAGGGGGGAGGTTAGTCAAGTGGGATTTAGTAACAGGGAATAAGATGTACTTACCGGAGGAAAAGTAGTCCGGCTACCTTACCCTGTTATGGGTTGAAACGTCCGGTGTGGGTCAACTAGGATAGTCACTGTCCTGTTGTGTGGAGGAGTGGAAGGTGTTCGAAGGAAGGTTCGAGGGATGTTCTGTCTGTGGGAGGTCGTCCTGGGTCTATTCGACTTGTATGGAGGGAGCCTGCTTTCATATCAAAGGGAAAATATGTGGTGAAAGATCTCGGATTGATGATGTGGTAACATTAACAATCAGCAATATAGACAATTGAAACATTGAACTTTAGACTATGTTCCTAGAGATAATCTCGCTACCTTAGTAAACTTGGGGAGGTCGCCACCCAGACAGCAAGTAAAAAGGCACAGGAAGAGTGGTATTACTAAACCATCTATAAACATATCTTAATAATAATACTGATATTGGTAGCAGCAATAATATTAATAATGGGTCGGATTTAGTGCAAATTATGAACTCGTGCCAAGTAGTGGGAATATATGGGGGCGTGAGGTAGCGCAACATCTAAAAGGCTAGCTCACTATAATTTAGAGGGGTATTTGGTTATGGGGGGGAAATGAATATGGATCCATTGATGCTTAAGTGTAAGGATTGGTCTAAGTGTGGTCCAATCAACGGGTTAGGATAGAGCTGTACCTCAGGCAGTTGCTCTTTCCCAGAATGGTCTATAGCTGTTCATGGCAATAGTTAGCAGTGGGTTAGGTATGAAGTGGCCTTTAATGGGTATTTAATTGACGGTACAAAACTCAGCGGCTATGGCCCTAGAGTGGTTAATTCAATACAACCCGCCCACCATTAGGAAGCTCGTCCCACATGGAAGCCCCTGGCAAATGTAGAGCGAGTAGGGGTGTGCTGATTAAGGAAAGAGACCTTATCCATGCGGGACGAGTCCCCCTTCTTCACGATAAACATATCAAGACATTCAGCAAAAGCATATTCAAAAACATGAAGTAAAATTAAGGAAAAAAAAAAAAATAAAAAAGCCAAAAAAAAGAGAGAACTCCATATGTAACTCAGAGCATAGTGGAATACCGTAAGTTAAGCATCTAACTTGTACTTGTCTCAGAAGTTCAGTTCATCTCATTGTTGTGTCATCTTCAGTCTGGAGAAGGTACCTGAATGTATGGGGGGGTTAGGGGGGGTAGGGAAGTGGGGGGAAGGGGAAGAGGGGAAATGGCGAGGGGAGACCCAAGTGGTGCTATGAGCTGCGGTGGATGACATCATGTTGAAGGGGGGGATCCATCCCAGGCTTCCAGTCATGGGCTCAATAAAGGCTAGCGGTTGAGTAAGGGTGTTGGTGGATTGCGTGGTAGCCAGTTGTTCGATCAGACAATATTCCACTGGTGATGTATTCGTCTTAAGTTCTGCTTCTTAGAGGAGTGGTTTGGATTCTGTTGGGGTCTGTGGAAGAGGGATATCCCCCGGGGAGAATGTCTTGGTGTTGAGTTGATGCGGAGAGATAAAGCGTGGGATCTTCAGGGGTTTCTAAACTTGTAGGAATGTAATATTGTCTATCTGAATCTGGTGGATCCAGTTCGGGTCAGGTTTGGAATAGGCCACCGCCGGATGGGTTTCAAGTGTCGGTCGGTTTGCTGTTCTGTCCTGATTCTATGGCACTGGAACTTGGGTTGGGGTGGCGACCTAAGAAAGACTGCAACTCTGAACATGAGTTGTACTGTTCTCAAGCATTTGGACAGGAATAATTAAGGCTGATCTGGCCTAGCCCGCCTGTGGGCTGGGGACGCTGTTGGGCTTTGTTGATCTCTATCCAGCTGATCCCTCTGAGGAAGTGGTCTTGGAGAGGATGATCTGTGCCTTCTAATGTGGAATTCATCTCTTACCGGGATAGCTTCCATGGAGTTGGTTCTTTGGAGCTGGAGGGTACGAAAAACTCTATACCAGTCCAGAAGTTCGATGAATGGTATCTGCAGAGTATTGCAGAACCCCCTGAGATCTTCCGGGACTTTCAGATTGGCAGTGCGTCCAGCATTTGATGCAGACAGGCAAAAGGGAAATTTCCAGCGATATTGGATCCCTTTATGGCGTAGTAGGTCGAGCAGCGGGCGCAGGTCTCTTCTGTTTTGTAGGGTTATGGGAGACAGATATTGAAAAATCTTGATTTCTGCACCCTGGTACAGTAAGCTGCGGCGCTCCCTGGCTCTTCTCAGGATGTCTTCCTTCAATCTGAAATTTATTAGGCAGCATATCACATCCCTGGGAGGGTCTGAATCTCTGCCTCTGGGTTTAGGAGCTCTGTGTAGACGCTCATATTCAATGTGGGTCTCAGGGGGTCTTCCCAGCAAATCATTGAAGATCTGGATTGTGGCCTGTATAATGTGATTCTGCTCAACGGACTCAGGTATGCCTCTTACCCTTACATTATGGCGGCGTCCGCGATTGTCCAGATCCTCCATATGCCTGTGTAAATCTCTAAGCTGGCTATTGTAAATCTGAGATGAATGCTGTAGCTGTTGTAAGGCGGCATCATGGCGGGTTGTGGTTGTTTCTAGGTCATCAATTCGCAAGTGCATCGATTGAATATCTCTCCTGAGATCTGTAAAGGCAGCAGCAAAGGAATCTTTTATGTCTGCTGCTACCGATCTGAGATCACTCATGTTAAGTGGTTGGGCAGCAGATGGGCTCTCTGTGCGCTGTGAGCTTCTCCTGGCAGGGCTGAGGCTGGAGGAGCGTGCTCCGGAGTAGGCCGGAGATGAAGCCGGGGCCTCGCGTGATCGCGGCCGGAAGATTTCCGGGATATTGTGACCGGAGAGCGGATCCGTGCCTCTGGGGGATCGGGACTGGGATGCTTTGTCCTTCGGTTTCCCCATGTTGGCTGCGAATAAGGGCTCCTTTAGACAGCTTGCAGGACCTCCGTGGGACAGAGCGAGGAGATTAGGCAGCCATTCTCGTTTGGCACCAAGCCACGCCCCCTTTTTTTTTATTATTTATTGCAATATGTGTTCTTTTTTTTTCTTTAATCAGCCCTGTTGGGGGGCTTTGGTGAGATATCAGGGGTTTTAACAGACCCCTGATATCTCCCCCTTGAGACAGAGAAAGACGGAGGATAGAGATTCCCCAGTCCCTTTCTCTGCAGCCTCAGCTGCACTTAGAATGAATGGAGAGAAGACAGCGGCTCCTCTCCATTCATAAACTGAGACATCGTAATCACAAGAGGTTACAATGTTTCAGTTATATGAATGGACAGAGTCAGCTGACTCTGTCTATTCACAAAGGAGGACATGGAGAGAGAAACAGCACAATAGAGGGAGACAGCAGAACGGAGAGGGACAGAGGAAGAGAGAGGGACAGCAGAACGGAGGGACAGCAGAACGGAGCGACAGAGGAATGGAGGGGGACAGAGGAACGAAGAGGGACAGAGGAGCGGAGGGGGACAGAGGAGCGGAGGGGGACAGAGGAGCGGAGGGGGACAGCGGAACGAAGAGGGACAGAGGAGCGGAGGGGGACAGCGGAACGAAGAGGGACAGAGGAGCGGAGGGGGACAGCAGAACGGAGGGACAGAGGAACGGAGGGGGACAGAGGAACGAAGAGGGACAGCAGAACGGAGGGACAGAGGAACGGGGGGGACAGAGGAACGAAGAGGGACAGAGGAGCGGAGGGGGACAGAGGAACGAAGAGGGACAGAGGAGCGGAGGGGGACAGCGGAACGAAGAGGGACAGAGGAGCGGAGGGGGACAGAGGAACGAAGAGGGACAGCGGAGGGGACAGCGGAATGCAGGGGGCATGGAGGATGCGGTGACAGGGAGGGCGGGGCCACCTAACAACGTCACCTGGTGGCCCCGCCCCCTTGTAACGTCACCGGCCCAGGATGCACCGGTCCGTGACGTTACAAGGGGGCGGGGCCAAAAATGTATCACAGAGTGGATTTTGTCCCCAGTGTGATAAAAAAAAAGTTTAGTACTTTTTTTTTTTAAATGTAAAAAAATTAAAGTTACATCCAAGCACCTAAATACCCCCCCCCCCCCAAAAAAAAAACAATTTTTTGAGCCTCCTCCCACAAATATGCATGCCCACACACAAAAAAGTTGATTGCGCTACACAAGTTACATATTGCCGCGGACGCCGGAGTGAGAGCGATAGTTTTAGGGCCCTTATTCGTGGTTACTTCTAAACTGACGAGTTAGAGATTAGTTTAAAAAAAAATAATATTTAAAAAATTTATATCAGTTTGTCGTCTTGAAAACATCTCAGCTAGTTGAGTCATTATATTGCTCTTTCCATTCTATTTTTGCCGACGCTAATTTCATTTACCAAAGGAACATTTTACTGTAATTAAATTATTACTAACGTTGTGTCTTTATTGAAGGTTAATGGGAAAGGGAATTAATGGTCATGTGTTAGAAAAAAACACATTTTATGAACATGTTTTATACCCACGCACTGCATTAACTAACGGCAACAATGATCCCCCAACGTTAACCCCTTACAGGACTTTCCAGTGAAGAGGAGAATGTGGCCGGTGGCAAAGAAGAACCTTTGCGGGCTCTATTAACTTAATACAGTCGACTCCCACAAAGTCACCAGCGTTCAGAGTTCACAGCCTCAGTCGTTCGCAGGTTTTTCCCTTAAGATCCAAAGAATAATTGTTTGCGGAAACCCCAGCCCGGCATTCCCGCATCATAACAGTTTACCGCATGTAGCTATCTTGAGTGTCTCGCTGACTGTTCTCCTGCTTCCCGACTGCAGAAAGAAGAACATCCCCTAGTTGTCCGGAGCACCAGCTGGCGTTGCATCTCTTTACTGCAACTGAACTAACTCTACAAAAGGGCATTGAAGACACCAGTACTCAGTTTTGAGGCAGTTAAAAATCATATGAACGATATTATGGTAAATGAAAAGCTGACGGCCGTACTTTCAGACACCCATGATAAATTCCTTCGGGTTTGGCAGCCTTGGGTTGCCTACATCCAACCTTCTAGATTTGATCCTGCTCTTCTCTTGATTTGATACATTTCTGCCCCCCCCCCCACCACCGTGGATTCCCCTTCCTTCTTACAGCTCTTTCCTTTCCTATTCCTAGTCTATTACACTTCTCTTCTTTCCCCTTTCTCTCGCCTCCTTTTCAATTTTTCCTTTTGGCTCATTAGGCCACCAGGCACATGAAAAAAGAGAAAAACTCACCCAAGCTCTACCGCTACATAGTATAGTTGGTGTGTAGACTAGTCGGTGCTCTGGCTAATTAAGCTCACAAAAGATCCATAGAATATACAGGCCTGGCAACTCGACAGCTTCTCCATAGAAAATATTTATTTAAGCATGACAGCAATAACATGAATGTTGACGCGTTTCGGCCTTAGGCCTTCATCGAAAGCATTTTGATGAAGGCCGAAATGCATCAGTTTATTGGATGATCTTATTGCTGTAATGCTTAAATAAATATTTTCTATGGAGAAGCTGTCGAGTTGCCGGCCTGTACTTTCTATGCACCAGGCACCTGGGTGGGATGGCTACGTGGTGTACTTCTAGCATTACTATATAGTATATTCTTGATAATACACTTATTAACTATATGGTTTGATAGCTATCTGCACTTAAAACTCTCTAAGGGAGTTCCTGCCTACCTTTGGTGCAGCGTGTTTCAGAACACCGAGGTTCCGGATGGTAACATCGATCTTCCAAGTCTTACGTATGACCATTCTTGGAATCTCCAGGACTTGTGACTATCTACTTCCGATAGATTGTTCCGTTTTCTTTCTTTGTATTTCTATTTGCGATGTAACCATCAATGTGATGAGCTGTTATGTTGGTGTGAAATTAAATAAAACCCTTTGTAAAAGAAGAACATCCTCTTGGACAGTAACATCATCTTTGAGAAATTATGGAAATTGTACCAGCGGTTCACTACAAGAGACAATGCAGAAGGTAAGGTAAGGTACCAACACCATCAGAGCCTGAAGATTTTCAAGCCAGTAAGGGATGGAGCATATTTGGGGGCATATTTAGTGTTTAAACTATAAATATAGGCATTTTACAACCACATCCGAAATTCTAGTTTTTCTACAATTCGCGGGTGCTCTAGGAATGTAACGCCCGTGAATTTCGGGAGTCGACTGTATTTAATAAAATGGCGAAAGGGGCACATTATTTATCTTACTTTTTTAGGACACCAGAGTAACAAACTCCAATATCTGTTAGGATTTTTTTTGTGTTTTGGGAGGGGACCATGTTTTATTTTTGTCCCCCATCTACAAACACCTTCCTGAGACTGTAGGGCTTACAGACAATATTGGGGTGACCGTAAAGCCAAACTATAGCATTGGGAGTGTTAGAAACCCCCGTATCCAGTTACTTGTTATTGTAATATTATTATTATTATTATGTGTATTATGGGCAGGATACTGACACAAGAAATTCTAAGGCAGAGGGTCTCCAAACTTTCTAAATAAAGTGCCAGCGCTTAAGACTTTAGAGGGGCGGGGCTGTGGCCAGTGGGGGTAGAAAATGCCTCTTGGCTTGGTGGTCATTGAGTGTAAAAAGATTACAAACCATCTCTGGACAGAAAGGAGTGCCCAATCATTGGTGTCATTGGGAGAAATAGTGTCCCATCATTGGTATTAGTGGGAAAAACAGTGTCCCATCATTGGTATCAGTGCGGGAATAGTGCCCCATTATTGGTGTCAGTGGGAGGAATAGTGTCCCATCATTGGTATTAGTGGGAAAAACAGTGTCCCATCATTGGTATCAGTGCGGGAATAGTGCCCCATTATTGGTGTCAGTGGGAGGAATAGTGACCCATCATTGGTATCGATGGGAGGAATAGTGCCCCATCATTGGTATCGGTGGGAGAAATAGTGCCCCATCATTGGTATCAGTGGGGGGAATAGTGTCCCATCATTGGTATCAGTGGGAGGAATAGTGCCTCATCATTGGTACCAGTGGGAGGAATAGTGCCACATAATTGGTATCAGTGCGAGGAATAGTGCCCCATCATTGGTATCAGTGGGAGGAATAGTGCCCCATCATTGGTATAAGTGGGGGGAATAGTGCCCCATCATTGGTATCAGTGGGAGGAATAGTGCCCCGTCATTGGTATAAATAGGAGGAATAGTGTCCCATCAATGGTGTCAGTGGGAAGAATAGTGCCCCATCATTGGTATCAGTGGGAGGAATAGTGTCCCATCATTGGTATCAGTGGGAGGAATAGTGCCTCATCATTGGTACCAGTGGGAGGAATAGTGCCACATAATTGGTATCAGTGCGAGGAATAGTGCCCCATCATTGGTATCAGTGGGAGGAATAGTGCCCCATCATTGGTATAAGTGGGGGGAATAGTGCCCCATCATTGGTATCAGTGGGAGGAATAGTGCCCCGTCATTGGTATAAATGGGAGGAATAGTGTCCCATCAATGGTGTCAGTGGGAAGAATAGTGTCCCATCATTAGTATCAGTGGGAGGAATAGTGCCCCATCATTGGTATCAATGGGAGGAATAGTGCCCCATCATTGGTATCAGTGGGAGGAATAGTGCCTCATCATTGGTATCAATCTGAGGAATAGTGCCCCATCATTGGTGTCAGTGGGAGGAATAGTGCCCCATTGTTGGTATCAGTGGGAGGAATAGTGCCCCATCATTGGTGTCAGTGGGAGGAATAGTGCCCCATCATTGGTATCAGTGGGAGGGTGTCCTGTGTTAGTTTACTCGTACATTTTGTCTGTAAAGGTGAACACTTTAAATGTTCTCAACACTTTTGAGGATGTTTTTGATTTTTAAAATAACTCCAGAGAAGGTTGATGACTGATCATGAAATTAGCTTTCTGTTCACACTATGGAGTGTTTTTTTGTTAGTCTTGTCAGTTTTTTTCTGCTCTCTGATTGGCTGAGTGTGATTTAAAGAACTAAAACTTTGCTTAGCTAAAGCCTGAATTTCAGCCTCTCCTGTCAGGAGATACACGGATGACATTCAGAGCCGGGTGAGATGAGAAATTGATTACACATGCTGACCTTTAATTATTTGCCATGAAAAGGTTCACTAATTGCCGCCAGACATTTCACTTGTTGGCTTTTAAATATAATGAAGGTAATAGCATAAACCACTTCATTAAAGAATATCTCAACCTGAAATCAGAAGTATAAGTACGTATTCCAGAAGAAGAGACTCAAGGCTTTCCAACTGAAAAACAAATATGAAAAATGTATCTTTTACAGATAATTTCTTTACTAAGGAATAATTCAAACCCTAGACTTATTATAGGTGAAGCACCTTCCTTGTTAAGCTGATTGAAAAATGTCGTTTTTGGCTCCACTGTAGAGACTGCAGTGGTTGTTTGATTGATTTGGTCTGATCAGGGTTCCCGAGCTGAGAGTTTGCTTGCTTCCCCCTGCCTCTGGAAGAATCTTCCAGAGCAAAGGGAGGGAGATTAAAATACCAAAGAACAAAACCTTGACACTGTAGCGCTAATAGGTGTAGCGCCCTCCTAGGTAGGCTGATAGGAAAATTTAATTTTTGGCTCCACTGTAGTGTGCAAAGAGCCTGTTGATTGATTTGGTCTGATCAGGATTCCTGAGCAGAGAGTTTTATTGCTTCCCCCTGCCTCTGGAAGAAGCTTCCACAGCAGAAGGAGGGTGATTCAAATATCGAAAGACCAAAACATTGACACTGAGATTCTTTAGAAGCCAAATGGACTCCAATGGGTGGTAACCATCAGCTCTCAGCCAGGACAGGAATGCTCTGCCAGTGCTCTTCAGATAAGGGAATCTCTTCAGATCGGGAATCCGGAAACAACTTGTTTTTTTTTTTCAGAGCAAAGGGAGGAAGATTCAAATATCAAAAGACCAAAACTTTGAAACCGTAGCGCTAAGAGTTTGATTGCTTCCCCCTGCCTCTGGAAGAAGAAGCTTCCACAGCAGAAGGAAGGAGATTCAAATATCGAAAGACCAAAACCTAACACTGAGATTCTTTAGAAGCCAAATGGACGTCAATGGGTGGTAACCATCAGCCCTCAACTTGTTTTTTCTTCCAGAGCAAAGGGAGAGAGATTCAAAACCTTAAAACCATAGCGCTAAGAGGTTCTTCAGAAACCAAATGGAGTGCAGTGGTTGGTAACCATCAGCCCTCAGCCAGGACAGGAATGCTCGGCCAGTGCTCTTCAGATCAGGGAATCTCTTCAGATCGGAAATCCGGAAACCACTTGTTTTTTTTTTTCCAGAGCAAAGGGAGGGAGATTCAAATATCAAAAGACCAAACCTTGAAACCGTAGTGCTAACAGGTTCTTCAGAAACCAAATAGACTGCAATGGGTGGTAACCATCAGCTCTCAGCCAGGACAGGAATGCTCTGCCAGTGATGCCCTTTTCCGGGAACCTTAAAACAACACAAACAAAAACAGAACAAAAGGGCGCAAAGATCTAGTGCATTACAGTCAACATTCTATTAACCCCTTAGTGACTGAGGGTAAAACAAATGTTAATGTCGCGATTATCAGTAGTACGTACACCATCGAAGTTTGAGCAGATATGCTTAAAAGGGGAACCTGTGAGACACTCCCTACTAATTGAGCTGAAAGCCCCACAAGAATTGGCTTTTATGCAAGCTTGGGAAAGAGACCTGGGGGTAACATTCTCCAAAGCACAGGAAAATAAGATTCTTTTGTTTACACATAAGGCCTCAATGGCAACTAGATACCAAGAAGGGGGGTATAAAATTCTGACTAGGTGGTACAGAACCCCGACAGTACTGAATCGAATATTCCCACAAATATCTAACATTTGTTGGCGATGTCAGGGGGCAGAGGGCACTATGGTACACATATTCTGGGAGTGTCCGGGACTGAAAGAATTTTGGAAGATGGTCTCTGAAACAATCAATGAAATCTCGGGAGTGTCTTTTGGAGAATATCCAGCAGCGTTTTTACTGAATGATGTCCCGGTACCCATTGAAAAATACAAAAATTCCCTCTTAAGGCATCTGCTTACGGCAGCAAAAGCCTGTATTCCGGCTCTTTGGAAAAGCACGGCACCCCCAACTAGATCACAATGGCTTGGCAACAGAGTAACAGAAATCCAGCAAATGGAAAATCTTACTATGATGCTGAGAGAGCAAGAGGACAAGTATCGAAAAGTCTGGACTCCCTATATTACATATAGGGAACAAAATCCCTAAATAAAATCTTTAATAGCTGGGTAGTATTAAATAACCGATGGTAGATCGTTCAGGGGTGGGGTCAGTAAGTGGGGGGGGGGGTGGATGAGGGTGGATGGTATGGAGGGGCAGAGTATATTTGGATTTTTTTTTTCCTCTCTCTCTCTCTCTCTCTTCCATCTCTCATCTCTTCTCTTTTTTTTTTTCCTTTTTTCTTTCTTTTCTTAAGTGTAGGATAATCAGGGTATTCCCTGATGAAGGAAAACGTAACAAGAGTAGAAATGAAGCGGTTGTGTTTAGAATATTTGGAAATGGGAATAAACAACGAAGTAGGCAAAAATATATATACCCGTATTTATCGGCGTATAACACGCACAGGTGTATAACACGCACATTAATTTTAAGAGGGAAGTTTCAGGGAAAAAAAACATTTTTAAATAAGGAACTTTGAAGCAAAATAAGAGTCAGTGCCCATCTGCAGTCTCACCATTGCCACCAATGCAGCCCCATCAATGCCCATCTGCAGTCTCACAAGTGCCATCAATGCGACCTCATCAGTCCACATCAATGCAGCCTCACCATTGCCATCAGTGCAGCAGCCTCACCATTGCCATCAGTGCAGCCTGATCGATGCCCATTTGCAGCCTAGAGGGGACAGGGAGGGGGCGGGACGAGCGCCGAAAGATTACATACAGTGAGAATCTCCTATGATAGACAGTACAGAGGTCCAATGGCGGCCCAGGAGACGGGACTTCCTATTACAGAGGCCGCCAAGTAAACAGGAGATTCTCACTGTATGTAATCTGATGGCGCTCGTCCCGCCCCCCTCCCTGTCCCCTCCGAGGCAGCTAAAATTGAAGTATTGGCGTGTAACACGCACGTGCTATTTGCACCCAATTTTTAGGGTGAAAAAGTGAGTGTTATACGCCAATAAATACAGTATATATATAAAACCTCCCTATAATATTTAACGTGTGTCGAGAGGATGATAATTGTAAAATAGAGGGAACGTTGTATTGATGGAACCATATGTAACGTTGTATTTCTATTTTTGTGAAAAAATAAAGAATTTATAAAAAAAAAGCAAAAAAAAACAAATGTTAATGCCTAAGCACAATTTTGCAACTTTGCCATGTATTTGTACACCCATATCATTGCAACTTCTTTGTGTATCCAGATTATACCTTGTTTTTTTTTTTTTTTCCAGAACAAAGGGAGGGAGATTCAAATACCAGTTGTAGCGCCCCTGATGTGCAGGCTGCTGGATTCTGTAAACAATTTCACTGCAGCGCTGCCCTGTCCTCCTCCTGCTATTCAGGGCATTCCGAACACCCAGTCCGACCCGGAGGGGATTTGTGGCAGTTTTCTATACTGAAAAGTGCCGCAATCCCTTTGTTAGTTAGGAGCAGACTGGGGGGGGGGGGTTTATTTACTAAAGGCAAATCCACTTTGCACTACAAGTGCACTTGGAAGTGCAGTCGCTGTAGATCTGAGGGAGACATGCAAGGAAAATAAAAAACAGCATTTTTGCTTGTACATGTATGAATGATAAAAATCAGCAGAGCTTCCCCTGATTTCAAATCTTCCCTTCGGATTTACAGCCAATGCACTTCCAAATGCACTTGTAGTGCAGATTTGGATTTGCCTTTAGTAAATCAACCCCTTGGTGTTACTTCACTCTGAAATAGACACTGACGTGGGTGGTGTAGATAGACGTGGCACAGGTCCATTTGCTTAGGTAATGTGGGGCACGCCACAAACGCCAGTTTCCTGTGTCATTATAATATCCCAGGAACAGTGGTGGCTGGTGGGATATTTTTTGGGGGGGAGGCAAACAATCCACCCCCACCCCCCCCCACCGGTCACCGACACCCCATCCCATCCCCGGTCCCCGCACTTACCCCATTCTAGGTCGCGGTCAGCGCTTCCTCCGGGGCGGCGGGTGGCAGGTTCACCCCCCATGTCTCCTCCTCCTGGTGCTTTACAGCGGCTTCCCCTTCGTCTCCTCCCTCCTCCTCCTCCTCCTTGGCTTCGTGATTGGCCCGGGAGGAGAATCAGGAAGACAATAGCAAATATTAATTCGCTATTGCCACACAAGTGGGTTGGGCTCGGAAAGGCAGTGCTCTGCGCCCCAAACCCACCCTTTTTTGAAGCCTATTAGAGCCCCAGTCTCAAATCACATGCTTCTAAAAAAACCCCATTGGAATCCATGCGTCTGGCGCCCTGCATGTAGATTAGGAGGACGGACACCTGGATGGGGGGAGGCGGCGCCCGTGCGCCCCGTACGGATGGGTTGCCACTGCCCAGGAAACTTTGCTAATTCCCCAGAATGTGCGTACCTCGAAATGTAAAAATAGCAGATTGATCCAATAGACACAGCGGCTTGCAGCTCACGTTCAGGACTCTTCGGATGATAAGGAGATTGCAATTGTAGCAATTGCCATGTTAAAGCAAGAAAAATGTCAGGATGAGGATGAGTTAGTCGCGTTTTAATGGATATTTTTTTTTTTCCTGTTTGACTGTCGCCCATAAAGATAGACTTGTGTTTTGATTTCGAATTTTAGATTAGATTGTAGGTTTACTCGTTTTTTTTTTCCTTTGCTGTGCGACTGCGCATTTTAACAAGAGATTTTTATTATTTAAATTAAAAAAGAGTAACACAACATGAAATGTCAATAGGAGGAAATGTCAATCCCACCTTTCTTGGGGTTTACAGCAGAATAATGAAGTTGGTTTTGTAAAGCAGAAGGGAGATAATCTTCGCTATTCTGTCCTCTTATGGCTGCAATGGCGACCCTAGGGGGGGGCCAGAGGGGGCCCTGACCCCCCCAACATTATGCTGGGCCCCACCATGTGCCCCCCCAAAAAAAAAAATTTTTTTTTTTCAATTTCTTTTTTTTTTTTTTACAAAAAGGCCATTTCTTTTTGTTTGTATTCATATCGGATGTGCCGCATCTTACTCGGGCCACCGCTGGGGTAACACAGCCTCTATTGAGAGGGAGAACGTCCCCAGTCAGCTCCTGCGGGTGATTCCTCCCCCCTCCCCTGCTTGCTGACACTGCATAATGCAAGCGCTCACACAACCACGACCGCCCGATCTGCTCCTTCCCCTGCATCCTCATTGGCAGGGAGAAGAACGAGTTGCAGGAAGGACTCCACCAGGACTCTCAGTTACTGAAAAAACAGACTGATTTTTTTTAGGACAAGAGAACCAGCCTGTAAGTTCCAAGAGATGCCAGACCAGCGCTGTCAATAGCAGGGGCAGGACAGCAAGAGGAGGCTGGGGAACCCCACAGTGACAGAACACCAGGGCCCGGTGGCAAGACAACCTTTGCAACCCTGATAGTTCTCCCACTGCTTTGGACCCCTTTATATTCTTGGTATGCTGGTGACATATATCTCTTGTTCTCTGTCACCCTGGGGGGGCCCCAATACAGTAGGAAGGGAGCTCACTGCAGAACATGTGAAAGGGCCGTTGTGGGATCGTAGTAAAGGGGTAAAGGGCTAGATAAAGGATAGATAAAATAGATAGATAAAATAGATAGATAAAATAGATAGATAGATAGATAGAGAGAGAGAGAGAGAGCGAGAGAGAGAGAGAGAGAGAGAGAGATAGATATATAGATAGATAGATAGATAGATAGATAGATAGATAGATAGATAGATAGATAGATAGATAGATAGATAGATAGATAGATAGATAGATAGATAGATAGATAGATAGATAGATAGAGAGAGAGATAGATAGATAGATAGATAGATAGATAGATAGATAGATAGATAGATAGATAGATAGAGAGAGAGACAGAGAGAGAGAGAGAGAGATAGATAGATAGATAGATAGATAGATAGATAGATAGATAGATAGATAGATAGATAGATAGATAGATAGATAGATAGATAGATAGATAGATAGATAGATAGATAGAGAGACAGAGAGAGAGAGAGAGATAGATAGATAGATAGATAGATAGATAGATAGATAGATAGATAGATAGATAGATAGATAGATAGATAGATAGATAGATAGATAGATAGAGAGACAGAGAGAGAGATAGATAGATAGATAGATAGATAGATAGATAGATAGATAGATAGATAGATAGATAGATAGATAGATAGATAGATAGATAGATAGATAGATAGATAGATAGATAGATAGATAGATAGATAGGTAGATAGATAGATAGACAGATAGACAGATAGATATATAGATAGATAGATAGATAGATAGATAGATAGATAGATAGATAGATAGATAGATAGATAGATAGATAGATAGATAGATAGATAGATAGATAGATAGATAGATAGATAGATAGATAGATAGATAGATAAGAGAGATAGATAGATAGATAGATAGATAGATAGATAGATAGATAGATAGATAGATAGATAGATAGATAGAGAGAGAGAGAGAGAGAGAGAGAGAGAGAGAGAGAGAGAGAGAGAGAGAGAGAGATAAGAGAGATAGATAGATAGATAGATAGATAGATAGATAGATAGATAGATAGATAGATAGATAGATAGATAGATAGATAGATAGATAGATAGATCCATCTATCTATTTGCATTTTATATTGCCCCCTATTTTTTGTCCCTGTCCCCCCATGTGGCCCCCCTAAATATGAAAGCTGAAGACGCCACTGTATGGCTGAACAAACCCCCTAAAGTAAGATTTGAAATGGCCTCTACAAACAATAATAATACGTAAATGGAAACCATTAAAATTGCCCCCTAGTTCTCTTGGTGAGCACCTGGTTGGGGACTAGGCTCCCAACTCCCTTACCCCTAAAGTATCCAATGTGTACAAGCAAAAATGTTTTAGGTTAAATAAACTGAATCTGGGCACTTTAACCACTTAGGGACCGGAAGATTTGCCCCCCTAATGACCAGGCCATTTTTTTTGCCATACGGCACCGCACCGCTTTATCTGACAATTGAGCGGTCCTGCAATGCTGTACCCAAACAAAGATGGCGTCCTTCTTTTCCCCCCACAAATAGAGCTTTCTTTTGGTGGTATTTGATCACCTCTGTGGTTTTTATTTTGTGCGCTACAAACAAAAAAAGAGCAACAATTTAGAAAAAAAAAAAAAAAACAATATTTTTTACTTTTTGCTATAAAAAATATTCCCCCCCCCCCCCAAAAAAAAAACAAATTTCTTCCTCTGTTTAGGCCAATTTGTATTTTTCTACATATTTTTGGTAAAAAAAAAATCGCAATAAGCGTTTATTGATTGGTTTGCGCAAAAGTTATAGCATCTACAAAACCGGTTGATAGATTTACGGCATTTTTTTTATTATTTTTTTACTAGCAATGGCGGTGATCAGCGATTTTTAGCGGGACTGCGACATTGCGGCAGACACATCGGACACTTTTGACACTTTTTTGGGACCAGTGACATCTATACTGCGATCAGTGCTAAAAATAGCCACTGAATAAATGTATAAATGTCACTGGCAGGGAAGAGGTTAACACTAGGGGGCGATCAAGGGGTTAAGTGTGCCCTAGGCAGGTGTTTCTAACTGTGGGGGGAGGGGACTAATTGGGAGTAGAGAGAGATCACTGTTCCCGATCACTAGGAACAGAAGATCTGTCTCTCCTCCGCTGTCAGAACGGGGATCTGTCTGTTTACATTGACAGATCCCCATTCTGGCTCTCTTTCCCGCGATTGTGGGCGGCCACGAGCATCAGTTCCCTCGCCGTGCAGCGGGCACGCGCGCGCTTGCTATATCTGTTTAAAGGGCCGACGTATAGCTACGGCGATTTGCGGGAATGAGCCGACCTGCCACAGTGTAATTGTCAGTTTAATGTACTCACCGAGGCCAAGATGCAGAGAGCGGTTCACTCTTGCGACTAAGCGCACTCCTCCCCCTGGAGATGGTACAGAGGGTGAATTGCACAAAGAGGCACAAGCTACCAGCAGGCTGGGTAGATCTTGCGTGAAGGTCAGCGAGGAGCTGGGTAGTTGTGCAGGAGCTGGCAGGTGACGGACCCAGCGGGTCAGACAAGTCCGAGATAGACTTGGAACCAGGATACACGATATAGGCAAATCCAAGAGCAGGCCGAGGGTCAAACACAGGAAGCAGCAGCAAAGTTCCAAACAGGCAGAGATTCAAGGTACTGAAGACTGAAGACAAATCCGGGTCACAGGCTGAGGGTCTAGGCAGGAGAAGGCAATCCGAGTACATCAAACACCAGAGGTAAGCAAAGTCCGTGACACAAGCCAGAGGGTCAAATCCAGGAGAGAGTCATGCACCGAAGCGCCTTTCCGCCGCGCATGCGCGTAGGGAGACGGCGATACTGACAGGCTTGATTTTGGTTGTTTCCCTGACAGTAATGATGGCCGGTGGTCGGCACGGGGTTAAGCAGTGGGTCACTCTTGTGTTCGACTTATCGCCCGTACTACTGACCTCCCTTCCATGGCTTCTTCCCAATGACCGTCCTCCTCTAACACAGGTAACGTCCCCGCTTTCTTCTTTTTTAAATGTCTGGGATAAGGTTATTAAGACATATAAGATATTGTCACGCCCAGGACCATTAACCCAAATATTGAGTAATCCAGGGTTTCCACCAGGTATGTCAGACAGACAAGGGCTTTCTTTGTTGGCACCCGCCGCACCCGTCACCTATCTGGTGTTCATTTACCGATGGGGGGCTTGAGACCGTTGGGAGAGCTTAACTCCCCATCCAACTCTAAGGGAGGAGAATTGGCTCCAATATCAATTACTCCACTTTTATGAAGAGCTGAGCAGGGAGTGGCTATGTAGGGATTTGACTCAGTTTGAGGAGCTGTGTCTTTCCGACTCGAAATGTCCTCACGCTCTCTCTAAAACCTATGGTATTACGGTATTTTACCATCGCATGCTTTCCCCAAACCGTCCTTTCTATATCCGAGACTGGGAGAGAGAATTAGGCAAAAAGCTGGCCCCTGAGGAATGGGACAAATCATTCTCCCTCACATTTGAATTATCTCTGGCCTCTTACTTGCAGGAACGTAATTACAAGATTTTAACAAGACGGTACCGTTGCCCGGTCCTATTAACCACTTCAATACTGGGCACTTTCACCCCCTTCCTGCCCAGGCCAAATTTTCAGCTTTCAGCGCTGTCACACGTTGAATGACAATTGCGCCGTCATACAACACTGTACACAAATTAATTTGTAATCATTTTCTTCACACACATAGAGCTTTCTTTAGGCGGTATTTAATCACTGCTGGGCTTTTTAGTTTTTACTAAAAAAAAAAAGAAAAGACGACTGAAAATGTTGAAAAAAAAAAAAAATTCTTAGTTTCTGTCAGTACATTTTGTAAATAAGTAATTTTTTTCCTTCATTGATGTGTGCTGATCAGGCTGTACTGATGAGGCTGAAGTGATGGGCACTGATGAGTTGGCATTTATGGACACTGATTAGGTGGCACTTATGGGCACTGATATGTGGCACTGAAGAGCACTGATGGCGCTGATGAGGTTGCACTGATGAGGCTGAAGTGATGAGCACTGAGTTGGCACTTATGGACACTGATTAGGTGGCACTTATGGACACTGATTAGGTGGCACTTATGGGCACTGATTAGGTGGCACTTATGGGCACTGATTAGGTGGCACTTATGGGCACTGATAGGTGTCACTGGTGGGCACTGATAGGTGTCACTGGTGGGCACTGATGGGTGGCACTGGTAGGCACTGATAGGTGGCACAGATAGGCGGCACTGATATGCACTGATGGGCATGGATAGACAGCACTGATAGGCATTGATGAGTAGCACTGATGAGCAGGCACTGCTGGGTACTGAAAGGCAGCACTGACTGGCATCACTTATGGGCACTGGTTGGTGTCACGGATGGGCACTGAATGGTGTCACTGATGGATACTGACTTGTGGCACTGGGGGGATTTACTGTAATCGGAGCACTGATGATCAGTGCCCTGATTACCTGTCCGGGTGTCCCCTGTGAGGAGATGCCGCTGATCGGCTCTCCTCGCACTCTGTCAGTGCAAGGCGATGAGAGCCGATAACCGTCACTTCCACATTTACATGTGACCGGCTGTGATTGGACACAGCCGATCACATGGTTAAAGAGCCGTGTCATCAGCTCTTCACAAAGATCAGGGACACGCCACGTGCTAGCAATATGGCGCGCTGCACGCCCCCCCCCCGGGCGTGCGAGAGCGGCCGTTTTGAGGCGACGTCATATGGCGTCCACCCAGAATGAGAGCCGCACCGCTCCTCCGTCATTTGATGGTGGGCGAACAGGCAAGTGGTTAAACAAGATTAATCCTGCTGTATCAGACCAACGCTGGAGGTGTGGCTAATCGAGAGGCACACTTTTACATCATTGGTGGTCCTGTCAGCACCTGACCATACTTAGGCTTAGTCATTTGGTCAAAGACTCCAGAGATAGCACTATTTTCTATGATTCCAGAATCATTTAAATCCATTAAAAAGGGCTTATTTAGATACCTGCTGATGGCAGACAGGGCATTAATTCCAAGACATTGGAAATTTCACCTAATGGCAACTCTACAGGAGTGGGTAGCCGAGATGAACCACACTATGCGGATGGAGGAGTTAATTTCTAGAGCAAACAAAAACAAATCCAAGTTTAGTTCTTCAATCTCCCTTATTCGTTTAATAAATGAGATAGCTAGTCATTATCTCCCCCTTACTTAAAGCGTTTGTTAACCCCCCCCAAAAAAAAAAAAAAAAAAAAAAAAAAGGATCCTGCTCCTTTAAAGCATGTTATATGACACAGTGTTCATCCCGTGTCATTTGGCCCCGTTGACATCTCTCCCTCTATTATCTATTCCTGGACTGCAAGTTTAACGCTGTATATTTCATTTCGTTACTGCAAGTTTAACACCATATAGTTCTGTGCGTTACTGCATGTTTTAATGCCATCTAGTTCTCTGCATTACTGCAAGTTTAATGCCGTATATTTCATTGCGTTACTGCAGGTTTAATGCCATATAGTTCTGTTCGTTACTGCAAGTTTAATGCCATATAGTTATGTGCGTTACTGCAAGTTTAACGCCGTATATTTCATTTCTATACTGCAAGTTTATTGCCGTATAGTTATAGTGTGTTACTACAACTTTGAAGCAAGTAGAGTGCAATTTAAATGAACATAAAAATCATAGCTCCCAACTGTCCCTGATTTGGAGGGACTCTCCCTGATTTGGAACAACGTCCCTCTGTCCCTCTTTCCTCCTCATTTGTCCCTCATTTTGGTCTGATCTATAATGTTGTATATAAAATGCACTTTTTATCTTTTAAAAAAGTTTTTCCCAGTGCTAAACCTTTCATCCAATTTCTAATTGTATATGTGTTATTATGTGTAAATTAAAAAAAAAAAAAACAGTATAAAGGAATATCAATGGTGGTTTTTTTTTTCTGAAGGTAGTAAAAGGTGGTTTGCACACGTTCAGGGGTCAATTTTTGCCACCCCCCTGGTGACTTTATTTTTGCTTGCCAAGTGGCAAATTTGCACTGTGGCACAATTGTGAGCCAGGCCTTTATGGCACGGCCCCATTCACTTACATGTGGGAGCACATGCAAATCAACGGCCTGTTTTTAACCCCCCCCCGGCAGCAAGGTGCGAAAGAAGTCTAAAGCACAATTAAGATGCAGCTCTAATAATCAACTTGAATATGTAAAAATGTTATATGGCTTCCCATATGTCCATATAAAAATATTATGACTTGAATACAGTAAAAAAAGAAATGGCAGTATACAATTCAAAATAAAAAAAGAAAGAAAAAATATACTGTATATTTCCTTTAAGAATACCTCCATGTTCCATAAGACTCCAATTCTGTGTCATTTAAATTCTGTCATTCTGCTAATAACATTAACGGCTATTATAATTCATCTGCGTATCTATTGATTTCAATGTTCAAAGGCATTCAGCATGCTGCCTACCCTGAATAATAAAGCATTAAATTAAAGGATGGTACAAAATGTATTAAGTCCATTCCGGGAAAGAAAGAATCATCACTTAGAAATGAGCTACTAATGACTGAATGAATATAACATTTGTTATACAGATATTCGCTCAAAGTCATCCCACCCGTCTTGTGCGGATGGATAAAGAGCTCCTTCCAGTCTATGGTTTCGGTCAAATGATCTTTACTAAACACTGACAGTAGGGTCCAATTCTAAGGGCTCGTTCACACCTTGTCTGATTTCCTTGGGGGGCATTATACCACTTCCAGACCAGGCCTTTTTTGAGACTTTTTGTTCACATGTAACAATCAGTATTTTTTGCTAGAAAATTACTTAGAGCCCCCAAAAATTGTATAAATATATACAGTGAGAGTGTGCGTCATTAGGGTTGGTGTCATCTGGTGCGGCAAAACCGGGTGCCCCCCCGCCTAGCTGGCTACGGTGCTCTGCCGTGCTGCTGCAAAATGACAAAAGGATAGGCAGTAGGGCACTGAGCAGGCTAGCACATTGTGTCTCTCTAGCCACCCCCCCCCCAACCTGCCACTGTGCTACTTGATAGTGTCACCCAGGGCACTTTTCTCAGGGAAAAGGTGCAGGAACTCAACCATGCCCCACACCTTTCCCCGGAGTAGGAGGTTGAGCGTGCCACAGCAACTGGGTGTTGGAGGATCCTAAAAGGTCATTAAATATAAGGAGGGTGCTGCATACAGAGTGCATGGTTCTGGAGGGTGTTAGGTACAGGGTTCAGGAGGGTGTTTGATACAGGGTGCAGGGTTTTTGAGGGTGCTGTGTACAGACTGCAGAGTTTCTGTAGGGTGCTAGGTACAGGTTGCAGAGTTTAGGTGGGTGCAGGTTGCAGAGTTCAGGTGGGTGCAGGGTGCAGAGTTCAGGTGGGTTCAGAGTTCCGGTGGGGTGGGTGCAGGGTGCAGAGTTCAGGTGGTGCAGGGTGCAGAGTTCAGGTGGTGCAGGGTGCAGAGTTCAGCTGGGTGCAGAGTTCAGGTGGGGTGGGTGCAGGGTGCCGAGTTCAGGTGGGTGCAGAATTCAGGTGGGTGCAGAATTCAGGTGGGTGCAGGGTGCCGAGTTCAGGTGGGTGCAGGCTGCAGAGTTTAGGTGGGTGTAGAGATCATGTGGGTGCAGAGTCCAGGTGGGTGCAGGGTGCAGAGTTCAGGTGGGTGCAGAGCTCAGGTGGGTGCAGGGTGCAGAGTTCAGGTGGGTGCAGGGTGCAGGTGGGTGCAGGGCGCAGAGTTCAGGTGGGTGCAGAATTCAGGTGGGTGCAGGGTGCAGAGCTCAGGTGGGTGCAGGCTGCAGAGTTTTTAGCAGGAACAGTGATTTTAATAATGCTTAAAATCAAACAATAAAAGTGTAATATCCCTTTAAATTTCGTAGCTGGGGGGTGTCTATAGTATGCCTGTAAAGGGGCGCATGTTTCCCATATTTAGAATAGTCTGACAGCAAAATGACATTTCAAAGGAAAAAAAGTCATTTAAAACTACTCGCGGCTATTGCATTGCCGGTCCGACAATACACATAAAAGTTCATTGATAAAAACGGCATGGGAATTCCCCACAGGGGAACCCCGAACCAAAATTTAAAAAAAATGACGTGGGGGTCCCCCTAAATTCCATACCAGACCCTTATCCGAGCACGCAACCTGGCAGGCCGCAGGAAAAGAGGGGGGGACGAGAGAGTGCCCCCCCCATGAGCTGTACCAGGCCACATGCCCTCAAAATTGGGAGGGTGCTTTGGGGTACCCCCCAAAACACCTTGTCCCCATGTTAATGAGAACAAGGGCCTCATCCCCACAACCTTGGCCGGTGGTTGTGGGGGTCTGCGGGCGGGGGGCTTATCGGAATCTGGAAACCCCCTTTAACAAGGGGACCCCCAGAACCCGGCCCCCCCTATGTGAAATGGTAAGGGGGTACAAAAGTACCCCTACCATTTCACTAAAAAACTGTCAAAAATGTTAAAAATTACAAGAGACAGTTTTTGACAATTCCTTTATTTAAATGCTTCTTCTTTCTTCTTTCTTCTATCTTCCTTCATCTTCTTCTTCTTCTGGTTCTTCTGGTTCTTCCTCCGGTGTTCTCGTCCAGCATCTCCTCCGCGGCGTCTTCTATCTTCTTCTGCTCGGGCCGCTCCGCACCCATGGCATAGGGGGAAGCTCCTGCTCTTCTCTTCATCTTCTTCTCTTCTTCATCTTCTTCTCTTCTTCTCTTCTTCTCTTCTTCATCTTCTTCTCCGGGCCGCTCCGCATCCATGCTGACATGGAGGGAGGCTCCTGCTGTGTGACGCGTCTCCTCTTCTGATGGTTCTTAAATAACGGGGGGCGTGGCCACCCGGTGACCCTGCCCCCTCTGATGCACGGGACATGACGGGACTTCCTTGTGGCATTCCCCGTGACGTCACAGGGAAGTCCCGTCAAGTCACCGTGCATCAGAGAGGGGCGGAGTCAGCGGGTGGCCGTTATTTGAGAACCGTCAGAAGAGGAGACGCGTCATACAGCGGGAGCCTCCCTCCATGCCAGCATAGGTGCGGAGCGGCCCGGAGAAGAAGATGAAGAAGAGAAGAAGAGAAGAAGATGAAGAGAAAAGCGGGAGTTTCCCCCAATGCCATGGGTGCGGAGCGGCCCGAGGAGAAGAAGATAGAAGACGCCGTGGAGGAGATGCTGGACGAGAACGCCGGAGGAAGAACCAGAAGAGCCAGAAGAACCAGAAGAAGAAGATGAAGGAAGATAGAAGAAAGAAGAAAGAAGAAGCATTTAAATAAAGGAATTGTCAAAAACTGTCTCTTGTCATTTTTAACATTTTTGACAGTTTTTTAGTGAAATAGTAGGGGTAGTACCCCCTTACCATTTCACACGGGGGGCCGAGATCTGGGGGACCCCTTGTTAAAGGGGGCTTCCAGATTCCGATAAGCCCCCCGCCCGCAGACCCCCACAACCACCGGCCAGGGTTGTGGGGATGAGGCCCTTGTCCTCATCAACATGGGGACAAGGTGTTTTGGCGGGGTACCGCAAAGCACCCTCCCAATGTTGAGGGCATGTGGCCTGGTACGGTTCAGGAGGGGGGGCGCTCTCCCGTCCCCCCCTCTTTTCCTGCGGCCTGCCAGGTTGTGTGCTCGGATTTTTTTTTTTTGATTGTGGCTCGGGGTTCCCCTTAAAATCCATACCAGACCTGAAGGGTCTGGTATGGAATTTAGGGGGACCCCCACGTCATTTTTTTTTTTAAATTTTGGCCGGGGTTCCCCTTAATATCCATACCAGACCTGAAGGGCCTGGTATGGAATTTAGGGGGACCCCAACGTCATTTTTTTTTTTTTTTTTTGGTTCGGGGTTCCCCTTTTTTATCAATGAACTCTTATGTGTATTGTCGGACCGGCAATTCATTAATAGCCGCAAGTAGTTTAAATGACTTTTTTTCTTTGAAATTTAATTTTGCTGTCAGACTGTTCTAAATACGGGAAACATGCGCCCCTTTACAGGCATACTATAGACACACCCCCAGCTACGAAATTTAAAGGGATATTACACTTTTATGCCCCGTACACACGGTCTGACTTTGTTCGGACATTCCGACAACAAAATCCTAGGATTTTTTCCGACGGATGTTGGCTCAAACTTGTTTTGCTTACACACGGTCGCACAAAGTTGTCGGAATTTCCGATCGACAACCACACGGTCACGTACACCACGTACGACGAGACTAGAAAAGGCCGGTTCAGAACCAAGCGCGGCACCCTTTGGGCTCCTTTTGCTAATCTCGTGTTAGTAAAAGTTTGGTGAGAGACGATTCGCGCTTTTTCAAACTCGTGGCTTTCAGATCGTTTTCTGATGTTCAGTTTGTGCTTGTGGGTTTGTATCTGCTTTTCAGTGCGTGCAGTCAGTTCGTATCAGAGTTTTCTGTGTGATCTTGCCTGCTCGTTGCTGTTTTTCAGGTCGCTCTTCACAAGCCTTGCTGTTCTTCAGTGCGTTCTGTTACTTCGTTCTGAGCAGCCGACCGTTTTCTAGCCATGTTTCGTATGCGTACTCCTCGTACAGTTCGTGCTGTGCGGGGGCTTGGTGTTGGGGTCCTGACCTTGACAGAAGTCCAGTCCATGAACAGGGTGTGGAGGAGTTCATGGACCAAGAATTGGTTGCTTCAGCGTCACCAGTTCTCTCATATGCCTTTGCTCTGTGAGATCCGTGAGAATAATCCTGATGATTTCAGGAACTTTCTCAGGATGACGGACCCCGTGTTTCACCGTTTGTTGGCTTTGCTGACCCCTTATATTAGCAGGCAGGATACCTGCATGAGGTAAGCCATCACTCTGGAGCAGAGGCTGGTCGCTACCTTGCGGTATTTGGCCACAGGGAGAAGTCTGCAGGACCTCAAGTTCTCGACAGGCATCTCCCCCCAGGCTCTTCTTTGTGGACATTTACTGCTTGTGTTTGTTTGAGCTGACCCTGACAGAAATGTGTGGAGTGCAGAAAATATCGTGATTGTGTAACCTTATACAAAGCACTGTTGGCTGTTATTTACTAAATGCAAAGACACTTTTCACTACTATTTCCCCTTAGGAAATAACCCCCATTTTCTCATAAAACAACAATTACATCACCCCAAAAGTGTTGTAGCGTTGAGACAATAATCCACACATTCTTGATGAACAATCTTTTTAATACCTACACAATCACATGTGCATTTACCAAAGGTTTTTCTGACAAACCAACATGTTTGTTGTATACCAATTTTTGTGGTGTCATTATCCAAAATCAAAATGTCCATTTTATAGAAAACAGGCCTGTGTAAAACAAACAAGAAAGACACAAATCTTGATCTTACAAAGTTCACATTTGGTAGAACTTGAAGGCAATATCAGACATGAGTATTTAGGAACTGTGTTTGATATTGCGTTCAGATGGGGGGAAATCACCCCTGGAAAAGCCAAATTTGGAAGATGCACACAAATTTCCCAATGTCAACATGTGCTAGCTGCCATCACGGGGGATCAAGGGATGTGTTTTGGGGGAGAAAGCCCTTCCTCACCGTTACTTTATAATTGAGGAAGGGGTTGCACCCCCAAAACGCGTCCATTGATCTCCCGTGATGGCAGATAGCACATGTTGGCACACTGTGTGCATCCTCCAAATTTGGCTTTGGGAAAAATCACAAAAACATTTCGCACATTGTAGCACACAAAAGAAGAAAGTGATTTGGAGGGGTTTTAAACTCGCCCCAAAACATCAATGATGTTTTTATATTTTGGAATAACATCATTGATGTTTTGCTTGATGTTTTCCAATTGTAAATTACACCCCATGATCTCCCCGATCAGGATCTGGGCACTTTCGGATGTGAAAGGATCTGGATCCACAACCTCACGATCACCTAAAAAGAGAGGAACCCCAAAATAAATTAGGTTTCAAAAAAATGCTGCCATCCATCTCTTATCTGAGCCTGTGGTCGCAGACACTCACCTGTTGTGGTGCCAAATTCCACCACGTCTTCATCCTCCTGCTCATCTTGGATTTCCCCTTCTTCCAGGGGGGGGGGGGCTCTGGTCTCCTCGGATGAGGGGTGTCCCCCGAGTCTTTTCTCCCCTATGTAAAACAAAAATGGTATAATTAGCACACAGATATTTGAGGTCAGAACTATAAAGATGAAACATTGCTTGGAAGTGGGGTACAATTGTCTATTTTAGCCGAGTTCCAAGATGTAGCTTTTTTAATGCCCTTTGTCAAGCTGCAATACTTTACCTGTTTAGTACAAGCTTCACAGAGGTAGCCCCCCCCTATAGTATACACTGGGGCACCTGTGTGGCCCCCCTAATAAAAATGGTGTTCTTGTGTCCCACACTAGTGCTCCAGTGTCCAGATGTGAAAACAGCTGCTCAGTGTCCTCTCCTTACACAGAATTTAGTTTACATTTCATTCTAGTAACAAAGCCATCTACACAACCCAATTCTTTGAAGACAAGCATAGGGCGTCAAAATGGTGGCCAAATGCATATGGCCTAAACAATGGTATTTTATAGTCCGAAATAATAATGTGTGATCCGAACGAATAATGTGCCCATGAACATGAAAGTTGCCATTTTAAACTGTACAACAGTTCCTAAAAGCACATGGAGCAGCACGAACGTAATAAACACAAGAACAATAGGAACACAGCACAACTACTTACTTTTTTGCAGCACTCTCTGGATCTTTCTGTACTGCTCATGTTCTCTTAATTTCAGGTCCGACCACCGCTTCCTGAGCTGATCTTTCGATCGTCGTACCCCGAATTTCCGGTGCAGACTCCTGACCACTTTCGCCATGATCTTGGCCTTTCGGACATTGGGGTTGGGGTAAGGCCCATACTTTCCATCATAGTTGGCCTTCTTCAGGATGTCCACCATCTCCAACATCTCCCCAAAGGACATATTTGAGTCCTTTAATCTCCTTCTGGATCGGGACGTTTCAGGCTCCAGCCTTTCCTCCTCCTCCTCCTCGTTGCTACAATTAGCACGATCCTGCTGTCTATCCGCCATGTGCTCTTCCCCCACTGCGCCGAACGAAAAGGGGCGGGGAATAGACTAGAAAGAACGTCAGGGGCGGGCGGAGTTATACGCATGCGCAGTGTGTATAAATCGTAACGTGCGCGTCTTACGTACGATCTGTGAGCGGAGGAAGGAGCATCGGAGACGCCGATCGTGCTAACGAAGGTAGGATCTAAACTTGGGCCTATACTGCTTCGAAATGGAAGCCTATATTGTAACAAGATTAGGGGAGTTTGGCCTGACATTAGGCTTTGTCTTGTGTTGTGTCTTACAGAGAAAATGGATGGGTTCAACGACCACAATTTCCTGCCCCTGTTCATAGACAAGTACAGGGAGCTGCCCTGTCTGTGGCAGGTGAGACACCCCCACTATAATCACAAACAGAAGAGGCAGGCAGCGCTGGAGAAACTGCTGGAGTTGGTGAAGCCGGTGGTCCCCACAGCAACCATCCTTTATTTGAAAGCTAAAATTGGTGGCCTGAGGAGCACTTATCTGAGGGAGCGCAAGAAGGTCACGGATTCCCAGAGGTTCGGAGCTGCAGCAGATGACGTTTATGTCCCCAGACTGTGGTACTATGAGAGACTGCGATTTCTGTCAGACCACACTGAAGTCAGGGAATCCCTCTCTACTCTTCCTTCCACGCTTCCTTCCATACCAGCTGAGGCTTCTGATGTCCAACCTGGGCCTTCCAGCCAGGAAGAAGTGGAGGAGCCCAGCTGGAGTCAGGTATAGCATTCTTCTACAGATTTCTGGTCAATAAATAAATGATGTTTATTAGATGTTATTATTGATCACTAATTGCTGATTAAAAAAAGTGCTTTACATATCAATAGACAGTAGTGGGCACCCAAAATTGGGAAAAGAATGAAAACTGCTGGGCTCAGAAGGATAGTCTGTTATATTTGTTAACATTCAATTTGCAGCAGTCAGGAGGTGAAAATTGTGTGTGATTGATGAATAAAAAACTAAAACTATGTCCCTTTTTCATACACAGGAAGACCTCAGCCAGGAGGAGGCTGTGGAATGTGGCAGTCAGGAGGAGGCGGGGATTATTAGTGTCAGCCAGGAGGAGGCGGGGATTAGTGGCAGCCAGGAGGAGGCGGGGCTAAGTGGCAGCCAAGAGAAGCCTGGGACAAGTCGCAGCCTGACTGAGTCTCAGGTCCCTCCCCTCCGCCTGCCATATAAACGAGCCAGGAAGGCCACTCCGAGTCCCATGCAGGATTCAGCGTACAGGCTGATCCAGGAGGCTTCTGCGTCCCTCAGAGCCTTCCCCAGTCCTGAAGAGGCCTTTGCCTGCATGGCTGCCACAAAATTGCTGGGCATGCAGGAGGGTCAACGCAAGATCTCTGAGGACCTGATTTATAAAGTCCTTCGTAAGGGGGAGAGTGGGGAACTGACACACAAGACGGATGTCATGGAGAGGGACCATCATCCTCCTCCTCCTCCTCCTCCTCCTGCTGCCACAACTCCACCACCACAGCCAAAGCCTGTAAGGAAGCGTGGAAGGAAGACCAAAGAGTGATGACCCTGGGTTCAGTCTGGTCTGACAGAAGATGCAGTCTCTCGTATGACCACAGCCTGGGGACACAGATGTCATCTGTTGCTTTCCGGATCTCTGGGACTTCTGGACCAGACTGCCCTCCCTTATGATATGGACTCCTCAGGCCACCAATTTTGCTTTTAAATAGTTGATGTCTGCCCCAGGGGTCCAAGGCTTCGCCCACTTCTGCAGTTTTCTCCAGCGTTGCCTCCCTCTTTGTTTAGTTGTGAGCCCTTAATACAATTTTTTTGGGTAAATTCTACTCTCCTGTGTGTGTTTTCATCCAAAAAGGACAGTTTGTTGGTGACGATTCAGGTACATTTCTAAAGTACAATGTGAAATTAACAAGGGACAACAACACCAAACAATCTCCTACAGATTAAATAGAACAACATATCAATGGTGTTGTGGGAACTTGTCACCAAAAACACACACAACATTTTCGGGAGTACAAATCAAAATCACCAAAAAAAATAAAAAAGAGAAACACAAAAAAAGAATCTACATTAAAGTCCAAAAAAAAAAAAAAAATTTTGTTGTCAGATGTGAGAAATCAAAATATATTGAGGGAATCCCGATAAATAGTAACGAAATAAGTTTGTGAGAAGTGTGTGTGAATATGAGCAGCAAAACTACTTAATTCTTGTCACATTATAAAGAAGAAGAGAGTGCGCTGTATTAAACCATTTTGAACATTGCAGCGTGACGAAAGTGCTGTATCCATTGCGAACGCTAAGTTTACCAGAACGAGCTGTCCCGTGTCGGAATTTCTTCTGAGCATGCGTGGCACTTTGTGCGTCGGAACAGGCCACACACGGTCGGAATTGACGCGATCGGATTTTGTTGTCGGAAAATTTTATCTCCTGCTGTCCAACTTTGTGTGTCGGAAAATCCGATGGAAAATGTCCGATGGCGCCCACACACGGTCGGAATTTCCGACAACACGCTCCGATCGGACAATGTCCATCGGAAAATCCGACCGTGTGTACGGGGCATTATTGTTTGACTTTAAGCATTATTAAAATCACTGCTCCTGAAAAAAACGTCCGTTTTTAAAACTTTTTTTTGCATTGATCCATGTCCCCTGGTGCAGGACCCGGGTCCCCAAACACTTTTTATGACAATAACTTGCATATAAGCCTTTAAAATTAGCACTTTTGATTATTCATGTTCGTGTCCCATAGACTTTAACAGTGTCCGTGTGTTCGAACAAACTTTTTTCCTGTTCGCATGTTCTGATGCAAACCGAACAGGGGGGTGTTCGGCTCATCCCTAATGTACAGGTCTGTCTGAAGTTTACTAATAAAGATCTGAATGATTCAGAGGAGAACTGGGGGAAAGTGTTGTGGTCAGATGAGCCCAAAATCGAGCTCTTTGGCATCAACTTAACTTGTCATGTTTGGAGGAGGAGGAATGCTGCCTATGACCCCCAAGAACACCATCCCCATCATCAAACATGGAGGTGGAAACATTATGCTTTGGGGGTGTTTTTCTGCTAAGGGGACAGGACAACTTCACCGCATCAAAGGGACAATGAACGGGGCCATGTACCATCAAATCTTGGGTGAGAACGTCCTTCCCTCAGCCAGGGCACTGAAAATGGGTATTCCAGCATGACGATGACCCAAAACACACGGCCAAGGCAACAAAGGAGTGGCTCAAGAATAAGCACATTAAGGTCCTGGAGTGGCCTAGCCAGTCTCCAGACCTTAATCCCATAGAAAATATGTGAAGGGAGCTGAAGGTTCGAGTTACCAAACATCAGCCCTGAAACCTTAATGTCTTGGAGAGAATCTGCCAAGAGGAGTGGGACAAAATCCCTCCTGAGAAGTGTGCAAACCTCGTGGCCAATTACAAGAAACGTCTGACCTCTGTGATTGCCAACAAGGGTTTCTTCACCAACTACTAAGTCATGTTTTGCGAAGGGTTCAAATACTTTTTCACTCATTAAAATGCAAATAAATTCATAACTTTTTTGAAATGTGTTTTTCTGGATATTTTTGTTGTTATTCTGGTATCTCGCTGTTATAATAAACTGACCACTAAAATTATAGACTAATCATTTTCTTTGTCAGTGGGCAAACGTATGAAATCAGCAGGAGGTCAAATACTTTTTCCCCCTCACTCTGTATATATACAGTATCTCACAAAAGTAAGTACACCCCTCACATTTGTGTAAATCTTTTCTTCTATCTTTTCATGTGACAACACTGAAGAAATGACACAATGTAAAGTAGTGAGTGTACAGCTTGTATAACAGTGTAAATTTGCTGTCCCCTCAAAATAACTCAACACACAGCCATTAATGTCTAAACCGCTGGCAACAAAATTCAGTACACCCCTAAGTGAAAATCTCCAAATTGGGCCCAATTAGCCATTTTCCCTCCCCGGTGTCATGTGACTCCTTAGTGTTACAAGGTCTCAGGTGGGGAGCAGGTGTGTTAAATTTGGTGTTATCGCTCTCACTCTCTCATACTGGTCACTGGAAGTTCAGCATGGCACCTCATGGCAAAGAACTCTCTGAGGATCTGAAAAAAAAAAGGTTGCTCTACATAAAGATGGCCTAGGCTATAAGAAGATTGCCAAGACCCTGAAACCGAGCTGCAGCACGGTGGCCAAGACCATACAGCGGTATAACAGGACAGGTTCCCCTCAGAACAGGCCTCGCCATGGTCCACCAAAGAAGTTGAGGTCACGTGCTCAGCGTCATATCCAGAGGTTGTCTTTCGGAAATAGACGTACGAGTGCTGCCAGCATTGCTGCAGAGGTTGTAGGGGTGGGGGGTCAGCCTGTCAGTGCTCAGACCATACGCCGCACACTGCATCAAATTGGTCTGCATGGCTGTCATCCCAGAAGGAAGCCTCTTCTAAAGATGATGTACAAGAAAGTCCGCAAACAGTTTGCTGAAGACAAGCAGCCTAAGGAGATGGATTACTGGAACCATGTCCTGTGGTCTGATGAGACCAAGATAAACTTATGTGGTTCAGATGGTGACAAGCGTGTGTGGGGGCAACCAGGTGAGGAGGACAAAGACAAGTGTGTCTTGTCTACAGTCAAGCATGGTGGTGGGAGTGTCATGGTCTGGGGCTGCGTGAGTGCTGCCGTCACTGGGGAGCTACAGATCATTGAGGGAACCATGAATGCCAACATGTACTGTGACATACTGAAGCAGAGCACAACCCCCCCCCCCTTCAGAGACTGGGCGCAGGGCAGTATTCCAACATGATAACCACCCCAAACACACCTTCAAGAAGACCACCACTGCCTTGCTAAAGAAGCTGAGGGTAAAGGTGATGGACTGGCCAAGCATGTCTCCAGACCTCAACCCTATTGATCATCTGTGGGACATCCGCAAATGGAAGGTGGAGGAGCGCAAGGTCTCTAACATCCACCAGCTCCGTGATGTCATCATGGAGGAGGGGAAGAGGACTCCAGTGACAACCTGTGAAGCTCTGGTGAACTCCATGCCCAAGAGGGTTAAGGCAGTGCTGGAAAATAATGGTGGCCACACAAAATATTGACACTTTGGGCCCAATTTGGACATTTTCACTTAGGGGTGTACTGACTTTTGTTGCCAGCGGTTTAGACATTAATGGCTGTGTGTTGAGTTATTTTGAGGGGACAGCAAATTTACACTGTTATACAAGCTGTACACTCACTACTTTACATTGTAGACAAGTGTCATTTCTTCAGTGTTGTCACATGAAAAGATAGAAGAAAATATTTACAAAAATGTGAGGGGTGTACTTACTTTTGTGAGCTACTGTGTGATATATATATATAATTCACGATTTATATAGTGCCAACAGTTTACACAGCGCTTTGTAGAGGGGGGACAGCACAATGACAGTACAGGTCAATACAGAAGGTACAGGAGGGCCCGTCTCGTACAGCTTACATTCTAAAGGGAGGGGGTGGTGGTACAAAAGGTAATAGATGTGGGGAATGATTTGATGGGGGTGGCTCGAGGACAGTTGTTAGGTGGGTGTGGGATAGGCTTCCCTGAATAAGTGAGTTTTCAGGGATCTCCTAAAGGTGGACAGGTTAGGGGCTGATCGGATATAGCGGGGCAGGGAGTTCCAGAGGATGGGAGAGGCTCTGGAGAAGTCCTGAAGGCGAGCATGAGAGGAGGTAACAAGGGAGCTAGAGAGCAGGAGGTCCTGGGAGGAGTGGAGGGGACAATTAGGGTGATATGTAGCTGGGGGCGAGATATATATATACACACTGTAATATAGCTGCAAAGGGTGGGCCGACTCAATATTGAACCCAACGAACTAAGACTGGGATATCATTAAAGTTTATGTAAAAGCAGGCGTCCCAATACTTTTGGAAATATAGTGTATCACCACCATTAACCTTATCAGAGGGGGGGAATCCAGAATCACCCCAATATTTTTTTTCACTTTCACATGATTGAGTTCTACTGATTGGTGTTTGTTATTGCACTTACACATGCGTTATATTAAATGCACATTTTATTAAAAGTTTACTAACGTATATTGATGTATATTTCTTTTTAGATATTATAATTGTTATTATTATTATAATACAGATATATTTGCATGGTTGTTCTTTTATTATTTAGAGAATTGCTAAACAGGTGGTTTATTATATTTAATTTAATTGGAAATATGTATTTAATTTGTATGTAATTATCCACAATTTCTAGAAGATTTCGGGCAGCCTTTTGCTTTTCAGCTTACTTTCATTCACTGGAACACATGGTTAGCTGCTTTTATTTATTGAAGGCTTTTTAGGTCAACAGCGTGGTCCGAGCTACAAAAAAGCTCAGCTATGAATGGGGTCTTAAAAGCCCTTTTGTGAAATTTTGATGAAATGAATCAATGGAATGAATTGGGATCCCGACTCGTGTGAGAATGGGGGGGGGGGGGTACAGAAGATTTTTCACGAGTTGCTCATCACTACACCCATCACAACCTCACTAAACCCCACTAAATAATTGCTCTTTTCTTATTATTATCCTGTTATAGGAAAAGTCAGACCCAACTTCCACCGTCTGCCGTCTGGACCCAATTAAACCGCTTTCTATCATACGGGATTCAAGTACTATACAGAAGTAGATCAACAGGCTGAATAAAGGACACCTAATGAGAGTTATAATGGTTTCTGGTACACGAAAGGAAAAAAGGTACCCATTAGGTTCTGAAGTCTGGCTGTCCCTTTCCAAAAAGGCTCTTCAAACCAACTTAAGGGTCGTTAAACTCAAATATCAGAACTAATTTGAAAGCAAGTCTACAAATGTGGTCATTTGGAGAGGTCACACAAAGATTGTGCGGCTTAATAGGCACTTCAGGAATAGAGAGAGAGTCATACATCCAGCAACATAGAAAGAAGTCTGCAGGAAATAATTATTGTTCATTACTTGCCATGTTTTCTGAGGTCTAATGTACTTTTTATTTGGTATTATTAGAGTTATCGCAGCTTTCCAAACATCTCATGTGCTTAGCTGGTATAGACTTAGGCTGGGTTCACATCGGAGAACGCAGCGGCTCACAACAGGAGTCCGGTGCGTCTCGATTCACCGTTTCAGGTCCGATTTCAGCCCGGATTTTTGGCTGAATTTGGACCTGAGACAGACCAAAAGACGCACAGGACTCCTGTGCAATTCACACCGGAAACACTCCGGAGATGTGTGAACCGGCTCCATAGAGAGACGGTCACAGTCTCCTGCTGTGCGAATGGGATTTGGGGAAACCTTCGTCCAATTCGAGGCCTTAGGCTGGGTTCACACATATGTAAATTGAATGCAGATTTCCCCACATCCAATTCGCATGACAGGGGAGTGTGCCCGGCTCCCTATGGCAGACATCCCAAGTCTCCCGCGAGTCGCGGGAGTCTCCCGCATTTGGCTGCGGGCTCATGGATACACCCGCAAGCGCCAGGCGATCTCCCGGCTGGGCCTGTCACTCAACCGCAGACAGAAGACAGAGCAGCCCGAGCGGCCGAGTGGAGTGAGGCTGCGGTGGCCGCTCAGGCTGCTCTGTCTCCTGTCTGTGGCTGAGTGACATGCGGATGTGATGACGTCCCCGTCTGTGCGAGTTGGAGGACTGTAACAAAGTCCCGCCTCCTAGATAGATGGAACACTGATCCAATGATACATTGAATCAGTGTGACGTGTATCATAGGAGGCGGGAAGGAGGCACTGGTAAGGCTGCATTTAATTGGCATTGGTATAGCTGCATTTAATTGGCACTGGTAAGGCTGCATTTAATTGGCATTGGTAAGGCTGCATTTAAATGGCATTGCTAAGGCTGCATTTAGTTGGCACTGGTATAGCTGCATTTAATTGGCACTGGTAAGGCTGCATTTAATTGGCATTGGTAAGGCTGCATTTCATTGGCACTGGTAAGGCTGCATTTAGTTGGCACTGGTATAGCTGCATTTAATTGGCACTGGTAAGGCTGAATTTAATTGGCACTGGTAAGGCTGCATTTAATTGGCATTGGTATAGCTGCATGTAATTGGCACTGGTAAGGCTGCATTTCATTGGCACTGGTAAGGCTGCATTTCATTGGCACTGGTAAGGCTGCATTTCATTGGCACTGGTAAGGCTGCATTTCATTGGCACTGGTAAGGCTGCATTTCATTGGCACTGGTAAGACTGCATTTAATTGGCACTGGTAAGGCTGCATTTAATTGGGGGGAGGGGTTGGGTTGGCGCCAGCATGAAGCGTCACCTCCCTGAAAGAAGTTTTTGCAGGTTGGGATGTTTGCAATGGAGCCGGTTCACACAGCTCCAGGGCAGCCGCGGTCCGTATTTAACCACTTTCTGCCCAATCACGTACCTGTACATCATTTGGCTTCAAATGGTTCTACCGGGATGATATGCAGCTACAGACATCCCCCCAGTACCGTTTTTTTAGAGCTGACGGTCGGCTTTCTACTCTGTTCATAATGTATCAATCATGGTGTATATATGATGTGACTGCTAATCCATACTTGGATAATTATAATGTTACTATGTTATTGTTTACCAATCAAATGATTTTATATATTGGTGACTGATCCTTTGGCCTCACCTGCCCACCTCATTCAAAGTCCCCAAATCCCTCCTTTCCATGGACTGTAGTGTGTTTCTGCAAAAACTGAAAACGCACTAAAAAATGCATAGGTGTGAACCAGGCCTTACTCTAAACTGGTAACCATTCAACTTTTTTAAAGAGTCTCCTAGATGGAGATTTTTCGGTTCCGAAGTTTATCGCCATTCCACGAGCCTTTGCAATTTTAAAGCATGACATGTTGGGTATCTATTTACTCTGCGTAACATCATCTTTCAGATTATACAAAAAAATTGGGCTAACTTTACTGTTTCGTTTTTTTTAATGTATATTTTCCCAAAAAATTGTGATTGAAAGACCGCCGCGCAAATACCGTGTGACATAAAATATTGCAACGACCGCCATTTTATTCTCTAGGGTCTCTTCTAAAAAAAAAATATATATATTATATTATATATCTAAAAATATATATACCGTATTTATCGGCGTATAACACGCACTTTTTTCCCCTTAAAATCAGGGGAAAGTCGCAGGTGCGTGTTATACGCCGATCCCGAGCTGCACAACTTCAAAATCACCGACCGCGATTTGAAAATGGCGCCGCCGGCGCCGAAATACACAGAGCCGGTCCTCGGCTCTTTCCGGCGGCTCTCGTTCACTTTCGGCTCCACTCGTAGTCCCGAGCGGAGCTATCCGAACCTACTCGGCTAGGTTCGGATAGCTCCGCTCGGGACTACGAGTGGAGCCGAAAGTGAACGAGAAAGGAAAAAGAAAGGGAAAGAGCCGAGGACCGGCTCTGTGTATTTCGGCGGCGCCATTTTCAAATCGCAGTCGGCAATTTTGAAGACAGGGGATCGAAGGCTGCACTGGGGAAGGCTGCACTGGGCAAGGCTGCACTGGGCAAGGCTGCACTGGGGAAGGCTGCACTGGGGAAGGCTGCACTGGGCAAGGCTGCACTGGGGAAGGCTGCACTGGGGAAGGCTGCACTGGGGAAGGCTGCACTGGGGAAGGCTGCACTGGGCAAGGCTGCACTGGGGAAGGCTGCACTGACATGGCTGCACTGACAAGGCTGCACTGACATGGCTGCACTGACAAGGCTGCACTGACATGGCTGCACTGACAAGGCTGCACTGGGGAAGGCTGCACTGACAAGGCTGCACTGACAAGGCTGCACTGGGGCAAGGCTGCACTGAGAAGGCTGCAATGATGGGCATTTAAATGTAAGTTTTTTTCTCTTCAACTTCCCTCCTAAAAGTTTTTTTTCCTTAAAATTCCTTCCTAAATTGGGGTGCGTGTTATACGGTAAATATATATATTATTATTATTATACAGGATTTATATAGCGCCAACAGTTTACGCAGCGCTTTACAATATAAAAAGGAGACAATACAGTTATAATACAATAAAATACAAGAGGATTAAGAGGGCCCTGCTCAGAAGAGCTTACAATCTAATAGGGTGGGGCAGGTGGTACAAAAGGTTGTAACTGTGGGGAATGAGCTGATGGAAGTGGTAGGAGATTAGTTGGAGATGTGATCGGCTTCCCTGAAGAGGTGAGTTTTCAGGGATCGCCTGAAGGTAGCAAGAGTAGGGGATAGCCGGACAGGTGGAGGTAGCGAGTTCCAAAGGATGGGAGAGGCTCTGGAGAAATCCTGGAGATGAGAATGGGAGGAGGAGTCGAGAGAGCTTGAGAGTAGGAGGTCTTGAGAAGAGCGGAGAGGACGATTTGGGTGATATTTGGAGACAAGATTGGTGATGTAGCTCGGGGGCAGAGTTGTGAACGGCTTTGTATGTTGTGGTTAGTATTTTGAATTTAATTTGCTGGGCGATTGGGAGCCAGTGTAGGGATTGGAGGAGAGGGTTGGCAGACACTGAATGGAGACCAGTGTAGGGATTGGAGGAGAGGGATGGCAGACACTGAGTGGAGGTCAGTGTAGGGATTGGAGGAGAGGGTTGGCAGACACTGAATGAAGGTCAGTGTAGGGATTGGAGGAGAGGGTTGGCAGACTCTAATTGGGAGCCAGTGTAGGGATTGGAGGAGAGGGTTGGCAGACACTGAATGGAGACCAGTGTAGGGATTGGAGGAGAGGGTTGGCAGACACTGAATGGAGACTAGTGTAGGGATTGGAGGAGAGGGTTGGCAGACACTGAGAGGTTGGTAAGGTGGATAAGTTTGGCAGCAGCATTCATGATAGACTATAGAGGGGATATAGAGAGGCAGGCCAATGAGAAGGGAGTTACAATAGTCAAGAGAGTTAACAAGGGAGTGAATGAGGGGTTTGTTGGTTTCATTTGTTAAAAAGGGGCAAATTTTAAAGATGTTATGGAGGTGAATTCTACAAACTTTTGACAATGATTGGACTTGGGGCTGAAATGACAAGTCAGAGTCTAGGATTACACCGAGTACCCTGGTGTAAGGGGAGGGACTGATGGTTGCATTGTTGATTTTGATGGAAAAGTTGTGGAGGGGAGCACGGGCGGGGGGGGGGGGGGGGGAATATTAATAGCTCAGTTTTAGAGAGATTCAGTTTAAGGAAGTGGTGCGACATCCATTCTGATATGTCAGTTAGTAATGCGTGAGGAGACTGAAGGAGTGAGGTGAGGAGTAGACAGATAGATTTGGGTGTCATCGGTGTATAAGTGGTATTGGAAGCCGTGGGCAGTTATTAAGTGACCAAGGGAGGAGGTGTGAATAGAGAAGAGAAGGGGTCCAAGAACAGAGCCTTGGGGGACCCCCACAGAAAGGGGCAATGGAGAGGAGGAGACAGAGTTGTAGGTGACACTGAAGGAACGCTGTGATAGATAGGCAGAGAACCAGGATAGAGCAGAATCTCGGAGGCCAAGGGAATGGACTTTATTAAGAAGGAGCGGGTGGTCAACAGTATCAAAGGCCGCAGAGAGGTCAAGTAGTAGGAGGAGTATGGAGTACTGGCTGTTGGTTTTAGCAGTTAGTAAATCGTTAGTGAGTTTTAGTAAGGCAGTTTCCGTGGAGTGCTGCGAGCGAAAGCTAGACTGTAAAGGGTCAAGAAGGTTATTTTCACTGAAGTAGGAGCTAAGACGGTTGTAGACTAAGCGTTCTAGAAGTTTAGAGGTGAATGGGAGCAATGAGATGGGTACTAGGTTGTTCAGGTTGGTGGGGTCCAGTGAGGGCTTTTTAAGAATGGGAGTGATCTGCGCATGTTTTAGAGGGGAGGGGAAGATGCCACTAGAGAGGGAGAGATTGAAGATGTGAGTGAGGGAGCATAGGATAGAAGAAGAGGGTGACCGTAGTAGTTGTGAGGGAACAGGATCCAAGGGACAATTGGTTAAGTGGGCATCTGAGAAAAGTTTTGTAACCTCTTAAGTAGTAGCCAATTTAAAAGAGGAGAGTGTTGAATGTGCTGTTAGGCAAGGTATGATGGGTGGGGAAGATGTACGCACAGTGGAGTTGTCCTCACGAATTGCATCAATCTTGTCTTTGAAGTGAATGGCAATCTCTTGGGCATTGAGTGAGTTAGTGGGTAGAGGGGGTGGTGGACGAAGCAGAGAGTTAAAGGATGAGAAGAGCCGATGGGGACTGGATGACAAGGAATTAATAAATGAGACGAAGTAGGCTTGTTTGGCAGCATGGAGGTAGGAATTGTATTTTAGAAAGGCAGATTTATATAGGGGGAAGTCTTGCAGGCATTTGGTTTTACGCCACAGTTGTTCAAGAGCACGGCAATGTCTCTTGAGATTTCTAGTGTTGTCAGTTTGCCAGGGTTGTAACGGTCGGGGTCTGATTCTGCGTGTGGTTGGAGGAGCAAATGCATCCAGTGATGATGAGAGCGAACTGTTGTAGACAGAGGTGGCCAGGTCAGGACAGGGCAGGGGAGAGATTATGTCATATAGGTGGTCAGTAGCTGAATAGAGAAGAGAAGGGTTAAAGTGGCGAAGGTTTCTACAAGTAATTGTTTGCTGCTTGGAGGGATGGGTGGTTGGAGGCAAGGATACAGTGAAAGTAATGAGGTTGTGATCAGAGAGAGGAAAGGGGGTGTTGGTGAGGTTGCCGGGATTGCAGAGATGGGAGAATACAAGGTCAAGGGTATTACCATTGGAGTGAGTGGAAGTATGTGTCCATTGGGTTGGGTCAAAAGATGAGGTTAAGTCTAGAAGTTAAGCTGTTAACATTGACAGGAATGTTGCAGTCACCAAGAATGATCGTGGGTATTTCAGAGGAGAGAAAGTAGGGCAGCTAGGCAACAAAGTCATAAAGAAAGCACAATACTGGTCCAGGAGGCCGACAAATTGCTGCAATCCTCAGAGAAATAGGAGAAAACAGATGAAGACAGTGCATCTTGAAAGAAGAGAAGGATAGAGAGGGAGGGACAGGAAGGACTTGGAAGGTGCTTTATGGGGATAGAAGGAATCCAACTCCACCTCCTTTTTGTACGTTGGGTCTGGGGGGAGTGAGCCCAATGGAGGCCACCATGGGAGAGGGCAGCAGGAGAAGCTGAGACCAAATTTGAAGCCAGGTTTCGGTTATGGCGAGTATGTTAAAGCCATGAGAGATGAAGAGGTCATGTACAGATGTTAGCTTGTTACAGATGGAGCGGGCGTTCCAAAGGGCGCATAAGATTGGTGGTCTGCTTTGAGGAAGCAGGGGGATAGAAATGAAACTGAGTGGATTGCGGTGGTTGCCAGAGGAGGAGGGGTATTGGATATGTGGCTTGCAGTTGGAAAATGGCGGACCAGGATTTTGGAGAAATGTCCCCTGAGACTAGGAGAAGGAGGAGGGGGAGGAAGGCAAGATGGGAGTGGATGTGCATGAGCGCACCTGTCTAATGGCCCTGGTGTTTATGTCAGCATGTGGGTGGAGCAAATGCAGGAGATGATGGGTGCAGTAGTAGGGAGAGGGTAGGCGTGAGGGTGATATGTGCATGCTGTGGGGTAGGGAAGAGAGGTAGAGTAAGGATCATTTGAGAAGACACTGATGTGAGAAGGAAGAGAAGAAGGAGCATGTTAGTGGACAGAGAGTGGGAATTGTCAAATTCTGGTTTGCTTGTCATCTTTCAGAGTGGAGCCGAGTTCTTGTTGTATCTTCATCCAGCTTTAGTGAAACTGCGCATCACTCGTGACAGAGCCACTCAGGAAAGAGCCATGGTGTCTGCACCACCCCCATAGGCTGCTTTAAATTTATAGGGAGACAGAGCAGGCATGCATTTCTCAATTGGTCATTATAGAGTCTGATTTGAGACACCTGAATATGGGAGAGGAGACGGCCGATACCAGACCAGCTACAGACACAGGCCAGGGTCGTAAAGCTAAGTACCTCTCTTGATCACTCAAGCCAAATGGGGTTGGGAATCAATCACCAGTAATGTTGCCATTGCAGTGTGTTTGTTATAGAGCTAGCATTAAATATAGAAGTTTAAAGATATGGCAGCAGAAGACATTTACCAAAAATGATACAGCAAAAATATTATTATTATTTATTTATTTTTTAACATGGTGTCACCAGTCAGTATCTCTGCTCACCGCCACGCAACTCATATGATGATGCTGTACAACGCTGGCGACAATATGTAAAAACAAAATGTGAAAATAAAAAATGTATTTAATTGCTTTATTTTCCAAAAAATTGTGACATAAAATTGCAACTTCAAAAAACTTGCCATGCCTCTTACTAAATACCTCGGAATGCCTCAGAAAAAGGGGTCATTTGGGGGGTATTTGTATTGTCCTGGAGTTTCCGAGCCTCAAGAAATGAGATCGGCCGTCAGTACGTCAGGATTGATACATTTTCAGCTATATATGCCATCGTTTGTGGACTCTATAACTTTCCTACAGACTAAATAATATACACCGATTTGGTTTATGAATACCAAAGAAATGTAGCAGAATACATGTTGGCCCAAATTAATGAAGAAAGATTATTTATTTGCACAATTTTATAACAGAAACGAAGAAAAATGTGTTTGTTTTCAAAATTTTTGGTATTTTTTCATTAATTTAGCAAAAAAAAAAACCAAAAAAAAAAAAAAACCACAGTGATGATCAAATACCACCAAAACAAAAGTTCTATTTGTGTTAAAAAAATGGTATAAATGTAATTTGGGTACAGTGCTGAGTAGCAAAAAATGGCCTGGTCATGAAGGTTACCCCCTTACCCCCAGTAATGGCGAACCCATGGCACACATGCCACAGCTGGCAGGCCAGAGCCATCTCTGTGGGCACACGAGAGAGTCCAGATTTGTGGCGGTAAGAGCGCGGCTGTCTCTCTCACACCTCCCCTCCCATACCCTCTCTCTCTGCCAACCCCTCCCTCACTCTCACCCCCTCTCTCTCTTAACCCCCTCTCCCCCACCTCCCTTCTCTTTCTCATCCCTCTCTCTCACACCTCCCCTCCCACCCCCTCTCTCACACCCCCTTTCACAGACACACACACACACACCCTCTCTCCCTTCCACACACTCCTCCTTTTTCTTTCTCACACACACACTCTCTTTATCTGTGCCCTCTCTCTTTCAGAACTCTCTCTCTCTCTGCCCTCCTCTCTCAACCCCCCTCCCTCTCACCCCCCATCTCTTTCAACCCCCCTCTCTCTAACACTCCCCCCGCCCTCTCTCCCTCTCTCTCTCAGCACTCTCTCTCTCTCTCTGCCCTCCTCTCTCTCTCAGCCCCCCTCTCTCTCTCAGCCCCCCCTCTCTCTCACCCCCCCTCTCTCTCACCCCCCTCTCTCTCACCCTCTCTCTCTCTCTCTCTCTCTCACCCCCCTCTCTCTCATTCCCCTTCTCTCATCCCTCTCTCTCACACCTCCCCTACCACCCCCTCTCTCTCTCTCCACCCTCTCTCTCTCTATCACCCCCCTCTCTGTCATGCACTCCCCTCTCTCTCTCTATCTCACACACCCCCTCTCTCCCTCCCACACACACATCCTCTCTCTCTCTCAACCCTCTTCTCTCTTTCAGCACTCTCTCTCTCTCTCTCTCTCTCTCTGCCCTCCTCTCTCTCTCAGCCCCTCCTTTCTCTCAGCTCCCCTCTCTCTCAGCCCTCCTCTCTCTCCCCCCTCTCCCCTCTCTCTCTCTCTCTCTCTCTCTCTCTCTCACTCTCTCTCGCTCATTCCCCTTCTCTCATCCCTCTCTCTCACACCTCCCCTCCCACCCCCTCTCTCTCTCTATCACCCCCCCTCTCTGTCACGCACCCCCCCCTCTCTGTCTCTCCCTCTCACACACACACCCTCTCTTTCTCTGAACCCTCTCTCTCTCCCTCTCAGCCCCTCTCTCTCTTTCAGCACTCTCTCTCTCTGCCCTCCTCTCTCTCAGCCCCCTCCTCTCCCCCTCTCTCTCTCGGCCCCCCTCTCTCTCTCTCAGCCCCTCTCTCTCTCTCTCTCAGCCCCCCTCTCTCTCACTCTCTCATCCCCCCTCCCTCCTAACCCCCCCTCTCTCAGCCCCCTCCCCTCCCCCTCTCTCTCTCAGCCCCCCTCTCTCTCAGCCCCCCTCTCTCTCACTCTCTCATCCCCCTCCCTCCTAACCCCCCCTCTCTCTCTCAGCCCCCTCCTCTCGCTAATTGCAGTGTTGGCACTTTGGAAAAAAATAAGTTGGTTTTGTGTTGCAGTTTGGGCACTTGGGCTCAAAAAGGTGCGCCGTCACTTGGGTAAAGTCTTCTGGAGGGGAAAGTTAAAATAAATTAAACAGTGTTTTCAGTTTGGGGAGCTCATATACAGTTTAGTTCTGCTTTTAATACTTAAATGGGGGTGATAACTGAGATGAATACATAACATTTTAATGTATACTTTTTTTTTACAGGTCTCATCAGAATACAATGAGGACGGAAAGTATTCAGACCCCCTTAAATTTTTCACTCTTTGTTATATTGCAGCCATTTGCTAAAATCATTTAGGTTCATTTTCTTTCCTCATTAATGTACACACAGCACCCCATATTGTACACACAGCACCCCATATTGTACACACAACACCCCATATTATACACACAGCACCCCATATTGACCGAAAAACACAGAATTGTTGACATTTTTGCAGATTTGGCCTCCATAATCCTTAAATGGAAGACGTTTGGGAGAACCAGAACCCTTCCTAGAACTGGCCGTCCAGCCAAACTGAGCTATCGGGGGAGAAGAGCCTTGGTGAGAGAGGTAAAGAAGAACCCAAAGATCACTGTGGCTGAGCTCCAGAGATGCAGTCGGGAGATGGGAGAAAGTTGTAGAAAGTCAACCATCACTGCAGCCCTCCACCAGTCGGGGCTTTATGGCAGAGTGGCCCGACGGAAGCCTCACCTCAGTGCAAGACACATGAAAGCCCGCATGGAGTTTGCTAAAAAACACCTGAAGGACTCCAAGATGGTGAGAAATAAGATTCTCTGGTCTGATGAGACCAAGATAGAACTTTTTGGCCTTAGTTCTAAGTGGTATGTGTGGAGAAAACCAGGCACTGCTCATCACCTGTCCAATATAGTCCCAACAGTGAAGCATGGTGGTGGCAGCATCATACTGTGGGGGTGTTTTTCAGCTGCAGGGACAAGACGACTGGTTGCAATCGAGGGAAAGATGAATGCGGCCAGGTACAGGGATATCCTGGAAGAAAACCTTCTCCAGAGTGCTCAGGACCTCAGACTGGGCCGAAGGTTTACCTTCCAACAAGACAATGACCCTAAGCACACAGCTAAAATAACGAAGGAGTGGCTTCACAACAACTCCGTGACTGTTCTTGAATGGCCCAACCAGAGCCCTGACTTAAACCCAATTGAGCAACTCTGGAGAGACCTAAAAATGGCCGTCCACCAACGTTTACCATCCAACCTGACAGAACTGGAGAGGATCTGCAAGGAGGAATGGCAGAGGATCCCCAAATCCAGGTGTGAAAAACTTGTTGCATCTTTCCCAAAAAGACTCATCGCTGTATTAGATCAAAAGGGGGCTTCTACTAAATACTGAGCAAAGGGTCTGAATACTTAGGAGCATGTGATATTTCAGTTTTTCTCTTTTTTTTTTCCATAAAAGATTTTTATTTATATAAGTAATAACAGAGTATACAGAGAGTGCATTACATTCACTCAATACAGTCACAAAATTAACAGGTTATTGGACATATAGTTTTCATAAACAGTGTATTATAACAGTCAGATACAGGTTGGTCAAGAGCAAGATTTGCAAGAAAGAGAAGGCTTAGTTAGGTGGAGGATCTCTTTATCAATTTCACCAGCCCCCCCCCCATCAGGCCGCTCCAGGCAGGGGGTAGAAAGAGGGCTTGCTATGGGCCTTTGGAATGCACAAAGTATAACCTGAGATGGCCTAGTTTGTGACTGCTGGGTAGATAGAAGGATAGGGGGAAAAGTGGGCGAGTTGTCGAATGCTGTTGAATACAGGGCATTCGACTGCAAGGGTAAGGAAGGGAGATAGCCCTACTGTGGATGAGAGGGATGGGAGGAATAAAGATGGCAAATAGGGGGTTAGAATGAGAAGGGGGAAAAAAGGTGGGCTAAAGCGCTAGCCAGGGGAAAGGGGTAGAAAGGGACATGGTTGTAGAGCGAAGAGAGAGGAGGGGAAGATATGAAGTTGGGTAAGGGAGGGGTTTAGATACAGAGAAGGTATAGGTGGGTCGCTCACGTGCGGCCCCGCCCGCCACCCCCCCCAAAGCGTTCAGTAGTCCCAGGAGACCTAAAACAATTTAGGTAAGTCAAAGCTAAGTGGCGTATTGGCGAAAGCGGTCTGATGATGTGAAATGGTTCCAACATGCCCAGGTGGTTGAGAATTTTTGTATTCTGTCTTGGGAGATATGGATCAATTCTTCCATGTTTTTTATATTCTGGACAGCCATTCCCCGATTGTAGGGGCATTTTTGGAGCGCCAATGCGTCGGTATGCAAATCTTAGCTGCATTTACCATATGCATGGCTAGAGATTTGAAATAGCTTTTTTTCAATAGGGACGTGTGGTGAAGGAGAAACTGAGCCGGGGAATAATCTAGGGTATATGTAGTGATATGTGATATGAGGCTGTGGACCTCTTTCCAGAAAGGTTGTATTTTCTCGCATTCCCACCGAATGTGTAACATAGTTCCATCTGATTTTTCACACCTCCAACAAATGTTAGGGATGGTAGGGGAAAATTTATGGAGGCGAGATGGGGTCCTATACCATCTGGTCAACACTTTGTAACAGTTTTCTTGAACAGCCACATTAATTGAGCCTTTATGACTGTATTCATATACAGTGTTCCAGTCCTCCTTGGTCAAGGGTGGTTGTAAGTCTCTATTCCACGCTGTTTGTGATGGATGTGGTTCATGGTTGGTCTCTTCGGAAAGGAGTTGTATAGAAGGGAGATAAGATGTCTCTGAGGTGTTTTACGGTGACAGAGATCTTCGAAGGGCGTGAGTTGTCTCGTCCAGTTAGTTGGGTGTGTGTGAGTCGTGAGGAAATGTCGTATTTGCCTGTACGTCCAGAAAGAGAAAGTAGTGGTCTTAGATATGGTTGCTGCCCTCTCTAGGGGGATAAGTGTCCCACCCGAGAAGAATTGGGAAGCCACAACATCCTCAAAGGGCCATTCCTGGCAGAGAAAGTGTGGAGACTCCCCTGGAGGAAAGGCAGGGTTACCTCTTAGAGTAGTTAGGGGGCCTGGGATGGGTACGAGTTTACCAGAATGTGAGGCTTTTTTGAAAGCTAAAAGGGAGGGGTAAATAAGTGGGTGTGAGGAAATGTTCAGGGGCCAGTGTTTGGGAGGTATCCAAGGGAGTAGGTGGAGAGGGTTGGATGTAAAGGACTTTTCTAAGTCTATCCATTTTTTTGTATGCATGTGTATGTTCCAGTCGGCTATTCTGGTGAGATGGCATGTCATGTAATATTTACTTAGGTCTGGTAGGCCAATACCTCCTTTTGTTTTTTGGAGTGTGAGCCGAGTATTTTTAATGCGCGGTGGGGAGTTCTTCCATAAAAAGGCCGAACATGCTTTCTGATAGTTCGCAAAGAATTTTGGTGGTAAGAAGATCGGTACAGATTGCATTAGGTATAGAAGGCGAGGGAGAATTATCATTTTAATAAGGGCTGAACGGCCAAACCAAGAAATGTTCAGTCCCATCCAGTCTCTCAGGTGCCCTTGGGCCGAAAGCAGAGCAGTGTGGAAGTTTTTCAGGTAAAGATCCGAGAGACGAGATGGGATTTGAATTCCAAGATATGTGATCGCCTCCTTTTCCCACTTGAAAGGAAAAAATTCCTGACAATGGGTTACTTCTTGCTGAGAGAGGGATATGTTTAAGGCCTTAGATTTTGCATGATTAATTTTGAGGTTGGACAGTATACCTAAAGTTTCAATACCTTTAAGGAGGTTGGGAAGCGAGGTTCGGGGGGAAAGTTAGGGAGAGCAAGACGTCGTCAACGAAAGCTGCAACTTTGTACTCCCTGCCATTGACGGTCACTCCCCGTATATTAGGATTGCTTCGTAGCCTATTAAGGAAAGGTTCAAGGGTTAATATGTATATTAGAGGGGATAGGGGGCATCCCTGGCGTGTGCCATTGGAGATGGAGAAGACGTTCGACAGGCAGCCATTGACCCTTACGGCTGCAGTAGGACCAGAATACAGGGACATTATATGAGCCAACATGCGAGCCCCCAGGCCCAAGGCCATGAGTACCTCGTGCATGTAGTCCCAGGCTACCCTGTCAAACGCCTTCTCCTCATCCAGGGAAAGAAGAAAGCCTTGCGATTTTGAAGATGTTAGCCAGTGGTGAATGTTTAAGGTGGGTATGGTGTTATCCCTGGCTTCCCTGCCCGGGACGAACCCCACTTGGTCTGTGGCAATGATGCCAGGTATTAGGTAAATTAATCTATTGGCCAGCATCTTCGCGTAAAGCTTGATGTCTACATTTAAAAGAGAGATTGGTCTATAGCTGGATACTTGTGTAGGGTCTTTTCCTTCCTTGGGGATAACAGATATATGGGCCGATAACATTCTGCTTGGGGACAAAATAGGGTCTGCTAGGGCGTTGAGGGTCGAGATAAGCTTTGGAGAAAGAATGTCAGCAAACAGTTTGTAATACTGGAGTGTGAAGCCGTCTGGTCCTGGGCTCTTACCCGGTTTCATTTGCTTAATGGCGATCTCCAACTCTTCTCCCGAGAAAGGGCATTCCAAATCCTGGTCCTGTTGGGGGGCTAAAGCTTTTGGACTATATTGAGATAGGAAATCCCTAATTTTGTTAGAGTGGGTTTCAGCGGAGGTCAGGTTAGCATGGCTGGGTTGTAGGTTATAGAGATTTGAATAGCATTACGTATGTGGTGTATTCTAGAGGAGGGTCTAGAGGCCTGTATTGAACAGGCGAGTAAACGGCCGCACTTATTTCCATGTCCATGTTCATAAAAGATCCTCTGACCTAGGACATACCGACGTTTTGAAAGTATGCCCAATTCCTCCAAGAGTGAGGATCGGGCTTTAATCAGTTCCCGAAGGGTAGAATGTGCGCAAGTCTGTTTATGTGATAGTTCTAATGTTTTAATGGTTTTAGTTAAGGCTAGCAATTTTGCTTTGGATTATTTTTTGTGTTTTGCGGATAAGGCCAGTAATTCACCTCTGATCGCACATTTATGTGCTTCCCAGAGGGAGATGGGAGACACATCTGGAGTGGTGTTTTACATGAAGTACAGGCGAATGCGTTCACGTACGTGATCCACAACCGCCGGATCCTTTAACAGGGAAGGGTTGAGACGCCAGATCTTGGTTCTAGTGGAGGTTTCAGGGAAGGAGAGCGTGACAGTAATCGGGTGGTGATCGGAAAGGAACATAGGTTCTATGGTGGATTGTTGTAGACAGGATAGATCTGTTTGGGAGAGGAAGAAATAGTCAATCCTGGAATATTTCTGGTGTGGGGCCGAAAAGAAGGTGTAATCTTTAGCAGAAGGGAATAAGGTTCGCCAGGTGTCGTGTAGGGTGAGTTTCTGGAATTCCATTTTGATTTGGCGGAGAGCTCTATAGGGTAGATTAGACGTGCCCGTGGAAGAGTCAGGTACCGGATTTAGGGGGACGTTAAAGTCACCTCCAAGAAGTACCATTCCCTGCTGTAAAGACGATAGAAGTTCGCAAGTCTTTCTAAAGAAAGTGACGTGATGTTCATTAGGGCAGTAGATGTTGGCCAAAGTTATTGGTTTGGAGGCGTATGTGCCTTTAAGGAAGATGAACCTACCATCAGGGTCAACAAGAGAGTCAAGGAGGTGGAAGTCTGTGTGTTTAGATATTAGGATAGAAACTCCTTTGGTCTTAGATATTGGGTTGGTGGCGTGAAAAGCAGACCGGAACACATGGTTGGATAATTTGAGTATAGAATCCGAGCGGAAGTGCGTTTCTTGCAGGTAGATGAAATGGGCCTTGTGTTTTGTGAGCGAGGATAACACTTGTGTTCTCTTTTCCGGGAGATTAAGACCTTTTACATTTAATGATATACATTTTAAGGTAAGGGAGGTTGAGGTAAGGGACTTACTTTGCATGGTGAGAAATCGATGAGACTACGAGATTTAGATGTGGGGACAGCTCACAGATAGGTGTGTAGGAGCTGGGGGGGGATACAAATGGGCGGAGGCGGAGGCGGAGCCACATGAGAGGGAGCCCCCCGTTAAAAGGGGTGCCGAGGGAAGGAGAAAGAGGGGGTAGAAATAAGAGTTGCAGGGGAAGACAGGAGTGAAGGAGCTAGGCCTTGGGGAGAAAAGGAGTAGAGGAGGTAGAAAGGAGTAGTGTGGGATAAACTAAAGGGTGGGAGTAAAGGGGAAGTACCAGAGGCGGTGGTAGATTAACTACTCCACCTAGATAGAAAAAGTGCCAGAGCCATCTAAGCAAATTAGCATAGCATATGACCAATTCTCGTTCAAGGAAGAGAACATAAAGGTAACATCATCAACAGTGGTGACTGTATTAACAGTGACAATAATTCAGCCATCGGATAACTTTGCCTCGTCAGATTACCCCCATAAATGTGAACACTCCACTGAGGCAGAACAATCAAAACTTGAGCGTACAAAATGGAAACAATTGAACAACCTGAATGTGAGGGGGATGGGGGGGTGAGGGGGGAAGAAGGGGAAGGGAAGGGAAGAAGGGAAGAAGAGGGGGGGGAGAGGTAGGGGGGAAGGGGGAGATGAGAGGAGAAGGGAGGGGTGGGAGGAAGGGAAGGGAAGGGGAGGAGGGGGGGAAGGGAGGGGGGGAAGGGGGTAAGGAGAGGGGGGGAAGGAGGGGAAAGACAGGGGGGGTGTTGGGAATACAGAAAGGACCAACGGGTGTTAGGATTCCAGAAATAGCCTGGGGCGTCCAACCGTGCTGCGACAAAGGTATAATCTTACAACCTGTATACGCCCACCAGAATGTTAGACTACGCTCTGTAGATTGTTTGGCATGTGGTCATCGTGTTAAATAGTAAGGATGGCCTCTCGGGAACCAAAGGGACCGTGATGTTTCTAATGTTATTCCCCAGGGGGATACCTATCTCTCAGAGGAATAGAATCCTCTACTCTCCCTAGGTAGATATGCGTATGATTTTAAATAATAGATTGGGTGTTAGCATTGGTAGATAGATAGTGATGAGAAGACAATAAATTAGGCAGTGCCTGTCTATCCCCCCTAGGTACCCGAGAAGCCACCCACTCCCCACAGTTATCAGGACTTCAGATGTATGTATATTGCATTAAAGAGGGTAGAAAGTTCAACCAGTATATTGTGAGTTTTACACAACGTTATTGGGATCCACTGCAAGAGGTGTCCCTTGCCTGTAAATCCACCCTTATTGCAGCTAATAAGAAGAAGTCTTCAAGGGTGCACGACTTGCATTGTGTGTATTGATTGTTGCTTCCGTGATGGTTAGGCTGAGATTGGGGATGTAGCGCAAAACAAAAATAAAGTCAGCGTAGGGTCAGGACACCGCTGCTACCCTGGAAGTACAGCTTGAAAGCCATTTTACAGCGCAAGAGACATGAGGGTACACTGTGATAGTGGAAGTGGGAAGTCTCGCATGTGTGAAAGCGCTCTCAGTATAGTAATCTGTAATAGAAATCTCAGCTTCCACATCAGTGTAAGTTCCGACTAGCGAAATGTCTCATTCCCTGGCTTGGACAGGCAAATGGGGAGAGGAGGGAGAAGATAGGAGGACTGGATGGGATAATCAGAAGGGGGGGCGTTGCAAAAAAAGGGGCAGTGATAGCACTTACGTGTATGTGCTGGTCCATGGCTGAATAGCGATATGAGTCTTTATGTGATTGTGCGATCCTTCTTCGTGGAAGGTTACATAGTTACATAGTTACATAGTAGGTGAGGTTGAAAAAAGACACAAGTCCATCAAGTCCAACCTATGTGTGTGATTATGTGTCAGTATTACATTGTATATCCCTGTATGTTGCGGTCATTCAGGTGCTCCATTTCCAGTACATCCTTCCTGAGGACTGGTGCCCAGAACTGGACCGCATACTCTAGGTGCGGCCGGACCAGAGTCTTGTAGAGCGGGAAAATTATTGTTTTATCTCTGGAGTTGATCCCCCTTTTAATGCATGCCAATATTCTGTTTGCTTTGTTAGCAGCAGCTTGGCATTGCATGCCATTGCTGAGCCGATCATCTACTAGGACCCCCAGGTCCTTTTCCATCCTAGATTCCCCCAGAGGTTCTCCCCCCAGTGTATAGATTGCATTCATATTTTTGCCACCCAAATGCATTATTTTACATTTTTCTACATTGAACCTCATTTGCCATGTAGTCGCCCACCCCATTAATTTGTTCAGGTCTTTTTGCAAGGTTTCCATGTCCTGCGGAGAAGTTATTGCCCTGCTTAGTTTAGTATCGTCTGCAAATACAGAGATTGAACTGTTTATCCCATCCTCTAGATCGTTTATGAACAAATTAAATAGGATTGGTCCCAGCACAGAACCCTGGGGAACCCCACTACCCACCCCTGACCATTCCGAGTACTCCCCATTTATCACCACCCTCTGAACTCGCCCTTGTAACCAGTTTTCAATCCATGTACTCACCCTATGGTCCATGCCAATGGACCTTATCTTGTACAGTAAACATTTATGGGGAACTGTGTCAAATGCTTTTGCAAAATCCAGATACACCACATCTACGGGCCTTCCTTTATCTAGATGGCAACTCACCTCCTCATAGAAGGTTAATAGATTGGTTTGGCAAGAACGATTCTTCATGAATCCATGCTGATTACTGCTAATGATACCGTTCTTATTACTAAAATCTTGTATATAGTCCCTTATCATCCCCTCCAAGAGTTTACATACTATTGATGTTAGGCTAACTGGTCTGTAATTCCCAGGGATGTATTTTGGGCCCTTTTTAAATATTGGTGCTACATTGGCTTTTCTCCAATCAGCTGGTACCATTCCAATCAGTAGACTATCTGTAAAAATTAGGAACAACGGTCTGGCAATCACTTGACTGAGTTCCCTAAGTACCCTTGGATGCAAGCCATCTGGTCCCGGTGATTTATTAATGTTAAGTTTCTCAAGTCTAATTTTAATTCTGTCCTCTGTTAACCATGGAGGTGCTTCCTGTGTTGTGTCATGAGGATAAACACTGCAGTTTTGGTTACTGAAGTCCCCTGATTCACTCATGAAGACTGAGGAGAAGAATAAATTCAATACCTTTGCCATCTCCCCATCCTTTGTAACCAGATGTCCTTCCTTATTCTTTATGGGGCCAATATGGTCTGTCCTCCCTTTTTTACTATTTACATACTTAAAGAATTTCTTGGGATTTTTTTTGCTCTCCTCCGCTATGTGTCTTTCATGTTCTATCTTAGCCGTCCTAATTGCACCCTTACATTTCCTGTTGCATTCTTTATAAAGTCTGAATGCTGAGGATGATCCCTCAACCTTGTATTTTTTGAAGGCCTTCTGCTTTGCTTTTATATGCATTTTTACATTGGAGTTAAGCCATCCAGGACTTTTGTTCGCTCTTTTAAATTTATTACCCAATGGGATACATTGGCTAATGCCCTTATTTAATATGCTCTTAAAGCAAACCCATCTCTCCTCCGTATTCTTTGTTCCTAATATTTCTTTGTTCCTAAGGTGAAGGAGGGGAGCCCGGGTTTCGTTGATAGAGATCTCTGCGGGAGGAGCGGGCATTCGGTGATGCTTGTTCAACTCGTTGCTTGCGGGAACGGTGGCGTTGTGCTTGCGGTGATGGGTTTAGTGAGACCGGGAGTCATGGCTCCGGCGGGAAGTAGAAGGTGTACCAGTCTGGAAGCTCTACGCGTGGGAGATCAAGTTGTTCGCAGAACAGCTGGAGGTCTTCCAGCGTGCGGAGTATTGCAGAGTGCCCTCTAGAGGAAGCAGACAGGGCGAAAGGGAACTTCCAGCGATACTGTATGTTCCGTGTGCGTAATATCTCCAGCAGGGGGCGTAGAGCTCTCCTGTTCTGTAACGTAATCTGCGATAGATCCTGAAAGAGTTTAATCTCTGCACCATTGTAATGAATATGTCCTCTTTCCCTGGCTTGCGGAGTATCTCCTCTTTTAATGGAAAATTGACAATGCAACAGATTATGTCTCTGGGGGGTTCATTTTCCCGGGGTCGAAGGCAGAGAGCACGATGAGCTCTTTCCATCTCAATGGGGGAGTCAGCAGGGCGATCGATCAGATCATTAAAGATTGTCCATAGAGTTTGGCGGAGATTGCCCGGGTCGCCATTCTCAGGGATACCCCGCACCCTGATATTATGTCTTCTACCTCAATTATCAAGGTCCTCGACATGCCTGTGGAGGTCAAGAAGATGGGGAAGTTGGGAGTCATAAGAGTGCTGTACCTGACGAATGGCTGCCGCATGGGTCTGCGTTATCTGCTCCACGTCTCCAATCCGGTGCACTGCCGCTTGTATGTCGGATCGGAGGTCAGCTATGGCAGCTGTGAAAGTATTTTTAATATCGGAGGCGATTGCCTCCAAGTCAAATAAGCTGGGAGGTTGTGTTCGGTCCACAGCAGACATAGTTCCCCCCTGCCATTGAAGGATTAGGCTCCGTGTTAGGCGAGCTCAGTGTCTGGGCCTGCAGGGCCGCGTGTGCAGACACACGCTGGGACCGAAAGATTTCCTCTATATTTCTGCTGAATTGCGTACTGACTTCCACAGCAGCTCGAGAGGTGGGGGAGCTCCAGGTGGTCCTGTTCATGATGGTCAGGGAGAATTTTGGCAGTAAAGGCTCCCCACTAGGCTAATCTCGGTCCCTGAGTCGCAGGAGCTAGAGGCTTAAGCTGCCATCTTGGTCTCCGTCCAGGCCACGCCCCCCAGTTTTTCTTTTTTAATAAATCTGCAAAAATGTCAACAATTCTGTGTTTTTCTGTCAATATGGGGTGCTGTGTGTACAATATGGGGGGCTGTGTGTACAATATGGGGTGCTGTGTGTACAATATGGAGTGCTGTGTGTACAATATGGGGGGCTGTGTGTACAATATGGGGTGCTGTGTGTACAATATGGGGTGATGTGTGTACAATATGAGGTGCTGTGTGTACAATATGGGGTGCTGTGTGTACAATATGGGGTACTGTGTGTACAATATGGGGTGATGTGTGTACAATATGGGGGGCTGTGTGTACAATATGGGGTGATGTGTGTACAATATGGGGTGCTGTGTGTACAATATGGGGTGCTGTGTGTACAATATGGGGTGTTGTGTGTACAATATGAGGTGCTGTGTGTACAATATGGGGTGCTGTGTGTACAATATGGGGTGCTGTGTGTACATTAATGAGGAAAAAAATGAACTTAAATGATTTTAGCAAATGGCTGCAATATAACAAAGAGTGAAAAATTTAAGGGGGTCTGAATACTTTCCATCCCCACTGTATGTTATTGAAATGCAAATGTAATTATGACCAAAGAAGGAACAAGCCAAGGACACATGTTCTTCCTTTATATTCGGAGTTTGAGGACCTCTCTGTACTGTAGGTTTGTGCTTTGTAATGTTGGGAATAATTAGTGTGAAGTGTTCCCTAATGCACACTCCACAGTTATAAGAGTTTTGATAGTTCAGCAAGAAAGAACATGTACACGGGGAACTTATAGTGAGAACTTTATTATAAATGTGATCTATTGTACTCAAAAAAGCTCAACTTCCAGAGATACTTCTATAAGTACCTCTATAGGAATGCTACCATTCTGTATTTCAATTTAAAGGAAAATTCGCTCAGAACATGTTTTCTAATTGTGGGCAAAATTGGTTAAAGTTCAGCCCCCTGTTGGGATGACTCTGCTCTACATTAGATTTCTTTCATCTTTGGTTTGTTAGAAGAATTGCTGATCCATAGTCAGCCAACCTTCCTTGGTTCTTGAATGGATTCTCCTATGAATAAACCCAGCATTTCTCCATTATTTCGCACCCGTGATGCCAATCTGCAGTTCCATCACATCCCAAAGGCGCTCTATTGGATGAGATGTGGTGAGTGTGGAGGCCATTGGAGTACAGGGACCTCATTGTCCAGTGGTGAGATGATTGGAGCTTTGTGACATGGTGCATTATCATGCTGGAAGGAGCCATCAGAAGATGAGGACACTGTAGTCATAAAGGGATGGACATGGTCAGCAACAATACCCAGGTAGGCCGTGGCATTTAAACCATGATCAATTGGTACTAAGGGGCCCAAGGTGTCCCAAGACCCCCACACCATTACACCCCCACCACCAGCCTGAACCGGTGATACAAGGCAGGATGGATCCATGCGCCAAATTCTGACCCCACCATCTGTATGTCGCATCTGAAATCCAGACTCATCAGACCAGGATACGTTTTTCCAATCTTCTATTGTCCAATTTTGGTGATCCTGTGTCAATTGTAGCCTCAGTTTCCAGTTCTTAGCTGACAGGAGTGGCACCAATCATTAACAAATTCCATACAAATTATTTAAACTCCAAAATGATACTTGGTTCTGTATTCTCTAAAAGTGTCTGTACTTGGGAGCGGGCAAGGAGTGGAGACAAGGGATGGTGCTTGAAGGTGAGTAGGGGGTGGAGACAATTGACGGTGCTTGGAGATTGGTAGGGGGTGGAGACAAGGGACGGTGCTTGGAGATTGGTAGGGGGTGGAGACAAGGGACAGTGCTTGGAGGTTGGTAGGGGGTGGAGACAAGGGATGGTGCTTGGAGGTGCGTAGGGGGTGGAGACAAAAGGTGACTTGGGGGAGGGTATCTGCTCCTATTCTCTGAGAAAAAAAGCTCTGACTATATAAAATTTATAGCTCATATTTTTGGCAAAAACAGCATGTCCTACATTTATAGGAACTGAATAAGTGTTGCACAAAGTGCAGAGCAGATATTTTGTACAGTATTATTTAGAGTGCATGTTGCTGTCTCCAAATTCTATATTCTTTTTTTACATTTTTTTAGATTATACTTCAACCAAATCAATTTGTCTCAAGTGTGTCTGATTACGTGGAATAAAACTTGACCACTGCGGATTCTGCATCCGGCAGAGAGCACTTAGACTTATTTACCATTATAGAGACCCTCATAGTGCCTTTCCGGTACTACACCTGCGTGCGTCACCAGATGGAGGTTATGAAGGGGATGTCACTGTAACCTCTATTAGAAAAGTTCTAGATAATCTTTGGAAGTAAAAATACATATATTGTTAAAAATTAACCAATTCTCACCTACATGTAAAAATCTGTATTTTTTTTTTTCTAGAAAATTACTAAGAACCCCCAAACATTACATACACAGTCGTAACCAAAAGCTTTGAGAATGACACAAATATTATTTTTCATAAAGTCTGCTGCCTCGGTTTTTATGATGGTAATTTGCATATACTCCAGAAATTTATGAAGAGTGATCAGATGAATTGCAATTAATTGTAAAGTCCTTCTTTGCCATGAAAATGAACCTAATCCCATAAAAAAAAAAAACATATCCTCTGCATTTGTGAAGAAGGCTTCAGGGCGCCCAAGAAAGTCCAGCAAGTGCCAGGACTATCTCCTACAGTTGGTTCAGCTGCGGGATCGAGACACCACCAGTGTAGAAGGGGAGATTGGGACACCACCAGTGTACAGGGGGAGATTGGGGCACCACCAGCGTAGAGGGGGAGATTGGGGCACCACCCATAAACAGGGGGAGATTGGGGTACCATCAGCGTAGAGGGGGAGATCGGGGCATCACCAGTGTAGAGGGGGAGATCGGGGCACCACCAGCGTAGAGGGGGAGATCGGGGCACCACCAGCGTAGAGGGGGAGATCGGGGCATCACCAGTGTAGAGGGGGAGATTGGGGCACCACCAGTGTAGAGGGGACGATTAGGGCACCACCAGTATAGAGGGGGAGATTGGGGCACCACCAGCGTAGAGGGGGAGATCGGGGCACCACTAGTGTAGAGGGGGAGATTGGGGCACCACCAGTGTAGATGGGACGATTAGGGCACCACCAGTGTAGAGGGAGAGATTGGGGCACCACCAGCGTAGAGGGGGAGATCGGGGCACCACCAGTGTAGAGGGGGAGATTGGGGCACCACCAGTGTAGAGGGGATGATTAGGGCACCACCAGTGTAGAGGGGGAGATCGGGGCACCACCAGCGTAGAGGGGGAGATCGGGGCACCACCAGTGTACAGCGGTAGATTGGGGCACCACCAGTGTAGAGGGGACGATTAGGGCACCACCAGTGTAGAGGGGGAGATCAGGGCACCACCAATGTAGAGGGGGAGATTGGGGCACCACCAGTGTAGAGGGGGAGATCGGGGCACCACCAATGCAGAGCTTGCTCAGGAAAGGCAGCAGTCAGGTGAGAGGACATCGGCACGCACCGTGAGGAGAAGATTTTTGGAGGATGGCTTGGTGTCAAGAACAGCAGCAAAGAAGCCACTTCTCTCCAGGAAAAACATCAGGGACAGATTGATATTCTGCAGAAGGTACAGGGATTGGACTGCTGAGGATTGGGGGAAAGTCATTTTCTCTGATGATTCCCCTTTCCAATTGATTGGGGCATCCAGAAAAAACCTTGTCCGGAGAAGAAAAGGTGAGCGCTACCATCAGTCCTGCGTCATGCATCCTGAGACCATTCATGTGTGGGGTTGCTTCTCAGCCAAGGTAGTGGGCTCACTCATAATTTTGCCTAAGAACACAGCCATGAATATAGAATGGTACAAACCATAATCCGAGAGCAACTTCTCCCAACCATCCAAGAATAGTTTAGTGAGGAACAATGCCTTTTCCAGCATGATGGAGCACCTCGCCATAAGGAAACATTGATAACTAAATAGCTTGAGGAACAAAACATGGACATTTTGGGTCCATGGCCAGGAAACGCCCCAGACCTTAATCTCATTGAGAACTTGTGGTCAATTCTCAAGAGGCGGGTGAACAAAAAAACCCCACAAATTCTGAAAAACTCCAAGCATTGGAGATGGATGTGGCCAAGAAGTTGACAGTGTGCCAGGGAGAATCGCAGATGTCTTGGTAAAAAAGGGTCACCACAGCAAATATTGACTCTCTGCATAAACTTCATGTCATTGTCAATAAAAGCCTTTGACACTTGCTAATGCTTGTAATTATACTTCAGTATCCCATAGTAACATCTGACAAAAAGATCGAAGAACACGGAAGCTGCTGACTTTGTGAACATTAATATTTGTGTCATTCTCAAAACCTTTGGCCAGGGCTGTATACTATATACCGCTGGCTGAAAAAAAAAAAAAAAGATATCTGGATGAAGCCTGTAGCTGCGACCATCATCCAGATATCTCCACTTCAAGTCCAGGAAGTCATATGATGTCCTACGGATGGGGATGGGGCGGAGTGTCGCTACGTAGAGCGCTCCGTAGGAAGCCGGGCGCCACCGCCCTCCCCGCATATCCGCTCAAACAGTGAGGAGGAAGCTGGGAAGCCACAGAGACGCCGGCGCTGAGAGATGACGCCAGCACGGAGCGGCGCGGGAGAAGAGTGAGACAGCTACCAACCACTACCGCTGCCGTCGCCACTGCTTGGATAAACCCTCAACACCGCAACCAACGCGGGTACTAGGAGCAGGAGCTTTGCAGCAACGGAGGGAAGAGAGAACTGGGGGAATTGGAGCTGCTCAACAAGCATTAAGGTAACGCCGCAGCAGGAGGGGGGGTAGCCAGCAGGGAGGCATACAGGAACAGGAGCAGAGGGAAGTGAGAACCGAGGAGAGGCCCCCTGTAAGCTGATGCCCCCTGGTGTGTCTCCCCGGCCCCCCCCTGTAAAATCTTTAGAGAAGCAGCTGGAAAACAAGGTAAAAAATTAAATACCACTCTCTGCATTTACTTTACACTACCCTGCGTTACTCTGCATCCACAATCGCCGGGTAAGAAATTAAAACGTTGCTTGCATGTACTCTGCATTACTTGGCGTTACTCTACATATATATTTTCCGGAAATTAACCCATCTTGCCATCTTCCGAACTACTTGGTTCTAGGACTCATAGTAAGGGTTGAGGGAAATACCCACAGAACAACAGCAAGTAGTAGAAAGGCGCTTGGGAAGTAATCATTTATATACAAGTACCCGGGACAGATATACTGACTACCCATCTCCCGATTTAAACATTACCTGTTTTTTTTTTTTTTTCTTTCTTTTTTTCTTTTTTTTTCTTTTTTTGACTGTCTAATGTGAACACCTGTGCGTCCTCATATTCATCCACTTGCGTGACATTATAAACCTCAAAAAGATCTGAGCTGGCTCCATACTTAAAGGAATAGTGTGCGCGAAAGAAAAAAGGATTTTAATCTTAAGTGACATTCTTTACAACAGCGCTAACTGTGTCAGCCCTCTAGGATGTATACAGTAGAGGGTAGATAATCTAATAATAGAAGACTTGACTGTCTTAGCCTCTCTCTCCTATCTCTAAACGTGGGGGCCACCCTCCCTACCCCCCTGTTTCTTTGATAGCCAAAAACTAAGAAGACAAAGTATCGGGTAGAGATACTGGTTATCCGGGGTCACCTGGACTATATAAGTAAATACCCGGGATAGGGACAGAAGGGCAGAGAGGCAGGAGTAAGTTCAACTCAAAAAAAAAAAAGAAACATATACTCTACCCTAAATTGGGGGCTGGCGGTTAATTTCACGGGGCTCCCCACTAGACAGAACCTAAAAAGGAATAGATAGCTACCTTGTGATACCGCTGGGAGGTAAGCGCATACACACCCGCTCAGATCTGACGGATAGGGTCTGTGGGGAAGTGTAACCTCTACGGAGGACCCCCCCATAGACCCAAGCGGATTGAGGAGACCCCCTGTGGGCCCAGCATAGGAGCGAGGGTGTGAGCGGGCGTGGGTGCGTGGCCCACGCATATTCGGGGCCAGAAGAGGGAACTGAAGTAGGTGGCTTCGGGCCCTGTAAAGGAGTAACCTAGGCACAGATAGTCACATCTGGGATCGCACTAATTCAGCGGGGCAGGGCGGAGTACTCCGAGACTCGGGGAGATGAGGGGGAAGGTGAATAAAGGCAGCAAGGGAACTATAACCGCTTCCAGCCCAGGTGGGATCCAGAGATATATGTCAACCGAGGCCAGCATGTTGGAAGAATCCCAGGGGAGCCCCAGACTGGGAGCACCCTCACGCCCAGGGATAAACAAACAAAAAGGGGCAACAGAAGAAAATAGAAGTAAAAGCGTAAGAGCAAGGATCAGTGGAAGCCAACAGATTCACGGCCTCGAGATACAGGAAGGTTCTCATGGGAGACATGAAGAGGAGGATCTCACCAGGGGGAACAAACCAACACCCCAACTTATACAGGAAGAGGCCCCACAGATCAGAGAAATGCTCACTGAATTATTAATGAAACTGGAGACCTCCCTTAAAAAAGAGATCGCAACTGTAAGGGTAGATATTGGGCATGTGCTGAAAAGGGTGGAAGAGATGGAAGACAGACTGGAAGAACATGAGCGGAGGCTGGAGGGAATGAACACGCAAATAAGGGATATACAAAGAGCGAATAGAAATCTCCTTTACAAATTAGAAGATCAGGAGAATCGCAGCCGACGCAAAAACCTGCGATTCAAGAGCATCCCAGAGCAAGCCGGGAAGGAAGAGTTGGTGCCGATATTACAAAAATTACTAAACCCATTGCTAGATAAAGAGGTGACAGCCCCTTTGAAAATCGACAGAGCCCATAGGGTCGCACGATACCCCAGAAACACATCGGAAAACCCAAGAGATGTGATAGTGAAGTTTCACTATGAGGAGGATAAAGTTAAAATCTTGGGAAAGCTGCGACACCAACCAGGCTTAAGCTTTGAAGGAGCAGAGATACAGGTCTACCCAGACCTCTCTGCAGAGACCCTCACAAGAAGGAGGCTACTAAAACCACTGACAAGCATGCTGAAAACAACAGAAATACCGTACCAATGGGGGTTCCCGGCTTGCTTAATCGGAAAAAAGAATGGACGAACGGCAGTGCTCAGATTCCCAGAAGACCTCGAGGACTTTTGCTGCAAGCTAGATATTGCCCCCCCAAATATCCCAGGTTGGGGTATGGAGGAGACTCCAACCCCAGCGCAGGATAAAGCATGGAGGAGGGAGGGTAGGGGCAAAATGGCTAACGCAAGTTAATATATAAGAGGCATAGCTAAGGGGAGAAGGGCAATGCCGAGATGAGCGGTGTGGGGGGGAGGGTGGAGGGTGCTGGGGCGATACGGGGAACTCTGGTGACACGAGCCTTATGGGGAAGATGGAGGCGGGATGGAATCCGATTGAGGACGACCAACCGATCCATGATTTGAACAGAGGAATCTGCCCCGCCAGAATAGGCGACCTGTTCCAGAAGGAGGGTGGGGGGAGGCGGGAGTGGAAGGTGGGGGTGGGGGTGGGAGGTGGGGATGGGGGTGGGGGGAGGGGAGCGGGGGGCTGTTGGGGTGGGTTGTTTTTTTCCTTTTTTTTTTTTTTTTTTTTTTCTCTCTCTCTCCCTCTCTCTCCCCCCTGCTATGCTGCAGGGGATTGGCCAGACGCTCCTCCTAATAATATAAAATGGGAGTAATAAACCTCGTTACCTACAATGTGAGGGGACTTAATACGAAAAAAAAAAGGTATAAAATCAATCAAGAACTGCACCTTTTAGGCGCAAATGTAGTGTTCCTACAAGAAACCTACGTAACGCACTCAAGTAGGGGACTTGCATCATACTGGTTCCCAGAATGGCGCTATGGGGACGCCAGCTCAGTCCACTCAGGGGGAGTGGCTATTGGGTTCGATAGAACTGTAAGGTTTGAAGAAGAGGAGCGACTGGCCGATCCTAGGGGCAGGTATTTGTTCGTGAAAGGGAAGATGTTTGAGTCATGGATCACATTGGCAAACATCTACGCTCCCAATAGAAACCCGGAGAGCTTCCTAAAGAGAGTCCTGATGAAATTAGAATCTTTTAAAAAAGGGAGGCTAATAGTCGCAGGAGATTTAAACATATGTATGGACCCTAAGGTAGATACATCAAGGAGTGAGTCAAGATTGGGCGCACAGGGAGGGATACTTAAGAAAATGTTAAATCGCATGCAGTTGATAGACGCATGGAGGATAAGCCACTTAAAAGATCGGGACTATACATTCTTTTCTCAGGTACACAAATCATTTTCGAGACTCGATTATATCTTAATAGAACATCAGCTGGTCCCTTTTTTGAAGGTAGCAGAAATAAAGGCTATTACCCTATCCGATCATGCACCGGTAAAAATCCAAGTGGAGATCGCCGGTGCAGATCGACTTAGGACAAACTGGAAACTTAATGATTCCCTGATGCAGTACCCAGATGTAGTGGAGAAAATAGAACAGGAATTAAAAAGCTACTTTAAGACCAACGATACCGAGGATATATCTAGACCCACTCTTTGGGAAGCACATAAAACCTACATAAGAGGGATTTGGATTGCAATAGGAACAAGGAAAAAAAAAGAGAGAGGGGAAAACCTGACACGACTATATAGAGAGATCCAGGAAGCGGAACAGAGTACAAGACCTAGGGGGTTACCAGAAAGGTGTGAGTTAATTAAGAAAAGAAGAGACCTGAACGAGCTGTTGGAGGAGGAAAGGAAGTGTGCTTTCGACATGATAAATAGAGACGTTTATAGAGAAGGGAACAAACCAGGAAAGTGGATGGCCAGAAGGGTCAGGGAAAAAAGGAATAGGACTTTTATACCTAAAATAAGAGACGAAGAGGGGAACCTAGAATTCTCTACGCCAAAAATTGCTGAGATATTCCACTCTTACTATAGCGCCCTTTACAATGTAGGTCAGAGTGAGAGGGGAAGAGACAAGAGGAAGGAAAGAATAAGGGAGTACCTTCGGGGACTAGACCTCCCCAGGGCAGAGAAGGATATGGTTGAACGTTTGGACGCTCCCATATCCCAAGAAGAGGTTGAAAAGGCAATAAAAAACACTGCCCTGGGGAAGAGCCCGGGCCCCGACGGATTCTCCGTAGCCTACTATAAAAAATTTTCAGATATACTTGTACCTAAACTATGTGACTATTTGAATGCTCTCGGGGAGAATGAAGAGTCTCGAGAAGAATCTTTATTAGCGCATATTACCCTAATCCTGAAAGAAGGAAAAGACCCATCCTCCCCTGGAAGCTACAGACCAATTTCACTCTTAAACGTGGACACAAAAATCTTTTCTAGAATACTCGCAGACAGGATGAAAATGGGTTTAAAACAATGGATACACAATGACCAAGTAGGATTTGTCCCGGGGAGGGAAGGGAGAGATAATTCCTTGAAAACACTTCTCCTCATGCAGGAAGCAATCAGGAGCAATACTCCAGCAGCCCTATTATCTATCGATGCCGAAAAGGCATTCGATAGAGTGGATTGGGGATTTATGACGGAAACCTTGAAGCACCTAGGATTGGGGGAGAGGATGATGAAATGGATACTCTCATTATATAGACATCCCAAGGCAAGGATTAAAGTAAACGGAACCCTGTCTTGTCCCCTTGAATTGTTTAATGGGACAAGACAGGGTTGCCCCCTCTCCCCAATTCTGTTTGTTTTATCCCTGGAGCCACTCTTAGCGGCCTTTCGTGGGAATGGAGACATTCAGGGAATCAAGGTTGGATCGAAGGAATACAAGATAGTAGCATTTGCTGACGACTTGTTATGCTTTGTTACTTGTCCTAGAACAACAATCCCCATGGTGCTAAAGGAATTTGAGCGGTATGGAGACCTGACAAACTTCAAAATAAATATGAATAAATCAGAGCTCTTAAACATAACAATTCCAAAGCGAGAGCAGAGAGCACTGCAAATTGGACTCCCATTTGCATGGTGTGAGAGGGAACTAGCATACCTAGGCATAAAAATACCACCTTCACCGAGAGATCTATTCGTCGCTAACTACATACCCCTACTTAACAAAATTAAAGACCTATTAGGCAGGATGAGATACAAAGCCCTGTCATGGATTGGTAGGATAAATTCGATTAAAATGTTTGTGTTACCCATGTTACTATATACCTTCCAAATGGTCCCAATAGAAATCCCCCCTAATTTTTTTGTCAAACTACAATCCTTAATAGTGAGATATATATGGGCACGTAGGCAACCTAGGATAGCATATGACACTTTAACGAGGGCTAAAGAAATGGGAGGGTTAGGTGCACCGGACTTAAAAAAATACTACCAGTCGGTGGTGATGGCTAGGATAATTGACTGGCTACACAATAAACAGGAGAAAAGCTGGGTGAGCATTGAAATAACACTGAGTGGGGCGGATATAGAAAAATTAATATGGAACCCACCACAACACAGAGATTTAGGTAAGAGAACTAATTTTTTGACTAGAAACACTTTTAGAATATGGGATAGGGTGGGCAAGAGTAGCCACTGGGAATTTAATTCACCTTTATTATCACTATTAAACACGGATTACTTTTTACCAGGGAAGGAGGAACATTTATATTTCACGAGATGGGCAAGAAAAGATACAATACAGCTTAAAGATGTAATGAGGGGAAATAAATTATACACCTACACTGAAATTACACAGGCCTGGGGGAACAAACCACTAGACAAATGGAGGTACGCCCAGATACAGCACTTCACACGTTCACTACCACAACCATTGAGAGGAAAAGACCAGTTAAGGCCCATAGAAAAATTACTAAGCTCCCCAATGTGTGTAAAAGGGAGCATCTCAAAACTATATAACATTATAAGAGGGGAGGCGAGTAAAGGATATCCCACCTTCCTGGAGAAGTGGGAAAAGGAATTGGGGGGGCTAGAAGGGGCAGATCATAGAAACAAGATCTTAAAGATGGTGTATTCAACGGCAAAAGACTCTCGGACATATGAAATGGCCTATAAAATGATAGCAAGATGGCATAGGACGCCCCAAAAGGTACACAAATACGACAAGGAGACCCCTCAAACTTGCTGGAAGAAATGTGGAAAAGTGGGTACTCTTACCCATCTGTGGTGGGAATGCCCTAAAATTCAGAAATATTGGGGAGAAGTCGTAGAGGAAATACAGCAGATAACGGGAGAACAGGTTAATAATAACCCCTGGGCGTGCATGTTTCACGATACGGAAAGAGAGATCCCCCAATACATAAAGTCAGTTACCCCACTCCTCTTAAACGCAGCCAAAGCACTGATACCATGTCATTGGAAGGACATAGAAATTCCAAGGATGAAGGATTGGATAACAAAAGTTGAATGGATTAGAGGAATGGAAGAAGTAAGACACTTGACGGAAGGGCGGCGAGACAAATACTTAAAGAGGTGGGCAGGATGGCATGAGTATAGGAATACAGAAAGATACGTGACAATTATGGATTCTTGAGGGGGAGAGAGAGAGGGATGAGGGGAGGGAGGACAGATAATATTCTGGGCTCCCCCCCCCAAAAAAGAAAAGAAAAAAAAAAAAAAAATAAAAAAATAAAAAAAGAAAAAAAAAAAAAAAGAAAAGAAAAAAGAATAAAAAAAAAAAAAAAAAAAAAAAAAAAAAAAAAAAAAAAAAAAAAAAAAATATGATGTCCTACGGGCAGGAGGTGGTTAAAGTAAATCTAAAGGCACATTATTTTAAAAAATAACAAACATGTTATACTTACCTGCTCTGTGTAATGGTTTTGCACAGAGCGGCCCCCGATCCTCCTCTTCTCGGGTCCCCCGCCAGTGCTCCTAGCTCCTCCCCCCCTTAGTGCCCCCATAGCAAGTGGCTTACTTGGCCCTGCCCCCTGACCTCTCCTTACTGACTGTGATTGAGAGCAACAAATCTTCCCTGCTGAAAACCCCCCTCCTAGTACAAATATTTGTACTAACACCACAGATCCTCTTCCCCCAAATCCTCCCTCTTAACCCCCTCCACACACACAAATCCTCTTCCCCCAAATCCCCCCCTCCCCCCAATTATTCTCCAACACTCCCACCACAAATACCCCCTCCCACCACAAATCCCCCCTCCCAGCACAATTCTCCTCCCACAGCACTAATAACCCCCCAAATCCCCCCTCTCAGCACAAATCTCTTCTCCCAGCACTAATAACCCCCCAAATCCCCCACACCAGCACATGCCAGCACAAATCCCCCCTCCCAGCACAAATCGCCTCTCCCAGCACTGATAACCCCCCAAATCCCCCCTCCCAGCACAATTCTCCTCCCACAGCACTAATAACCCCCCAAATCCCCCACGCCAGCAGACGCCAGCACAAATCCCCCCTCCCAGCACAAATCGCCTCTCCCAGCACTGATAACCCCCCAAATCCCCCCTGCCAGCACAAATCCCCCCTCTCAGCACAAATCTCTTCTCCCAGCACTAATAACCCCCCCCCCCAATCTCCTCTCCCAGCACTAATCTCCCCTCCCAACACAAATGTGCTCTTCCAGCACTAATAACCCCCCCAAATCCCCACTGCCAGCACAAATCTCCTCTCCCAACACTAATAACCCCCCAAATCTCCCACGCCAGCACATGCCAGCACAAATCCCCCCTCCCAGCACAAATCGCCTCTCCCAGCACTGATAACCCCCCCAAATCCCCCCCTGCCAGCACAAATACCCCCTTTCCAGCACAAATCTCCTCTCCCAGCACTAATAATCCCCCCAAATCCTCCCTCCCAACACAAATCTCCTCTCCCAGCACTAATAACCCCCCAAATCCCCTCTCCCAGCACTAACCTCCCCTCCCAGCACAAATGTGCACTCCCAGCACTAGTAAGCCCCCCAAATCCCCCCCTTCCGCGTCACTTAGGAGCTGATGCGCGTGCCCGGCGGCCGCGATGTCCACTGGGCACCTGCGATCGCGCCTGACAGAGACAGAACGGAGATCTGTCAATGTAAACAGACAGATCTCCGTTCTGTCAGGGGTGAGGAGAGCGATCTGTTGTTCCCACTGCTTGGGAACAACAATCGGTCTCCTCCCCATGCAGTCCCCTCCCCCCACAGTTAGAATCTCTCCCCAGGACACACATTTAACCCCTTAATCGTCCCCTAGAGTCAACCCATTCCCTGCCAGGGACATTTATACAGTAATCAGTGGCTATTTTTAGCACTGATCGCTATACAAATGTCACTGGTCCCAAAATAGTGTCAAAAGTGTCCAATCTGTCCGCCGCAATGTCGCAGTCCCGATTAAAAATCGCAGATTGCTGCCATTACTAGTTAAAAAAAAATATACGCTTATTGTGTTTTTTGTTTACTAAAAATATGTAGAAGAATACATATCGGTCTAAACTGAGGAAGAAATTTGTTTTTTTTATATATTTTTTGGGAATATTTATTTTTAGCAAAAAGTAAAAAATATTGTTTTTTTCAAAATTGTCGGTCTTCTTTTGTTTACAGCAAAAAAAAATAAAAACCACAGAGGTGATCAAATACCACCAAAAGAAAGCTCTATTTATGGGGAAAAAAGGACGTCAATTCTGTTTGGGTACAACGTCGCACGACTGCGCAATTGTCAGTTAAAACGTCGCAGTGGCGTATTGAAAAAAAATGCCCTGGTCAGGAAGGGGGTAAATTCTTCCGGGACTGAAGTGGTTACATTTTATTTATTTATTTTTTTTCATATTTTTAATTTTTAATTTCAAACTGCCTTTAATTTTGTTTTTTTTTTGTTTTTTTTAATCACTGTTATTGACAGATCCTCTTTATTGAGAAATCTGGGATCAAAAAGATCTCAGATCTTTCATTTACCTTTAAAAGCAAAAAAAAATTGCTGTTTTCCCTTCAACAGAAAAAAAAAATAATAATCAGCCCTTTAACCACTTCAACCCCAGAAGGATTTACCCCCTTCCTGATCAGAGCATTTTTTGAGATACAGCACTGCGTCATTTTAGATGATAATTGCGTGGTCGCGCGACGCTGTACCCAAACAAAATTGACGTCTTTTTTTTTCCCCACAAATAGAGCTTTCTTTTGGTGGTATTTTATCACCTCTGCGGTTTTTATTTTTTGCGCTATAAACAAAAAAAAGACTGAAAATTTTGAAAAAAAAGCTATATGTTTTACTTTTTGCTATAATAAACATGCCCAATAAATATATAAAAAAACGAATTTCTTCCTTAGTTTAGGCCGATATGTATTTCTCTTCTACACATTTTTGGTAAAAAAAAATCGCAATAAGTGTATATTGATTGGTTTGCGCAGAAGTTATAGCGTCTACAAAATAGGGGATGTATTTATGGCATTTTTATTATAGTTTTTTTTTTTACTAGTAATTGCGGCAATCTGTGATTTTTATCAGGACTGCGACATTGCGGCGGACACATCGGACACTTTTGACCATATTTTGGGACCAGTGACATTTATACAGGGATCAAAGCTCAGAATAGCTACTGATTACTGTATAAATGTCATTGGCAGGGAAGGGGTTAAACACTAGGGGGCGATCAAGGGGTTAAATGTGTTCCCTGGATGTGTTCTAACTGTAGGGGGGAGGGGCTCACTAGAACATGACAGAGACCACAGGGAGCAGTAGATCCCTGTCATGTTGCTAGGCAGAACAGGGAAATGCCTTGTTTACATCTCCCCGTTCTGCCTCTCCTCGCTGCAATCGCGGGCCGCCAGCGAACATCGAGTTCGCGGGACCCACAAGCACGCTCTCGTGGCCGGCGCGCGCGCGCCCGCTGGGCGGCAAATTCAAAGGGACGTACAGGTATGCCCTTTTGCCTGCCCGTGTCATTCTGCCGATGTAAATCGGGCGGTCGGCGGTCGGCGAGTGGTTAAGGTCATGAGGCGGAAGTAACATTAGACAGGACTTTGGACAGTGGGGTGGCTGTGGACGTGGCGTAACGTTAGACCAAAAGGACTTTGCTCGCTTTAGAAACCGCAGCTTGGCATTGCATGTTATTATTAGCCGCTTCAGATTTGGAAGATTTGACTGCTGAATGACCGGGCCATTTTTTGCAATTCGGCACTGCGTCTCTTTAACTGACAATTGCGCGGTCGTGCGACATTGCACCAAAACAAAATTGACGTCCTTTTTCCCCACAAATAGAGATTTCTTTTGGTGGTATTCGATCATCTCGGCGGTTCTTATTTTTTGCGCTATAAACAAAAAAGAGTGACAATTTTGAAAAAAAAAAAAACACAACATTTTGTACTTTTTGCTGTAATAAATATCATTTTTTTTTAAAAAAAAAGCTAATTTTTTCTCAGTTTAGTCCGATATATATTCTTCTACATATTTTTGGTAAAAAAAATCGCAGTAAGTGTATATTGATTGGTTTGAGCAAAAGTTATAGCGTCTACAAAATATGGGATAGATTTATAGCATTTTTATTATTATTTTTTTTTTACTAGTAATGGTGGCATTTTTACTAGTAATGCGACATTATGGCGGACACTTTTGACACATTTTTGGGACCATTGTCATTTATACAGCAATCAGAGCTATAAAAATGCACCGATTACTGTAAAAATGTCACTGGCAGGGAAGGAGTTAACACTACACTAGGGGGCAATCAAGGGGTTAATTGTGTTCCCTAGTGTGTGTTCTAACTGAAGGGGGGATGGGACTATCTAGGGGGGATGACAGATCGCTGTTCATACTTTGTATGGACAAACGATCTGTCTCTTCTCCCCTCAGAGAACCGGAAACTGTGTTTACACTCAGAGATCCCGGTTCTCGCTGTGTCACGAGCGATTGCGGGAGCCCGGCGGTCATCGCACCTGCCGGGCACTCACATCGGCTCCGTGGGTGAGCAGCGCGCGCCCCTAGTGGCCAGAGGGCGAAGCGACGTAAGGTAATGTGTTTTCACCCAGCCGTGCCATTCCAACACTGAACCTCGGGGTACACCACTGATAACCTTACACCATTCAGGGTAAGAATCATTAACCACGACTCTCTGAATTCTGTCTTTTAGACAGTTTTTTATCCATTTACAAATTGATGTTTCCAAGCCTGTAGACTTTACCTTACAAATGAGCTGTGTGTGGGGAACGGTATCGAAGGCTTTTGCAAAATCCAAGTATACCACGTCCACAGCCACCCCTCTGTCCATGTATACCACGTCCACAGCCATCCCTCTGTCCAAGTATACCACGTCCACAGCCACCCCTCTGTCCAAGTATACCACGTCCACAGTCATACCTCTGTCCAAGTATATCACGTCCATAGCCACCCCTCTGTTCATGTATACCACGTCCACAGCCATCCCTCTGTCCAAGTATCCCACGTCTACAGTCATACCTCTGTCCAAGTATATCACGTCCACAGCCATCCCTCTGTCCAAGTATCCCACGTCTACAGTCATACCTCTGTCCAAGTATGTCACGTCCATAGCCACCCCTCTGTCCAAGTATACCACATCCACAGCCACCCCTCTGTCCAAGTATACCACATCCACAGTCATACCTCTGTCCAAGTATATCACATCCACAGCCACCCCTCTGTCCATGTATACCACGTCCACAGCCATCCCTCTGTCCAAGTATCCCACGTCTACAGTCATACCTCTGTCCAAGTATATCACGTCCACAGCCACCCCTCTGTCCAAGTATACCACGTCCATAGCCACCCCTCTGTCCAAGTATACCACGTCCACAGCCACGCCTCTGTCCAAGTATACCACGTCCACAGCCACCCCTCTGTCCAAGTATACCTCATCCACAGCCACCCCTCTGTCCAAGTATACCACGTCCACCACCACCCCTCTGTCCAAGTATACCACATCCACCACCACCCCTCTGTCCAAGTATACCACATCCACAGCCACCCCTCTGTCCAAGTATACCACGTCCACAGTCATACCTCTGTCCAAGTATACCACGTCCACAGCCACCCCTCTGTCCATGTATACCACGTCCACAGCCACCCCTCTGTCCAAGGTTTTACTTACCTCCTCATAAAAATAAATCAGATTTGTTTGACAACTTCTGTCTTTCATGAATCTAAAAATGTCTGTTGCTTAAAATATTTTTTTCAGCAAGAACTCGTCTATGTGGTCTTTTATTAAACTCTCCAGTATCTTCCTGACTATAGAAGTTACACTAACAGGTCCATAGTTACTTGGTAAAGACTTTGATCCCTTTCTAAATATGGGCACCAAATTGGCCCTGTGCCAATCCAGTTCTATTCCCGTCATTAACGAGTCCTCAAATATTAGAAACAATGGTCTTGAAATTACAATAATTTCCTTCAGCATGAAAATAAAACAACTCAAAATATCTTAACCACTTGCCAACCAGCCGCCATCATTATAGTGCGGCAGGTCGGCACGATCCCGCGAACCGTCGTAGCTGTACATCCGGTCCCTTTAAGCAAGGATAGCAGGCGCGCGTGCCGCACAGTGGTGGTGCCGATGCTCATGACCAGCTCATGAACGTTCGCGGGCACAAGAGGAAGAACAGAGTTGTGTGTGTGTAAACACACACATCCCAGTTCTGTAAGGAGGGGAGAGGGAGATTGTGAGTTCCTACGAGCTGGAAACCACGATCTCTCATCTCCTATAGTCAGTCCCCTCCCCCATAGTTAGAACACACACACACACTTAGGGAACATAGTTAACCCCTTGATCGCCCCCTAATGTTAACCCCTTCCCTGCCAGTGACATATATACAGTAATCAGTGAATTTTTATAGCACTGATCGCTGTATAAATGAAAATCAACCCAAAAATGTGTCAAAAGTGTCCGATCTGTCTGCCATAATGTCGCAGTCTCGATAAAAATCACAGATCACCGCCATTACTAGTAAAAAAAAAAAAAAATAATAATAATAAAAATGCCATTAATCTATGCCCTATTTTTTAGACGCTATAACTTTTGCGCAAAGCAATCAATATACGCCTATTGTGATTTTTATTACCAAAAATATGTAGAAGAATACGTATCGGCCTAAACTGAGGAAAAAATTAGCTTTTTTAACAAAAAATTGGGGATATTTATTACAGCAAAAAGTACAAAATAGTGTTTTTTTCAAAATTGTCTCTCCTTTTTTGTTTATAGCGCAAAAAATAAAAACCGCAGAGGTGATCAAATACCACCAAAAGAAAGCTCTATTTGTGGGGAAAAAAAGGACATCACTTTTGTTTGGATGCAACGTCGCACGACTGCGCAATTGTCAGTTAAAGCGACGCAGTGCCGAATCGCAAAAAATGGCCTGGTCATCGAACAGCCAAATCTTCCGGGGCTGAAGTGGTTAAAGGGCTTGTAAAGTCTCAAGGTTTTTCACCTTAATGCATTCTATGTATTAAGGTGAAAAACCTCCTGTCATGCAGCTGAGCCCCGTAATTCCCGCGATGGGGGCGAGCACAGCAGCTCCGGCCGGTGTCTCGGGTCCTGATTGGATAGATTGATAGCAGCACAGCCATTGGCTCCCACTGCTGTCAATCAAATCCAGTGACGCGTGTGCTGGGGGACGGGGCCGAGACTTGGCAGCGTGCCCGCAAGGGTGTCCCGAAGGAGAGCGCTTCTCCGACGGGGCACTTGAGAAGAGGAGGATCCACCCACACCGCTGAGGGACCGCAGAAGAGGAGGATCGGGGGCCACTCTGTGCAAAACCAACTGCACAGAGGAGGTAAGTATGACATGTTTGTTATTAAAAAAAAAAAATAGCGAGAGTTTAGTAACCCTTTTTAATAGGTTCAGTATACGGCATTGACATTTCTTTCTCTTATGTGAGAACATTAGTGTTGTCCTATATTGTTACATTGTGCTACATGATTACTTTTATTTGCTTTATTGTATCAATTTGCTCTTTTATAGTGGGCGTCCTAGTTGTTGAACTGTTAGTCTAAAACTGACCCCAGGGGACTGTATTCTTGAATAGAAAGCTTTTAATAACATAATTATATAATGGAACACTCATCCAACATTACTTTTTTTTTTTTACGATTTTATATGATCTTGGAGTATTTATAACATAGTGCTCATAATTGTCCTCAACTCATCCATTACCTTACTTATTATCAATTATGTATTATTTTCATGCTTAAGTGCAAGGAAATTATTTTGCCTGCATGCAACATGTAACCTTGGTTTTTTCTTGTCTTAAGGTCACCAAAAAAGTACAAAGCCCCGAATTTTAATCTTGTAGGACAGATTTGAAGGAGTGTACGTTTTTTGTTTTTTTTTAAACTATGTGTCTTTGCATTATGATATATACACTATATTGTCAAAAGTATTGGGACGCCTGCCTTTACACGCACGTGAACTTTAATGGCATCCCAGTCTCATGCCCCGTACACACGGTCGGACATTGATCGGACATTCCTAAAACAAAATCCTAGGATTTTTTCCGACGGATGTTGGCTCAAACTTGTCTTGCATACACACGTTCCGCCCTTTGCAGCTATAACAGCTTCAACTCTTCTGGGAAGGCCGTCAATAGGGATGAGCCGAACACCCCCCGGTTCGGTTCGCACCAGAACCCGCGAACGGACCGAAAGTTCGCACGAACATTAGAACCCCATTGACGTCTATGGGACTCGAACGTTCGAAATCAAAAGTGCTCATTTTAAAGGCTAATTTGCATGGTATTGTCCTAAAAAGGGTTTGGGGACCCGGGTCCTACCCCAGGGGACATGTATCAATGCAAAAAAAACTTTTAAAAACGGCTGTTTTTTCGGGAGCAGTGATTTTAATGATGCTTAAAGTAAAAAAAAAAAAGTGAAATATTCCTTTAAATATCGTACCTGGGGGGTGTCTATAGTATGCCTGTAAAGTGACGCGTGTTTCCCATGTTTAGAACAGTCCCTGCACCAAATGTCATTTTTAAAGGAAAAAATCTCATTTAAAACTGCTTGCGGGTTTAATGTCATGTCGGGTCATGGCAATATGGATGAAAATCAGTGAGACAAACGGCATGGGTACCCCCCAGTCCATTACCAGGCCCTTTGGGTCTTGTATGGATATTAAGGGGAACCCCGCACCCAAATTAAAATAAGGAAAGGTGTGGGGCCACCAGGCCCTATATACTCTGAACAGCAGTATACAGGCGGTGCAAACAAGACAGGGACTGTAGGTTTGTTGTTAAGTAGAATCTGTTTGTAATTTTGAACATTTTTAACGTGTTTAGCTCCAGCCAAAAAATCTTTTCTAAGCTTTTTGGAAAACATAGGGAAGGGTTATCACCCCTGTGACATTTGTTTTGCTGTCTTTCCTCCTCTTCAGAAGATTTCACCTCACTTTTTTGTCCCAATGAAAAATGTTTTTTGAAAATTTGGGTTTTTTTGTGGAACAAGGATTGGAAAGCATCAGTGGAAAGGAGAAATTGTTTTCCCATATTAACTCTTACAGGAGAGAATTTCCCTTCCTAGGGGTAGATTTCATCTCACTTCCTGTTGTCTCCTTCCGTTTGCAAGTAGGAGTCGTTTGTAAGTTAGATGTTTGAAAGTAGGGTCCTGCCCTATATACTCAGCAGAAATTTGGGCCTTAGGTGTTGCTGTGGCCACAACACTGTAAGCCCTCACAGGGCCCTGCTGTGAAATATTAGATCAAGAATTGTAATTACATGCCCCTGTTGAACAGGAGCTGAAAAATTAGGCCTTAGGCACTGGTGCTGGTGCCACAACACTGCAACCCCTCACAGACACTCTAGTTGGAACGCAGGAACGAGCCCTGCTGCAAATTATTGCTTCAAAAATTGTAATTACACGCCCCTGTTAGACAGGGGCAGAAAAATTGGGCCTTAGGCACTGGTGCTGGTGCCACAACACTGCAACCCCTCACAGACACTCTAGTTGGAACGCAGGAACGAGCCCTGCTGCAAAGTATTGCATCAAAAATTGTAATTACACGCCCCTGTTAGACAGGGGCAGAAAAATTGGGCCTTAGGCACTGGTGCTGGTGCCACAACACTGCAACCCCTCACAGACACTCTAGTTGGAACGCAGGAACGAGCCCTGCTGCAAAGTATTGCATCAAAAATTGTAATTACACGCCCCTGTTAGACAGGGGCAGAAAAATTGGGCCCTAGGCACTGGTGCTGGTGCCACAACACTGCAACCCCTCACAGACACTCTAGTTGGAATGCAGGAACGAGCCCTGCTGCAAAGTATTACATCAAAAATTGTAATTACACGCCCCTGTTAAACAGGGGCTGAAAAATTGTGCCTTAGGCACTGGTGGTGGCGCCCAGAACCAAAAATGTTCTTACAAGCTATCAGCGTGATGATTGAGGAGGAAGAGGATAATTACTCAGGGATAGTCACTCAGCATCAGCATAGGCAGTCTTTGAAGGGATCTGAGATTTCAAAAAAAATTATTCGGTTACATCAGCATCAGGTGCTTGGTAGCTGGTGGTGATCCAAGACTCATTCATTTTTATGAAGGTCAGCCGATCGACCGAGTCGGTGGACAGACGCACCCTGTGATCGGTTACCACGCCTCCAGCAGCACTGAATGTGCGTTCCGAAAGAACGCTGGATGCAGGACAGGCCAGTAGCTCAATTGCATACTGTGCAAGCTCTGGCCAGTGATCCATCCTCAAGACCCAGTAACCCAGAGGATTTTCGGTGGGAAAGGTGTCCAAGTCTGATCTTGCCCCTAGGTATTCCTGCACCATGTAAAACAGACGCTGGCGATGGTTGCTGGAACCGATCATACCTTGGGGCTGCGGACCAAAAAATTGTCTGAACGCATCGGTCAGACGGCCACCTTCTCCACCGCTCCTTCTTTGACTGACCGAAGCCTCAGCAACACGTTGTCCAGAAACAGGAGTTTGTAACCTCCCAGTCTCTGGGAACGCGTTGCACAGACCTTTCTGCAAGGCCTCCCGAAGATGTTTCATCCTCTGCTCCCTCTGCGATGGCAAGATAAGGTCCGCAACCTTACCCTTGTAACGTGGATCAAGGAGGGTTGCCAGCCAGTATTGGTCCTTCTCCTTGATACCACGAATACGAGGATCCTTACGCAGGCTTTGCAGGATCAGGGAGGCCATGCAGCGTAGGTTTGCTGAGGCATTCGGTCCGGAGTCCTCTGGGTCACTAAGAACGACATGGTCCGCAGCCACCTCCTCCCAGCCACGTACAAGTCCATGTGTTTCTTGGGACTGATCCCTTAAAGACTGCTGCTGATGCTGAGTGCCAGGCTCCACCTCCATACTGACACAATCTTCCTCCTCCTCCTCTTCCTCCTCGTCCTCTTCCTGTGTGATCGGCGGGCACGCAGGAACACTGTCTGGATAAAGGGGGCCTTGAGAGCTAAGGAAGTCCTCCTCTTCCTGCCTCTGTTCTGCCTCAAGTGCCCTGTCCATTATTCCACGCAGCGTGTGCTCCAACAGGTGGACAAGGGGGACAGTGTCACTGATGCATGCACTGTCACTGCTCACCATCCTCGTGGCCTCCTCGAATGGTGACAGGACAGTGCATGCATCCCTGATCATGGCCCACTGGCGTGGGGAAAAAAAACCAAGCTCCCCTGACCCTGTCCTGGTGCCATAGTCGCACAGGTACTCATTGATGGCCCTCTGCTGCGTGTGCAGCCGCTGCAGCATGGCCAACGTTGAGTTCCACCTGGTGGGCATGTCACAGATTAGGCGGTTCTTGGGCAGGTTAAACTCCTTTTGGAGGTCCGTCAGCCGAGCACTGGCATTATATGACCGGCGGAAATGCACACAGACTTTCCTGGCCTGCCTCAGGACATCCTGTAAGCCCGGGTACCTGCCCAAGAACCGCTGCACCACCAAGTTAAGGACGTGAGCCAAACAGGGCACATGGGTCATTTGTCCCTGTCGGAGGGCAGAGAGGAGGTTGGTGCCATTGTCGCAAACCACCATTCCTGCCTTAAGTTGGCGTGGCGTCAACCACCTCTGAACCTGCCCCTGCAGAGCTGACAGAACCTCTGCCCCAGTGTGGCTCCTGTCCCCCAAGCACACCAGCTCAAGCACCGCATGGCATCTTTTGGCCTGCGTACTTTCATAGCCCCTTGAACGCCTACGGAGCACCGCTGGTTCCGAGGAAGAGGCCATGGAGGAAGAAGAAGAGGAGGGGGTGGAGGAGAGAGGTGTGTCACAATCAGCATTTTGGAGGCGTGGTGGCGGAACAACCTCCAACACTACTGCACCTTGTCCTGCATCCTTCCCAGCTGCCAGCAGAGTCACCCAATGTGCCGTGAAACTTAGGTAACGTCCCTGTCCATGCCTGCTGGACCATGAGTCAGCGGTAATATGCACCTTACCGCTGACCGCCCTGTCCAGCGAGGCATGGACATTGCCTTCCACATGCCGGTAGAGAGCCGGAATCGCCTTCCGTGAGAAAAAGTGGCGTTTGGGTACCTGCCACTGAGGAACCGCACATTCCACAAACTCACGGAAGGGGGCAGAGTCTACCAACTGAAAAGGCAGCAGTTGAAGTGCTAGCAATTTTGCCAAGCTAGCATTCAACCGCTGGGCATGTGGATGGCTGGGAGCAAACTTCTTTCGGCGGTGCAGCAGCTGGGGCAGGGAAATTTGCCTGGTACAATCTGACGTCGGTGTACCAAAAGCAGATTGCCCACAAGTACTTGGCTGTGACACACCTAATTCTACACCTTCATTCCTCTCACTGCAGGTCTCAGAGAGGACTGAAGGTCTAGTGGGGTTGGAAATCTCAGCTGATGAGGAGCAAGGAGAGATCCTCTTTGTTCTTTGGTGTGGGTCTTTTAGATACGCTTGCCAACGAACTGCATGGCAGGTCAACATATGTCTGGTCAAGCATGTGGTACCCAAGCGGGAGATATTTTGGCCACGCGAGATACGCTTGAGACATATGTTGCAAATAGCAGCGGTGCGATCTGATGCACTCGTCTCAAAAAAGGCCCACACCAAAGAACTTTTTGAATAACGCGCAGAGACTGCAGCGCCCTGCACATGTGGAGCTTTGGGGTGTGATGCAGTCAATGTGCTGCCCTTAGGCTGGCCCCTGGAGGGCATCCTGCCTCGTTGGTGATGTGCTGCCGCCTCCTCCTCCTCCTCCTCCTCCTCCTCCTCCTCCTCCTCTCTCCTATCAGGCACCCACGTTGAGTCAGTGACCTCATCATCCCCTCCCTCCTCATCACTGGAGCAAACCTGGCAGTATGCTGCAGCAGGGGGAGCATGACTGCCAGATTGCTGTCCTTCTTGGGCACCCCCTCTGTCCGCGCTCATGTTACTGCCTTCATCGAGCTCAGTATCGTCATCAGAGCCTTCCAAACGCTGGGCATCCTCCTGGAGCATGTACCCAACACTGTGGTCAAACAGTTCGAGGGAATCCTCATGAGGACATGGTGGAGCTAGGGAAGGAGTCACTGATGACATTGAGCTGAGGGAAGAGGCCGCTGCTTTGCCAGACAAAGCACCCTGGGCATGGGTGAGAGAGGATGAGGAGGATGAGGACGGCTTGGTCATCCACTCGACCAAGTCTTCCGCATGTTGCGGCTCAACATGGCCAGCTGCCGAAAAAAAGGCCAAGCGTGTCCCATGGCCACGTGCTGATGAGGATGCACCGTCTCCACGACCAGCACTAGACACAGAGCCTGCTTGCCCTCTCTTATTGGCTTGTGACTGTCTGCCTCTCCTTCTTGGCCTTCCAGACATACTAATGGCCTGTAGCTGCACTAAGCTGGGATAGAACACCTGTAATTTTCTTCAAGTAGCTTTATATACTGTAACCAGACAAGCCTGCCTGTCAGTAGGAAGATAACAGGAACGGATCTAGCTGAACACTGTGAGCAGGACGCACTGTACTAAATGTAAATAGTCTAGCTGCCTGACCGTGGTACTAATAGGATCAAATAGAACACCTGTAATTTTCTTCAGGTAGCTTTATATACTGTAACCAGACAAGCCTGCCGGTCAGTAGGAATTTAACAGGAACGGATCTAGCTGAACACTGTGAGCAGGACGCACTGCACTAAATGTAAATAGCAGGAACGGATCTAGCTGAACACTGTGAGCAGGACGCACTGCACTAAATGTAAATAGTCTAGAAGATAACAGGAACGGATCTAGCTGAACACTGTGAGCAGGACGCACTGCACTAAATGTAAATAGTCTAGAAGATAACAGGAACGGATCTAGCTGAACACTGTGAGCAGGACGCACTGCACTAAATGTAAATAGCAGGAACGGATCTAGCTGAACACTGTGAGCAGGACGCACTGCACTAAATGTAAATAGTCTAGAAGATAACAGGAACGGATCTAGCTGAACACTGTGAGCAGGACGCACTGCACTAAATGTAAATAGCAGGAACGGCTCTAGCTGAACACTGTGCGCAGGACGCACTGCACTAAATGTAAATAGCAGGAACGGATCTAGCTGAACACTGTGAGCAGGACGCACTGCACTAAATGTAAATAGCAGGAACGGATCTAGCTGAACACTGTGAGCAGGACGCACTGCACTAAATGTAAATAGCAGGAACGGATCTAGCTGAACACTGTGAGCAGGACGCACTGCACTAAATGTAAATAGCAGGAACGGATCTAGCTGAACACTGTGAGCAGGACGCACTGCACTAAATGTAAATTGCAGGAACGGATCTAGCTGAACACTGTGAGCAGGACGCACTGCACTAAATGTAAATAGTCTAGAAGATAACAGGAACGGATCTAGCTGAACACTGTGAGCAGGACGCACTGCACTAAATGTAAATAGCAGGAACGGATCTAGCTGAACACTGTGAGCAGGACGCACTGCACTAAATGTAAATAGCAGGAACGGATCTAGCTGAACACTGTGAGCAGGACGCACTGCACTAAATGTAAATAGCAGGAACGGATCTAGCTGAACACTGTGAGCAGGACGCACTGCACTAAATGTAAATTGCAGGAACGGATCTAGCTGAACACTGTGAGCAGGACGCACTGCACTAAATGTAAATAGTCTAGAAGATAACAGGAACGGATCTAGCTGAACACTGTGAGCAGGACGCACTGCACTAAATGTAAATAGCAGGAACGGATCTAGCTGAACACTGTGAGCAGGATGCACTGCATTAAATGTAAATAGTCTAGATAGAAGATAACAGGAACGGATCTAGCTAAACTGAATACAGTGTATATATATATATGCAACACCTGGGATGCATATATATACACAATACACTGTAAGTGCAGCTAACTGACTGACTGTTCTGCCTAATCTATCTAACTCAAATCAAATGACACTGTCTCTCTCTCTCTCTATCTCTCAGCACACCGGAACACACACTACACAGGGCCGCCGTGCAGGCGGCCTTATATAGTGTGGGGTGTGTACTAAATCCCCTGAGCCATAATTGGCCAAAGCCACCCTGGCTTTGGCCAATTACAGCTCTCTCTACTGACGGCGCTGTGATTGGCCAAGCATGCGGGTCATAGTGCATGCTTGGCCAATCATCAGCCAGCAATGCACTGCGATGCCGCAGTGAATTATGGGCCATGACGCGCCACACGAATTTAGCGCGAACGGCCCATAACGTTCGCAATTCGGCGAACGATCGAACAGCCGATGTCCGAGTCGAACATGGGTTCGACTCGAACACGAAGCTCATCCCTAGCCGTCAACAAGGTTTAGGAGTGTGCCTATGGGAATGTTTGACCATTCTTCCAGAAGGCCTGGTTCAAAGTCTCCGCTCTAACAGCTAACAATATGCGGTGACATTTCTAAAGGAAAAATTGTCATTTAAAACTGATCGCGGCTGTAATGAATTGTCGGGTCTCGGCAATATAGATAAAACTCATTGAAAAAAGAGCATGGGATCCCCCCCAGTCCATTACCAGGCCCTTTGGGTCTGGTATGAATATTAAGGGAACCCCGAACCAAAATTTTTTTTAAAAATGGCGTGGGGTCCCCCTAAAATCCATACCAGACCCTTATCCGAGCACACAACCTGGCAGGCCACAGGAAAAGAGGGGGGGACGAGAGAGCGCCCCCCCTCCTGAACTGTACCAGGTCACATGCCCTCAACATTGGGAGGGTGTTTTGGGGTCTGACCCCAAAGCTCCTTGTCCCCATGTTGATGGGGACAAGGGCCTCATCCCCACAACCCTTGCTCAGTGGTTGTGGGGGTATGCGGGGGTTATCGGAATCTGGAAGCCCCCTTTAACAAGGGGACCCCCAGATCCCGGCCTCCCCCTATGTGAATTGGTAATGAGGTACATTGTACCCCTACCATTTCACAAAAAAGTGTCAAAAATGTTAAAAAAGACAAGAGACAGCTTGGAATAAGTCCTTTATTAAAAAATAAATATGTTCCGCGATGTAAATTCACACCGCCCGCGGCTTCAGAGGGGGGCGGGGTCACCCGTATATGTCACCGGGTGGCCCCCCCAGCTATATAAGAACTGTCACAGAGAAGACACGTCAGTTGGCGGGAGCCTCCCATGGAGGTAGAACGGTTGCGGCTTTTTTTTTCTTTTTTGGTCCGTTGGGCGGCATGAATTCATATCGTGGGATATTTTTGTTTTTTTTATTTTTTAAGGGCTTGTCCCAAGCTGTCTCTTGTCTTTTTTACCATTTTTTAACACTTTTTTTGTGAAATGGTAGAGGTACTTGTACCCAATTACCAATTCACATGGGGGGAGGGGATCTGGGGGTCCCCTTGTTAAAGGGGGCTTCCAGATTCCGATAAACCCCAAACCCATACAACCACCGGGCAAGGGTTGTGGGGATAAGGCCCTTGTCCCCATAAACATGGGGACAAGGTGCTTTGGGGTCAGACCCCAAAGCACCCTCTCCATGTTGAGGGCATGTGGTCTGATACAGTTCAGGAGAGGGGCGCTCTCTCGTCCCCCCCTCTTTTCGTGCGGCCTACCAGGTTGCCTGCTCGGATAAGGGTCTGCCATTTTTTTCATTTTGGCACAGGGTTCCCCTTAAAATCCATACCAGACCCTTAGGGTCTGGTATGGATTTTGGGGGGAACCCTACACCATTTTTTTTTAAATTTGGCTCAGGGTTCCCCTTAATTTCCATATCAGATCTAAAGGGCCTGGTATGGATTTTAGGGGGACCCCCACGCAATTTTTTTTTTAAATTTTGGTTCGGGGGTACCCTTAATATTCATACCAGACCCAAAGGACCTGGTAATAGACTGGGGAGGGGAACCCATGCTCTTTTTTTCAATGAATTTTATTTATATTGCCAAGACCCAACAATTCATTATAGCCGCGATGAGTTTTAAATGACTTTTTTCCTTTAGAAATATCATTTTGCTGTAGTACTGTTCTAAACACGGGAAAGATGCGCCACTTTGCAGGCATACTATAGACACCCCTAACGCACAATATTTAAAGGAATATTTCACTTTTATTGTTTCACTTTAAGCATAAAAAAAAATCACTGCTCCCGAAAAAACGGCCGTTATTAAAACTTTTTTTGCATTGATCCATGTCCCCTGGGGCAGGACCCGGGTCCCCAAACACTTTTTATGACAACAACTTGCATATAAGCCTTTAAAATTAGCACTTTTGATTCTTCATGTTCGTGGCCCATAGACTTTAACGGTGTTCACGTGTTCAAACTAATTTTTTGCCTGTTCGCATGTTCTGGTGCAAACCGAACAGGAGGGTGTTCGGCTCATCCCTAGTTCTCAGCCCACCCCGTTACTTTCAACTGATGCCAAAAAGGCTTTTGACAGGGTGGACTGGGAATATTTGATGCTGACATTGAAATCTTTGGGAATAAGCCCAAGAATGTTTCATTGGATTGCATCTTTATATGTACATTTACTCTTTTTCATTATACTATCTTGGCATTTTTTTACTTTTTATTATAGATCCAGCTAATTTGCATTGGCTTTTAATGACTGAAACAATCACGAAACACGTAGGGCCTTCTCACAATGCTTCGTCACAGCAACTATTTGTATCACATCAGTATTTTATCCTATACCATAATGAATCGTTCCTTTTTATATTATCATGCTTTCAGGAAAGGCATGGCAGTAACCAAGATGACGGCCAGAGAAGATCCCCTGTGCTCCCTGTCCCTTTGAGAAAAGCAGCACAGGCGTGTTTGCATGCACGCGCGCCAATGCAGAACGGGATGCCACCACAAGTGTGCGCACGGGATCACACGTGCGTTCCCAGTGACGGCCCTTGGCGCCAAAGTGGATATTTAAACTGGCTCATTCCCCAAGATCAATGCTGCCTGGTCTACAGCGTTTCCTGTGTCTCCTGCTATCCCTTGCCTGTAACAGTTCCTGTTGACCTACCCAGCTTGCTCCTGACTACTCCGACAATCCGCCTGCATCTGACCCTTGCTTGTCTTTGATTACGCTCCTGCCTGTTCCTCCTGCCACCTTGCTGCCAGCCTATTGCCAACGCTGCCTGCATCTGACCTGTTCTGGACTTGTTCTCTGGTGTCTGATTCAGCCTGCATGCACCTGCCTGTGCTCCAGTCATTACCAACACCAAGTTCCGCTAGCTGCTGTACCCACGCTCCTGTCCGTGGCACCCAAGTACCAGCCTACTCCAGTCTCCAGCCTGTCAGCTGTTCCTGTTCGTCCTGCTGTGTTGATGTTCTTCCATGGCTCTGCCTTCAGTTCCGATTCAGTCTCTCTGCTAGCAACTTGCCAGGCACACGTGCGACTCTGCACTCCCGCGCCACCTGTCTGCTCTACCAGGGGGCCTCGAGTCAGAGGTGTAAGAGAGGCCTTCCTCTGCATAACCGACTCTACCATCAGGTATGTGACACGTGCCTTTATGTGGTTATTTGGGTATGCATACTCAATGTCCATAATATGTTTTATCATCTTGGAATACTTCTGTGTATATATCCATGAATTATGTAGACGCTATTTACTGAGACTAATTATCCTCCACATTTACTAAGATGTATGTATACTCCTTTGCAATATTAAATATCCATGATATACCCATTGGTTCATTCATTTAGTTATGTACTTCATATAAAGTCCCAATTATCCCCTCCCCTTTTTTTAAACCTTCCCAGAAGAGTTGAAGCTGGTATAGCTGCAAAGGGTGGGCCAACTCAATATTGAACCCTACAGACTAATTAACCGCACAGTGCTCAATCATCGGCTAAGGAAGGAAGGAGGCGTGACTAGCCTCTAAAATGCATCCCGATTGGTTACTCCACCCTGAGGCTTGACAGGACTCCACCGGCTCTTGACAGCTTGTGCTCTCAGCGTCCTCCTACACTCTCCCATCGGAGCCGCTGTTGCAGCGAGGACTGTTTCTCAGATCTGGTGCGGGATCATTCCCAGAGCCTGTCAAGGCATTGCTTGTCACCCTGTGAGTGGAAACTTTTATTGATTTTTTTTATACATCTCCATATTAAACTGTGCTACACCATTGGTTGCCTGCCGACTCTCTCTCCCCCTTCCTTCTTTTGTTACAGTGCGCATTCCCATACCCCAAGTGTAGGCAGCCTAGCCTCCATAGGAGATTACAGTCATCTATATCCCCTATGAATTGAACTTTATACCTAGACTGAGCACCTAAGAGACACTTTGGTGTGTATATACACTGCTCAAAAAAATGAAACACTTTGAAAACACATCAGATCTCAATGGGGAGAAATATCATGCTGGAGATCTATACTGGTATGGACTGGGTAATGTGTTGGGATCTATACTGGTATGGACTGGGTAATGTGTTAGGATCTATACTGGTATGGACTGGGTAATGTGTTAGGATCTATACTGGTATGGACTGAGTAATGTGTTAGGATCTATACTGGTATGGACTGGGTAATGTGTTAGGATCTATACTGGTATGGACTGGGTAATGTGTTAGGATCTATACTGGTATGGACTGGGTAATGTGTTAGGATCTATACTGGTATGGACTGGGTAATGTGTTAGAATCTATACTGGTATGGACTGGGTAATGTGTTAGGATCTATACTGGTATGGACTGGGTGATGTGTTAGGATCTATACTGGTATGGACTGGGTAATGTGTTAGGATCTATACTGGTATGGACTGGGTAATGTGTTAGGATCTATACTGGTATGGACTGGGTAATGTGTTAGGATCTATACTGGTATGGACTGGGTAATGTGTTAGGATCTATACTGGTATGGACTGGGTAATGTGTTAGGATCTATACTGGTATGGACTGGGTAATGTGTTAGGATCTATACTGGTATGGACTGGGTAATGTGTTAGGATCTATACTGATCTGCAAATACAAAAAAAGTTCCTTGAGCGCTAAAAACTGCCAGCCGTATGCGTGGATATACAAATCCTGGAAAACATAAAATGAGCTAGAACCCAGTGCAGCTGCCAACCACTGGAAAGAATGGATAACAGAACACAAAAACAAAGAAGCAGCGCTCTATGGGTGAAGCATAAGGACTTGCAGACCATTGGCCAAGTAAAAAGTTGGTATATTATTTGCACTTCTAAAAAATAACAATTGTCAGTAATAAAAACTTGCAAGGGTTGCAGAGCCAATCCTAGACGCTTGTAGTCAATGCAGATACTAAAGTGAAATTAAATTATAACGGTACCACTGTGACATCCAGGTGGAGAGAGGGGTTAATATTAATCGATCAATTTCAGCTTGTGTCCAGTAAACAAACTCAGTCGGTGTCCAAGATGAGCTGCTATGGCGGGGAACCCATATGAAGAACTGTCCGCTCTATGGCTGATTGCGGGTGCAGCCCCGCCACACTGCAGACGGTATGGTATGAGTTTCACCGCTGGGAAATGGAACCTGGGAGAACCGGACAAACTGGCTGGAGCCGGGCACACAAGATGACGTAAGTGTCGCACCTGAAATGAAGAAGAACAGAATGTCAGTCAGTCACGGTGGACCGCAAGCTCTAGATTGCCGTGACTACCGTGGCTTACATGTTTCTCCCAGGTTCCATCTCCCAGCAGTGAAACTCATACCATACCATCTGTAGTGTGGCGGGGCTACACCCGCGATCAGCCATAGTGCGGACAGTTCTTCATATGGGTTCCCCGCCATAGCGGCTCATCTTGGACACCGACTGAGTTAGATTACTGACACACTGATGTGAAGGGGGCTGCTGATGAGGACACTCTGATGTGAAGGGGTTGTTGATGGGGACACTCTGATGTGAAGGGGGCTGCTGTTGGGGACACTCTGATGTGAAGGGGGCTGCTGATGGGGACACTCTGATGTGAAGGGGGCTGCTGATGGGGACACTCGGATGGGGACACACTGATGTGAACGGGGCTGCTGATGGGGACACTCTGATGTGAAGGGGGCTGCTGATGGGGACACTATGATGTGAAGGGGGCTGCTGATGGGGACACTCTGATGGGCACACACTGATGTGAAGAGGCTGCTGATGGGGACACTCTGATGTGAAGGGGGCTGCTGATGGGGACACTATGATGTGAAGGGGGCTGCTTATGGGGACACTCTGATGTGAAGGGGCTGCTGATGGGGACACTCTGATGTAAGGGGGGCACTGTTTTGGACACTCTGATGTGAAGGGGGCTGCTGATGGGGACACTGATATGAAGAAGGCTGCTGATGGGGACACTCTGATGGGGACACTCTGATGTGAAGGTGGCTGCTGATGGGGACACTCTGATGTGAAGGGCGCTGCTGATGGGGACACTGATATGAAGCAGGCTGCTGATGGGGACACTCTGATGGGGACACTCTGATGTGAAGGGGGCTGCTGATGGGGACACTCTGATGTGAAGGGGGCTGTTGATGGGGACACTGATATGAAGCAGGCTGCTGATGGGGACACTCTGATGGGGACACTCTGATGTGAAGGGGGCTGCTGATGGGGACACTCTGATGTGAAGGAGTTGCTGATTGGGATGGGGAGTTTCACCGCTGGGAAATGGAACCTGGGAGAACCAGACAAACTGGCTGGAGCCGGGCACACAAGATGACGTAAGTGTCGCACCTGAAATGAAGAAGAACAGAATGTCAGTCAGTCACGGTGGACCGCAAGCTCTAGATTGCCGTGACTACTGTGGCTTACATGTTTCTCCCAGGTTCCATCTCCTAGCAGTGAAACTCATACCATACCATCTGTAGTGTGGCGGGGCTACACCCGCGATCAGCCATAGTGCGGACAGTTCTTCATATGGGTTCCCCGCCATAGCGGCTCATCTTGGACACCAACTGAGTTAGATTACTGACACACTGATGTGAAGGGGGCTGCTGATGAGGACACTCTGATGTGAAGGGGTTGTTGATGGGGACACTCTGATGTGAAGGTGGCTGCTGTTGGGGACACTCTGATGTGAAGGGGGCTGCTGATGGGGACACTCTGATGTGAAGGGGGCTGCTGATGGGGACACTATGATGTGAAGGGGGCTGCTGATGGGGACACTCTGATGGGCACACACTGATGTGAAGAGGGCTGCTGATGAGGACACTCTGATGTGAAGGGGGCTGCTGATGGGGACACTATGATGTGAAGGGGGCTGCTGATGGGGACACTCTGATGTGAAGGGGTTGTTGATGGGGACACTCTGATGTGAAGGGGGCTGCTGTTGGGGACACTCTGATGTAAAGGGGGCTGCTGATGGGGACACTCTGATGTGAAGGGGGCTGCTGATGGGGACACTCGGATGGGGACACACTGATGTGAACGGGGCTGCTGATGGGGACACTCTGATGTGAAGGGGGCTGCTGATGGGGACACTATGATGTGAAGGGGGCTGCTGATGGGGACACTCTGATGGGCACACACTGATGTGAAGAGGGCTGCTGATGAGGACACTCTGATGTGAAGGGGGCTGCTGATGGGGACACTATGATGTGAAGGGGGCTGCTGATGGGGACACTCTGATGTGAAGGGGTTGTTGATGGGGACACTCTGATGTGAAGGGGGCTGCTGTTGGGGACACTCTGATGTGAAGGGGGCTGCTGATGGGGACACTCTGATGTGAAGGGGGCTGCTGATGGGGACACTCGGATGGGGACACACTGATGTGAACGGGGCTGCTGATGGGGACACTCTGATGTGAAGGGGGCTGCTGATGGGGACACTATGATGTGAAGGGGGCTGCTGATGGGGACACTCTGATGGGCACACACTGATGTGAAGAGGGCTGCTGATGAGGACACTCTGATGTGAAGGGGGCTGCTGATGGGGACACTATGATGTGAAGGGGGCTGCTGATGGGGACACTCTGATGTGAAGGGGCTGCTGATGGGGACACTCTGATGTAAGGGGGGCGCTGTTTGGGACACTCTGATGTGAAGGGGGCTGCTGATGGGGACACTGATATGAAGGAGGCTGCTGATGGGGACACTCTGATGGGGACACTCTGATGTGAAGGTGGCTGCTGATGGGGACACTCTGATGTGAAGGGGGCTGCTGATGGGGACACTGATATGAAGCAGGCTGCTGATGGGGACACTCTGATGGGGACACTCTGATGTGAAGGGAGCTGCTGATGGGGACACTCTGATGTGAAGGGGGCTGTTGATGGGGACACTGATATGAAGCAGGCTGCTGATGGGGACACTCTGATGGGGACACTCTGATGTGAAGGGGGCTGCTGATGGGGACACTCTGATGTGAAGGGGTTGCTGATGGGCACACTCTGATGTGAAGGGGGCTGCTGATGGGGACACTCTGATGTGAAGGTGGCTGCTGATGGGGACACTCTGATGTAAGGGGGTGCTGATGGGGACACTCTGATGTGAAGGGGGCTGCTGATGGGAACACTGATATGAAGCAGGCTGCTGATGGGGACACTCTGATGGAGACACTCTGATGTGAAGGGGTTGCTGATGGGGACACTCTGATGTGAAGGGGGCTGCTGATGGGGACACTCTGATGTGAAGGGGGCTGCTGATGGGGACACTCTGATGTGAAGGGGTTGTTGATGGGGACACTCTGATGTGAAGGGGGCTGCTGTTGGGGACACTCTGATGTGAAGGGGGCTGCTGATGGGGACACTCTGATGTGAAGGGGGCTGCTGATGGGGACACTCGGATGGGGACACACTGATGTGAACGGGGCTGCTGATGGGGACACTCTGATGTGAAGGGGGCTGCTGATGGGGACACTATGATGTGAAGGGGGCTGCTGATGGGGACACTCTGATGGGCACACACTGATGTGAAGAGGGCTGCTGATGAGGACACTCTGATGTGAAGGGGGCTGCTGATGGGGACACTATGATGTGAAGGGGGCTGCTGATGGGGACACTCTGATGTGAAGGGGCTGCTGATGGGGACACTCTGATGTAAGGGGGGCGCTGTTTGGGACACTCTGATGTAAAGGGGGCTGCTGATGGGGACACTGATATGAGGGAGGCTGCTGATGGGGACACTCTGATGGGGACACTCTGATGTGAAGGTGGCTGCTGATGGGGACACTCTGATGTGAAGGGGGCTGCTGATGGGGACACTGATATGAAGCAGGCTGCTGATGGGGACACTCTGATGGGGACACTCTGATGTGAAGGGGGCTGCTGATGGGGACACTCTGATGTGAAGGGGGCTGTTGATGGGGACACTGATATGAAGCAGGCTGCTGATGGGGACACCCTGATGGGGACACTCTGATGTGAAGGGGGCTGCTGATGGGGACACTCTGATGTGAAGGGGTTGCTGATGGGGACACTCTGATGTGAAGGGGGCTGCTGATGGGGACACTCTGATGTGAAGGTGGCTGCTGATGGGGACACTCTGATGTAAGGGGGTGCTGATGGGGACACTCTGATGTGAAGGGGGCTGCTGATGGGAACACTGATATGAAGCAGGCTGCTGATGGGGACACTCTGATGGAGACACTCTGATGTGAAGGGGTTGCTGATGGGGACTCTGATGTGAAGGGGGCTGCTGATGGGGACACTCTGATGTGAAGGGGGCTGCTGATGGGGACACTCTGATGTGAAGGGGGCTGCTGATGGGGACACTCGGATGGGGACACACTGATGTGAAGGGGGCTGCTGATGGAGACACTCTGATGTGCAGGGGGCTGCTGATGGGGACACTCTGATGTGAAGGGGGCTGCTGATGGGGACACTCAAAATTAAAGTGGACCGGTCATGATGAAGTCCAGGGCTAAATTTTTGTCCCAGTCCAGCCCTGGTATGGACTGGGTAATGTGTAAGGATCTATACTGATATAGACTGGGTAATGTGTTAAGATCTATACTGATATGGACTGGGTAATGTGTTAGGGTCTATACTGATATGGACTGGGTAATGTGTTAGGGTCTATACTGGTATGGACTGGGTAATGTGTTAAGATCTATACTGATATGGACTGGGTAATGTGTTAGGGTCTATATTGGTATGGACTGGGTAATGTGTTAGGATCTATGCTGGTATGGACTGGGTAATGTGTTAGGATCTATGCTGGTATGGACTGGGTAATGTGTTAGGAAGGAAAGGATGCCACATCGCTTGATGGAAATAACAATTATCACCCTACAGAGGGCTGAATTCAAAGACACCCCGAAAATCAAAGTGAAAAAATTATGCAGCAGGCGAGTCCATTTTGCTGAAATTTAATTACAGCAACTCAGAATGGTCATCAATAGTTTGTATGGCCCCCCACGTGCATGTATGCATGCCTGACCACATAAGGGCATGCTCCTAATGAGACGACCTACTATGTAACTATGGGATATATAATGTAATACTGACACATAATCACACACATAGGTTGGACTTGATGGACTTGTGTCTTTTTTCAACCTCACCTACTATGTAACTATCTAACGACGAATGGTGTTTTGTGGTATTACCTCCCAGATCTGGACAAGGGCATCACTGATCTCCTGAACAGACTGAGGTGCAATCTGGCCAAGTTAGATGGACCAAAACATGTCCCAGAGGTGTTCTATTGGACTTAGGTCAGGCGACCATGGGGGCAATTTAATGGTATCAATTCCTTCATCCTCCAGAAACTGGCTGCATACTCTCACCACATGAGGCCGGACACTATCGTGCACCAAGGGGAACCCAGGAACTATTGCACCAGTGTAGGGTCTGACAATGGGTCCAATGATTTTATCACGATACCTAATGGCAGTCAGGGTGCCATTGTCTTGCCTGTAGAGGTCTGTGCGTCCCTCCATGGATATGCCTCCCCAGAGAATCACTGACCCACCACCAAACCGGTCATGCTGAACGATGTTACAGGCAGCATAACATTCTCCACGGCTTTTCCAGACTCTTTCACGTCTGTCACATGTGCTCAAGGTGAACCTGCTCTCATCTGTGAAAAGGACAGGACACCAGTGGCAGACCTGCCAATTCTGGTATAGAATGGCAAATGGCAATCAAGCTCCACGGTGCCGGGCAATGAGCACAGGGCCCACTAGAGGACGTCAGGCCCTCACACCACCCTCATGAAGTCTATTTCTGATTGTTTGGTCAGAGACACACCAGTGGCCTGCTGGAGGTCATCTTGTAGGGCTCTGGTAGTGCTCATCCTGTAAAACCATTCCTGTTTTGGAGTTCGTCTCATTGTTGCCCATCTGGTGCACCTGTTGCTAATTTCATTAACACCAAATCAGCTGAAACTGATTAACCACTTCAGCCCCGGAAGATTTGGCTGCCCAATGACCAGGCCATTTTTTACGATTCGGCACTGTGTCGCTTTAACTGACAATTGCGCAACGTGGCTCCCAAACAAAACTGACGTCCTTTTTTTCCCACAAATAGAGCTTTCTTTTGGTGGTATTTCATCACCTGTGTGGTTTTTATATTTTGCGCTATAAACAAAAATAAAGCGACAATTAAAAAAAAAACAATATTTTTTACTTTTTGCTATAATAAATATCCCCCAAAAATATATAAAAAACAAATTTTTTCCTCAGTTTAGGCAGATATGTATTCTTCTACATATTTTTGGTAAAAAAAAATTCGCAATAAGCATTTATTGATTGGTTTGCGCAAAAGTTATAGTGCCTACAATATAGGGGATAGTTTTATGGCATTTTTATTAATGATTTTTTTCTTTTACTAGTAATGGCGGTGATCTGTGATTTTTATCGTGACTGCGACATTATGGCAGACACATCGGACACTTTTGGTGCCATTTTGGGATCATCTACATTTATACAGCAATTAGTGCTATAAAAATGCACTTATTACACTGTAAATGTGACTGGCAGGGAAGGGGTTAACCAGGAGGGGGCGCTGTAGGGGTTAAGTGTGTCCTAGGGAGTGATTCTAACTGTAGGGGGGAGGGGCTACGTCACATGTGTCCGGACACTGATCACCGCTCCCGATCACAGAGAGCAGAGATCAGTGTCCTGTCACTAGGAAGACTGGGGAAATGCCTTGTTTACATCAGCATTTAGCCGTTCTTCCTCTCTGTGAGACGATCGCGGGACTCCCGACAGACATGGAGTCCACGGGACCCGAGCATCGGCACCCGCGCTGTGCATCACGTACATCAGTGTGATTTCGCGCAGGGGAGCCAATCTGCCGCAGTAAAACTGCGACGGCTGGTCCGGAAGCAGTTAAAAAGCTATATGCTGTAATTGTTAAAAAAGCAAGTGTACGACTTAGAGACATAATTTAAAATGTGTAATATATGTGTGAAAAATATGTGAGAATCATATATATAAAAAACATATAAAATAATACGACGCACCCCCATGAAGCGCATTCGACACAGTACAAATCTCATATCAAATCATATATATATATATATATAATAAAAATGAGAAATAACGTTACCGGTCGGTTTGGATAAAAGGAACATTTGATGGAATAGGTCTTAGGTGGGTAAATATCTGAGTGTGTACCTTGTTGTAAAAAAAGGTGAAAAGGATGCATAAAATTAACTAGATCCAACAGTGATATATGTCTATACATATAAATACACATTACACACGTCACCGCCGGGGGATAACTATACCAACAGGTAGCAGGGGCGGATCCAGGGGGGGAGCAACAGGGCAATTGCCCCCCCCCCCCCGAAATAATAGCACACTCTGAATGTTATTGTATCCTGGCTGCCGCTCCGCTGCCGGCCGGAGTCTCTCTCTCACATGTGCCGATCAGCGGCGCAGAGAGAGAGACTCGCGTGTGGTACGGGCGGCGGCGGTCACTGTCTGACACTGAAGGAAGGAGGTGGGTGGAGCCTCTTCCCTGCACTCGTTGCTAGACGCCAGGCGGCCCTGACGTTAGCAACGAGTGACGTCAGTCACACTGCAGTGTGTGAGTGAGTCACGGCGTCACGTCGGAGGTCGGACTCGAGTCTCTCAGAGCCGACCTACCCGGTCCCGACGTGACGCCGGTGACAGCGTGACACAGCCAGAAGTGGCGCCTCCTTACAATAATACAGCAGACAGCAGTAACTTACTAACTAACAAGTATGAGTGCACTGCACAGGCAGCACACGTCCATGTATATGTGGGTTGACATGTGCAGGGGGGGATTCTATATTAATGGGGGTTCTACACTGAGGGGGGATTCTATATTAATGGGGGTTCTGCACTGAGGGGGGATTCTATATTGATGGGGGTTCTGCACTGAGGGGGGATTCTATACTAATGGGGGCTCTGCACTGAGGGGGGATTCTATACTAATGGGGGGCTCTGCACTGAGGGGGGATTCTATACTAATGGGGGGCTCTGCACTGAGGGGGGATTCTATACTAATGGGGGCTCTGCACTGAGGGGGGATTCTATACTAATGGGGGCTCTGCACTGAGGGGGGATTCTATACTAATGGGGGGCTCTGCACTGAGGGGGGATTCTATACTAATGGGGGCTCTGCACTGAGGGGGGATTCTATACTAATGGGGGACTCTGCACTGAGGGGGGATTCTATACTAATGGGGGGCTCTGCACTGAGGGGGGATTCTATACTAATGGGGGCTCTGCACTGAGGGGGGATTCTATACTAATGGGGGCTCTGCACTGAGGGGGGATTCTATACTAATGGGGGGCTCTGCACTGAGGGGGGATTCTATACTAATGGGGGCTCTGCACTGAGGGGGGATTCTATACTAATGGGGATTACAACATCTCTCTGCTGCCTGTCTCTGGGACACAAGAGACCACCTTAGCAGGTGGCAAGTGACAATCTTCATCTGGTGACAGGCGACGTGGCAAGAGACAATCCGCAACATGTGGCAGGCGACGTGGCAAGTGACAATCTGCATCTGGTGACAGGGGACGTGGCAAGTGACAATCTGCATCTGGTGACAGGTGACGTGGCAAGTGACACACTCGGAGCTCCCACTGATTCTGCATTATGGTGAGTTAAACTATTTAATTTTTTACAACAATGTAATAATAGTAATAATGCGCTTCAATCATCCTGACACCATAACAACCATGGTGCCGTGATGATTGAAGCGCCAACACCAGCCTTTTCCCCGATAGATGTACCCCAAAAAAATATATTTTCTGGCAGTGCCCCTCCCGAGACTAGACTCTGGATCCGCCCCTGACAGGTAGAAGGTTACAGCAATGAGTATACATGAGTTGTGACTGTAATTCGAATAAAGGTTGGCTTGTTATTCGAATGGGAAGATAATAACGGTTTTGGAGAATTCATAAGGGTCTAAAAGGTATATTGAAAATACAAAAAAAAAATTAATAAAAAAAAAAAAAAAATTACCCCGAAGAGGGAAATTAAAAAAAAAAAAAATACCAGGAAGAGGGTAATTTGGAAAAAAATAATTTTTTTGAAGTGAAATAGAAATGTTATGTATAAAAAAAATGGGAATGTGGAAAAGGAACATACTAGATAGTCTTAATGAAAAACATTATCCAAAATGACTTATAGTATAATAATATCGTGACTGTAGCCATAGATGAGTGAATAAATGAGTGAGTTAATTAATCAATCGATTAGTACGTACCCATGAAAGGATATATATATAGAGAGACATGGCATATAGATATATAGTTGCACATGGCAAATTACATATCTGTTGTTGCAAACTGTCAGAGAAATAGCAGGAGCCAGACTTGCCAGTATCGGAACTTTCCCGTGCACCTGCGCGGTAGAATAGCCCCCCCGGCGCATGCGCGATACAGCGGGACGGCGCACACAGGTGCACGAAACAGAGTGACGGCGCGGGAGCGTGCGCACTGAAGCGCGCATTAACGTCATATCCCCTTGCTGGCCTATAAAAGGCTGACCAGCCCCTTGTCTAATTGCTGGTTTGTCTCTCAGCTTCCTGTGTTCCTATCTCAAGTTCTGCTAACCTGTGTTTACCTGCTGTGACCCGGATTGACCCCGACCTGCTCTGATCCTCTCCAGTACTTAGACCCCCCCGGCTTGTTTAAAGGATTCCTCTGCTGACCTGCCTCCTGTGCTTGACCCCCAGCTTGTTTAACCACTTCCCGACCAGCCGCCGCAGTTATACTGCGGCAGGTTGGCTCTCCTGCGAGAGCCGTCGTAGCTATACGTCACTTCACGGGGTCGGGATAGCAGGCACGCACGCGTGTCCGATGCACTGCGGGGGGTGCCGATGCTCGTGGCCGACGGTCGTGGTGACTGCCGGCCAAGAGCGATCGTGAGCAGGAGACACAGAACAGGGAAGAGTGTATGTAAACACACACTTACCGGTTCTGAGAGGAGCGACAGATCGTGTGTTCCTATTAGCTAGGAACCAAAAATCCGTCACTTCCTCCAGTCAGTCCCCTCCCCCCTTCAGTTAGAATCACCTCCCAGGGAACACAGTTAACACCTTGATCGCCCCCTGGTGTTAACCCCTTCACTGCCAGTGACATTTTTACAGTAATCAATGCATTTGTATGACTTTGATTGCTGTATTAATGCCAATGGTCCCAAAAATGTGTCAAAATTGTCCGATGTGACCACCATAATGTTCGCAGGCACGATAAAATTCGCAGATCGCCGCCATAACTAGTAAGAAAAAAAAAAAAAAATACTATAAATCTATCCCCTACTTTGTAGACGCTATAACTTTTGCGCAAACCAATCAATATACGCTTATTGCGTTTTTTTTTTTTTAACCACAAATATGTAGAAGAATACGTATCGGACTAAACTGAGGAAAAAAATTGTTTTGTTATATATTTTTGGGGGATATTTATTATAGCAAAAAGTAAAAAATATTGCGTTTTTTTTTTCAAAATTGTCGCTCTTTTTTTGTTTATAGCGCAAAAAAAAAAACGCAGAGGCGATCAAATACCACCAAAAGAAAGCTTAATTTGTGGGGAAAAGAAGGACATCAATTTTGTTTGGGTACAACGTCGCACGACCGCGCAATTGTCAGCTAAAGCGACGCAGTGCCGAATGGCAAAAAGTGCTCTGGTCAGGAAGGGGGTAAAATCTTGAAGTGGTTAAAGGACTACTCTACTGGCCTTCTTTCTGTGTATGACCCCGGCTTATACTAAGGACTTGCTTCTACTGGACTTCCTGTGTCTGACCCCCAGCATCCTCCTAAGACTCAGTCCCAGCCACTATCATAGGGTCTGTTGGGTTAGAGCCCCCGGCCGGACTTCCTACTCCAGTTTGGTGTCAAGTCTATTCCTGCACGGCATCTCTGCTCTGCAGGAGACCTCCACTCAAGACCCACCTACATACCTCCCAACCTTTTGAGATGGGAATGAGGGACACCTATCAGCAAAAGTATGCAGGTATAGGACACACCCCCTTCCACGCCCCCTTAAATGAGAATTGTACAAAAGAACAAGATTGTTTAAACCCACAAGTGTTTTTTTTTACCACTGCTATTACTTTATATTGGCTTTTGGATTTTACAAATGCAGCAATTTAAAAATCAGATGAAAGGTTTAGCACTGGAAAACACTTTTTGATTTTTGAAATGCATTTTATATACATCTATATAGATCAGATCAAAATGAGGGACAAATGAGAAGGAATGAGGGACAGAGGGACATTGCTCCTAATCAGGGACAGTCCCTCGAAATTAGGGACAGTTGGGAGCTATGCACCTACCTGCTGGTAACCCATGCCTTCAGGGGTAGAGTACGCTCAGCTGCAAGGGGAGCTGCTCTCAGCATCTCGACCTTGGTGAGTACCCTGACACAAAACCATTTACCCTGTGAGCATAACAAGAAGCATGCATGTGAAAATGCCCTGGGGGGGTATTTTCGGGGACAGCATGAACTGTGGAGAGAGGAAGGAGTGGGAAGGGGGGGTCCTGGGGATCATCCAATGGGAGGGAGGAAAATTAGATGATGGTGCTGACTAGTGATGGGCTGTCTGTTCGAGTTATATAGTTATATAAGCACTGTCACAAGAACAGAAGCGTCACACAGCGGGAGACTCCCATTGAGGAGGATCGTCCGGAGGACGGAGCGGGGAAGCCAGGGGAAGATGCGGGAGGAGAAGACCGGAGGAAGAAGCAGAGGACCGGAGGAAGATAGAGGAAGAAGCGGAGGAAGAACAAGATGGAGGAAGAAGAAGAAAACCGAAGGAAGGCCAGAAGAAGGTGGAAGAAGAAGCGGGGAAAGAAGAAGACATTAATAAAGGAATTGTCAAAAACCGGCTATTGTCTTTTTTAACATTTTTGACACTTTTTTAGTGAAATGGTAGGGGTATATTTGTACCCCATTACTATTTCACACGGGGGGGGGGCGGAATCTGGGGGTCCCCTTGTTAAAGGGGCTTCCAGTTTCCGATAAGCCCCCCGCCCACATACCCCCACAACCACCGGGCAAGGGTTGTGGGGATGAGGCCCTTGTCCCCATCAATATGGGGACATCTTCCCCATGTTGAGGGCATGTGGCCTGGTATGGTTCAGGAGGGGGGGCGCTCTCTCGTCCCCCCTCTTTTCCTGCCAGGTTGCGTGCTCGGATAAGGGTCTGGTATGGATTTTTGGGGGGACCCCACGCCATATTTTTTTTTCATTTTGGCACGGGGTTCCCCTTAAAATCCATACCAGGCCTGAAGGGTCTGGTATGGATTTTGAGAGGGACCCCCACGCCATTTTCTTTTAAAATTTTGGCGCGGTGTTCCCCTAAATATCCATACCAGACCTGAAGGGTCTGGTATGGAATTTGGGGGGACCCCCAGGCATTTTTTTTTTCAAATTTTGGTTCGGGGTTCCCCTTAATATTCATACCAGACCCAAAGGGCCTGGTAATGGACTGTGGGGGAATACCAGGCCGTTTTTTTCAATGACTTTTATGTCTATTGCCAGGACCGACAATTCATTAATAGCCGCAAGTAGTTTTAAATGACTTTTTTTCCTTTAAAAATCTCATTTTGCTCTTGGACTGTTGTAAACATGGGAAACATGCGCCCCTTTACCGGCATACTATAGACACCCCCCAGGTACAAAATTTAAAGGAATATTTCTTATTACTTTTATTGTTTCACTTTAAGCATTATTAAAATCACCGCTCCCGAAAAAACGGCCATTTCAAAAAATTGTTTTCATTGATCCATGTCCCCTGGGGCAGTACCTGGGTCCCCAAACACTTTTCATGACAATAACTTGCATATTAGCCTTTAAAATTCGCACTTTTGATTTCTCACGTTTGAGTCCCATAGACTTTAACGGTGTTCGAATGTTCGCGCGAACTTTCGTTCAGTTCGCATGTTCTGGATGCGAACCGAACCGGGGGGGTGTTCGGCTCATCCCTAGTGCTGACTTCCAACTCTTTATTCAGGCCTTCAGGTGAGAGACTATTGAGTTTGAATATCCAATAAGTCTCTTGGGCACACCGTTTTTTAAATCTTTCTCCATCAGGTAGGGAATGGGGAATAGATTGAATGGCTGTGACCTTCAGTAATGCAGGGTCTCTTTCGTGGTGGGCTAGAAAGTGTCTTGGAATACTGCATTTGGGGTAGAGTTCTTTCAAGCTTCTTGTGTGTTCCCCAAATCTGGTACAAAGAGATCTAATGGTACGCCCTACATAGCACATTTTACAAGGAGGAGAGAGAAGCGCCAAGCCAATCCTTTAAACAGCTTAGGAATTTATTAAGTATATAAGTATAAAACAACACTAAAAACCTACGTGAAACATTAGACCTCAGTGCATTTTTATAGCACTGATCGCTGTATAAATGCCAATGGTCCCAAAAATGTGTCAAAAGTCTCTGATCTGTCTGCCACAATGTCGCAGTACAGCTAAAAATCGCAGATCACCGCAATTACTAGTAAAAAAAAAAAAAAAAATTATAAAAATGCCATAAATCTTTCCAATAGTTTGTAGACGCTATATCAATATACGCTTATTGCAATTTAAAAAAAAAAAAAAATATGTAGAAGAATATATATTGGCCTAAACTGAGGAAGAAATGTGTTTTTTTTTCAAAAACTTTTGGGTATATTTATTATAGCAAAATGTAAAAAAATATTGTTTCTTTTTTTCAAAATTTCACTTTTTTTTGTTTACAGCGTAAAATATAAAAAACGCAGAGGCGATCAAATACCACCAAAAGAAAGCTCTATTTGTGGGAAAAAAATGGACACAAATTTCGATCAGGTATAGTGTTACATGACTGTGCAATTGCCAGTTAAAGCGACGCAGTGCCAAATTGTAAAAAGTGCCCTGGGGGCGCGCAGCATGTCGATCGTGGCCGTGCCGTGTTGCTAGGACACGGCGCGACCCCGATCTGTGTAAAGAGACACGCCCATGGCTCTTTAACCATGTGATCGACTGTGTCCAATCACAGCCAGTCACATGTAAACACAGAGATGCCGGTAATCGGCGCTCCTCTCCTCACACTGACAGAGTGTGAGGAGAGCCGATCAGTGGCATCTCCTCACAGGGGACAGCTAGGGATGTAATCGGGGCACTGATCATCAGTGCCCTGATTACAATTAAGTGCCCACCAGTGCCAGCAATGATTGCCCACCATTGCCAGCAATCAGTGCCAACCAGTGCCCACAATTGCCACCAATCAGTGCCCACAAGTGCCAGCAATCAGTGGCCATTAGTGATGCCAGTCAGTGCTGGCTATCAGTGCTGTCCATCACTGCTGCCCATAAATGCTCAGCACTGCTACCCATCAATGTCACCCATCAATGCCCATCAGTGCCGCCTATCCGTGCCGCCTATCCATGCCCATCAGTTCCGCCTATCTGTGCCCACCAGTGCCGCCTATCTGTGCCCACCAGTGCCGCCTATCTGTGCCCAGTGCCCACCAGTGCCACCCATTAGTGCCACCTATCAGTGCTTATCAGTGCCACATATCAGTGCCACCTATCAGTGCCCATAAGTGCGGCATATTCGTGCCTCCGAGTCCTCATCAGTGCCACCTAATCAGTGCCTATAAGTGCCGCCTCATCAGCACCCATCAGTGAAGGAGAAAAATTACTTATTTACAAAATTTACTGATAGAAACTAAGAAAAACTTTTTATTTTTTTAAATTTTTGATCTTTTTTTTTTTTTTTTAGGAAAAAATAAAAAACCCAGGAGTGATTAAATACCACCAAAAGAAAGCTCTATTTGTGTGAAGAAAATTATAAAAATTTCACATGGTTACAGTGTAGCACGACCGCGCAATTGTCATTCAAAGTGCGACAGCTCTGAAAGCTGAAAAATGGCCTGGGCAGGAAGGGGGGGAGGGGGGTGACAGTACGCGGTATTTAAAGGATTGGCTTAGCGCTTCTCTCTTCTTTCCTTTTTATTTTTAACATACTGTATATATATATATATATATATATATATATATATATATATATATATTATGTAGCGCTGGTAAATTTATAATCTACCGCAGATTAGGTAAATTTAGTAAATTGTGTGATAGGAAGGTTAAAAGTTCGCCTCTGTTCCAGCTTGGCTGACGTTGTGTGTGCTTCCATGCTGACCGATGGGTGTTGCTGTTACCATTAGTCAGTGTTGGAAGGGCAACGTGTCAAAGTGTATAGATGCTCCTCTGTCTCGGAGACAAGCTCGGTAGAGGTGGTCCTCCGAGTTGCATTCTGGGAAGGGGGTATTTATGGGATAGACGCCATGTTCTAAGAGAGTTTTACAGCCACCTGCTGGCCCTCCTGGCCGACAGGTATGCATTAAGGAGCTACCTTGTGGTCCTCCGATCGGGAGGCCCACGATTCTGCGGCGCAGGGGTGGGTCCAGAGGCTTGTCTGGGGCCTACCACCGCGGCCGAGGAATCTTCCTGAGCTGACGGTCTTGTGTGACGAAGCTGGACAGCCGAGGAGATCCAAGGGGAGGACCCGTCTTGGAGAGATCACGCAGTGTGCTGGTCTATAGAGGGGCCTGGTGACTCGGTTGCAGGACATATCCAAAAGAAGTAATTCTACAGCATAGTGTCGCCGGTTCGGCTTAAAGGTTCAGGCACTGTGACTGACTGTTCACTGCAGAAGATCTGATACATCCTGTGGCAGAGGATCGTGCAGATTTACCCCCCTAAGTAAGTCTGTGGCAGAGACTTTAGATTTGTGCTGCGTACTGGCTGCTAGACCGGTGAGAGAGGCCTATCCAGACGAGCAAAAGAGTGTGTCCCATGAGGGGAATGCATTCCACATAATTATCTGAATTCTACCAGGACATTTGTCACTAAGATCTTGTAAGAAGATATTTGAGTTTCTCCTGAAGGTTTCCTTTTCCGTCTCTTTCCTGCTACTTCCTAAAGTTTGACTGTTTAATAAAGCATTGAAAACGTACTCCAGTGTTGGTGCATGTGTCTCCAGCAGTAAACTCAACGGAACCCCTAGACCCGGTGCCGGTGAAACAGAGGGAAGCAAAGTGAAGGTAACAGACCCGCTTAAACCAGCAGCTCCACCAAGAGTTAGTGCTACATGTGGGGGCTCGTCCGTGATTTGTTGACCGACAATTATTGCAACCCAGTGGAGTGTTTTACTGGGAGTTTACAGAGAGAGAGCTGGACTTTGAAAAAAAAAATCTTTTCAGGAAGAGGAAAGGTTAAACTGCAGGACTTTGCTTTTGGGTGTGTAGACGCTGGGCGCCAGAAGAGGCCCGGGAGCTATGTGACTGAAAGAACAAATGGGAGGAGTTACCCTACTTGGGACACGTGTTAGTATTTGGCGCCAGAGGGAAAGAGAGGCCTCGTGATCGTGCTGAAAAGATCAGAGTGTGGCCATGTCTTTTACGGCGTTGCAATCGGTTGTGGGACCCAGAGTGTTCCCTGCAAGCACCGTGATGAACACTGTGCAATCTGACACTCTGCTCACGGATACTGGAGTTCGAATGAAACCGCAGGGGAAGTTTGTCCTCTATACCTCGGGAGATGTTGAGGGACTGGGCATGACCTGCCATTGATGTGGAGGATTGACCGTACATCTTCGTCCATTCGGCCGATGTACGCAGTGTGAAGAGTATTTGTTTGTAGTGGAGCCACCTACTATGCTACCCCATGCCTACCGGATGGATTGGGTGACAGGTATCGCTACAGTGGAAGATGCTATCGCTACGGAGAGAGATCGACGGGCTGCCACTTCGCCTGTTGCTACTGACAATGTTTCAGAGAGAGACACTACTGCTGCCGTCTCATCAGGAGACATTACTTTGATTCCTGAGTCCACTACACCTGTTCCTGTTGTGCCTACTCAGAGGAAGGTGGGCTATGTGAAGGCTTCTCGCGGCCGTGGTCGAGGCCTACACCAGAGGTTACCTGAGCCGGAGCTACCAGAGTCTACGTCCGGAATGGGTAAGCCATTGTTGGGGGACTGTAAATAAGTATTTGCCAGCAGAAGAATTGAGAGACTCGGAAATAGAATCCATGTCGGATCTTTGCCAAAACTTGCTCGCTTGCAAAGGATGTTAAACAAGCGTGTGGCCGCAGAGTATGGATTAGAATTCCCCTATGTGCCCCAGGATGTCATGTGGGAGATTGAAGCTAATCGGGAACTTTGGTACAATGAAGCTATTTGGGACTACTTGTCTGTGCCTAAGCCCTTTAGAAAGACTGGATGTTCTGTCCGGATGGATGAACGTTTTAACGGATGCTTTGTTCATTGGAACTATGGTCGGCATATCTATGCTGATAAAGTGGTGATCTGCAGACCGGGAAAGGACAATGCTGTATATTTTATTACCGCTGTGGATAAAGAAGGAAAATATGTGACTCTACCATATCCTCGGTTTTACTGGTAATTGTGGACACTATTACTTTGAAGTTAGCTAGTTAGATAGCGACAGGGCAGAGAGATCTGCGTGGTCAAGATCTACAGATCTTGTTCTGTGTTTAAATCCAAGGACTTCATTTGCTAGCCGTATTTCTTTTATAAAAAAAAAAAAAAAAAAAAAGTTCTTATGCAGGGATGGACTCCTAATGAATATATATATTTTTGGTATGGATCATAGGAAGAGAGTCTCATTTTTAAATGAGGCTTTGCTCCTAGTGTGTGTAGTGTATATATGTGTGTTAAATAAGTTTCTTTGTCAGGGATCATCGGATCATATGTATAGCTGGGAGGCTTTTCAGCTAGTTAGTTAGTGAGGTTAAAAATGTTTTATTTTATTGTGGTTTTGTTCGCGGCTGTGAACATAATGTCTTATAGATATAAGTCTTATAATGTCTTTTAACTGTCCTTTTTGCCCCTCTCTTTGTCTATCTAAAGTTATAAGAAACTCAAATGCTTACTCTCAGGCTTGAGAGTTACTGTTACTGCGTTCAGGACAGACGTTGGGGACAACGTCTATTGTAGTGGGGGGAGTATGTAGCGCTGGTAGATTTATAATCTACCGCAGATTAGGTAAATTTAGTAAATTGTGTGTTAGGAAGGTTAAAAGTTCGCCTCTGTTCCAGCTTGGCTGACGTTGTGTGTGCTTCCGTGCTGACCGGTGGGTGTCGCTGTTACCACTGGTCAGGGTTGGAAAGGCAACGTGTTGAAGCGTATGGATGCTCCTCTGTCCCGGAGACAACTCGGTGGAGGTGGTCCTCCGAGTTGCATTCTGGGAGAGGGTATTTATGGGACAGACGCCATGTTCTAAGAGAGTTTTACAGCCACCTGCTGGCCCTCCTGGCCGACAGGTATGTGTTAAGGAGCTACCTCGTGGTCCTCCGATCGGAGGACTTTAGATTCGTGCTGCGTACTGGCTGCTAGACCGGTGAGAGAGGCCTATCAAGACGAGCAAAAGAGTGCGTCCCATGAGGGGAGCGCATTCCACCTAATTATCTGAATTCTACCAGGACATTTGTCACTAAGATCTTCTAAGAAGATATTTGAGTTTCTCCTGAAGGTTTCCTTTTCCGTCTCTTTCCTGCTACTTCCTAAAGTTTGACTGTTTAATAAAGCTTTGAAAACGTACTCCAGTGTTGGTGCGTGTGTCGTCCAGAAGTAAACTCAACGGAACCCTAGACCCGGTGCCGGTGAAACAGAGGGAAGCAAAGTGAAGGTAACAAGCCCGCTTAAACCAGCAGCTCCACCGAGAGTTATTGCTACAATTATATAATATATATATATATATATACTACTGTCACTTGGACACTTCACACTTAAAACAATCCAGAGCAGCGCTGAGCATTTTTTACTTGTTTGTTTTTGTTTTTTTAACCCTACGGACTAAGACTGGGATGCCATTAAAATTTGTGTGTGTGTGTGTGTGTATACATAAAGGCTGGCGTCCCAATACTTTTGACAATATAAGCAATCTAATTTTTTTTTTTTTTCCTTTGATGAAAATAATTCAAATGTAGATCTTTTCTCAGAAAACATTATCATTATCTTTAACGAAATGCGCAAAACAAATCAATCTCTAAAGAATAACGGCGAAACAAATGAACAATTAACCGGCATAACAACCTTTTTGTCTACCCACAGAACATCGAATTAGCGCTTTAATACGGCATCAAACAAACAACATCACTTATGCAGCGCGCCCGGCGCTCGGCTACGATCGTGTAAACAGTTGCCTGAGCAGCATTGTGTTTTTAATACAATAGCCGGAACACAATAGACAGAACACATCTCTGCTGCCAGGGAATAAAGAGTTATTCAAGATGCTAAAAATACTTTAATAACAGCTGAACGTCCTGAATAGAAGTAATAAAATGTCACATGTGACATAATTCCATTTCACAGCCAGGCAAGAAGTAATAAAACGGAAGAGGTGGAAGGACTTTGTATTGCAAGTAATCACTGTCATTTGTTATTTCTGCCTCAATGGAAAGTAAAGTGATCCTTGAAAAGCACATCAAGAAGTTACAGAGAAAAAAAAAAAAACTGCAACATTCTTACAATTGAATTCATTCGCTGTCTTATGCGACGTTCATAACCGGCGGCGTTATCCCAGCGCACCGCGGCGAGGGGACGATTAAACCGCCGTACAGCAATTCTGGTTAAAGGTGCCTTCCGGCCAAAATCCAAACGTGACCTTAACCCCCTTCATGGCGAAGGTCGAAGAAATCCTGACGCAGATGGAACACAGTTTTTGTGTTGGTAAAACAGTCCGAATCATCACAGCTTGGCGGGAAATGGTGATGAATATTTGAAGATTTTTTTTTTGTTTTTAACCGCTTGCCGACCGGCTCGCGCCAATATATGTCGGCAGAAAGGGCACGTACGGGCAGACTAACATACCTGTACGTTGCCCTTAAGGCCCCTTTCACACTGAGGCATTGCAAAACCGCGGTAAAAACGTTGAGCGTTATTAGCACGGTTTTACGGCGTTTTTTGCCACGTTAGCATTAAAAATCGCGCTAATGCCCATGCGTTTTTATAGCGTTTTTTAAGCGTTAGCGTCAGCAGACCTGACCATGTGACCATGCGGTCATGTGACCTTCCCCACAGCTTCTGGGTCGGTTTTGAAGCGGTATTACTGCGGTTTTACATCGGTTTTACAGCGTTTCCCATTCATTTCAATTGGGATAGACGTTTTTACAGCGCTATTTTATGCGCCCAAAAGATGCTCCAAAAAAGCTGTTTGCAGGATTTTTTCCAATGCACAGCCAGCGCAACGCCTCAGTATGAAAGGTTACACTGTGATACATGGGGGGCGTTTTTCATGCAGTATTTAGGCGGTATTTTTAGCGCTAAAACGCCTGAAAAACGCCTCAGTGTGAAAGGGGCCTTAGGCTCGATTCTATGCATGTTGCTTCTGAGCGTTTCTGCAGGGTTTTTCTGCGGTGCTTGCCGCGTTTTTGAACATGCTTTTTTGCCGCGTTTTTGCCGCGTTTTGCTTTATGCGTTTTTTTTTTACAGTGTTTTTTTTATAGTGTATACAGTGTAAAAAAAGAAAAAAAAAAAACGCAAAACGCGACAAAAACGCTGTAAAAACACTGTAAAAGCGCTGTGCTTGCGTTTTGGATGCGGGTCCATTGAATTCTATTACATGCATGAAAAAAAGTCCCCGACCCTTTCCAAAAACGCAGAGGCACAAAAATGCATTGATGTGAACATGTTCCATGGGAACCCATGTTAAAAAATTCCCATGCATTTCTGCAAAATGCAAAATGCATCAAAGAACGCATTAGTGTGAATAGAGCCTTAAGAAGCGGTTTGCGGGTGCGCGCGCCCGCCACGACCTCCATGAGTGTGATCACGGGTCCGCGGGTATACCCGCGATCGTCTCACGGAGAGGAAGAACGGGGAAACGCTGATGTAAACAAGGCATTTCCCTGTTCTACCTAGTGACAGGACACTGATCACATCTCCCTGTAATGGGGATCGGTGATCAGTGTCGTGTCACACATAGCCACGCCCCTCCACAGATAGAATCACGCCCTAAGACACACTTAACCCCTTCACCACCCCCTAGTGGTTAAACCCTTTACTGCCAGTCACATTTACACAGTAATCAATGCATTTTTAATCGCACTGGTCGCTGTATAAATGTGAATGGTCCCAAAATCGCGGCAAAAGTGTCTGGTCTGTCGGCCATAATGTCGCAGTTGCGATAAAAATCTTTGATCGCCGCCATTACTAGTAAAAAAAAAATAAAAAAATTATTAATAAAAATGCCATAAAATTATCCCCTATTTTGTAGACGCGATAACTTTTGCGCAAACCAATCAATATACACTTATTGCGATTTTTTTTTTTTTTTTTACCAAAAATATATAGAAGAATACGTATCAGCCTAAACTGAGGGGAAAATTTTTTTTTTTATATATTTTTTGGGGATATTTATTATAGCAAAAAGTAAAAAATAATGCGTTTTTTTTTTTTTCAAAATTGTCGCTTTTTTTGTTTATAGCGCAAAAAATAAAAACTGCAGAGGTGATCAAATACCACCAAAAGAAAGCTCTATTTGTTGGGGGGAAAAAAAAGGACGGAGAATTTTGTTTGGGAACCACATCGCACGACCGCGCAATTGTCAGTTAAAGCGACGCAGTGCCGAATCGCAAAGAAGTGCTCTGGTCTTTGGGCAGCCAAATGGTCCGGGGCTGAAGTGGCTAAAATGTAATGACTAGGGGAGGAACGGGGTCAGGGAGCGGTCAGCTAGGTCAGTGCTGGGGGGCAGGGGTGGAGACCTTACCTGATTGGAGGCAGAAGTTAGAATGGGCGGGGTCCAGAGGAGAGGGTCTTGTGTAGGGGGGCGTATTCTTCAACGTTCCAAGGAGTTAGGAGACGTGACAACTTCCCACCCTCCCGCCCTGGTGATAGGAGTTATTACACCGGACAGGTAGTGGGCGTATTGGTGTCTCTGGTGTTGAGTGAGTTTGTTTTGTTTTTTTTGATGTTTTTTGTTTTTCAAAAAAAAAAAATTGCAATAAACTAAGAAAAAAGAGAAAACTAAACACACAAAAAAATAAAAAATAAAATAAAAAAACATTGTATATGGGTATAATTTACTGACTGGTGTATATTGTCAATTTTGTCACAGCAGTCTGCGGTTCAAGGGGTCTTTGGGGGGTCAGTGCGGAATTACATGGCTAAAGGATTAATGGGGCCCATCTAAGGTTAGTGGTGGTTCTCCCAGGAGCTAGGTCCCCTGGGGGAGGGGAATTTGGAAGTATGTGTGATGTCAGAGCGTCTTCGAGCCGGTTGGGGCATAGACTAGGTGATGTGTTAGGATCTATACTGGTATGGACTGGGTAATGTGTTAGGATCTATACTGGTATGGACTGGGTAATGTGTTAGGATCTATACTGGTATGGACTGGGTAATGTGTTAGGATCTATACTGGTATGGACTGGGTGATGTGTTAGGATCTATACTGGTATGGACTGGGTAACGTGTTAGGATCTATACTGGTATGGACTGGGTAATGTGTAAGGATCTATACTGGTATGGACTGGGTAATGTGTTAGGATCTATACTGGTATGGACTGGGTTATGTGTTAGGATCTATACTGGTAAGGACTGGGTAATGTGTTAGGATCTATACTAGTATGGACTGGGTTATGTGTTAGGATCTATACTGGTATGGACTGGGTAATGTGTCAGGATCTATACTGGTATGGACTGGGTAATGTGTTGGGATCTATACTGGTATGGACTGGGTAATGTGTTAAGATCCGTACTGGTATGGACTGGGTAACGTGTTAGGATCTATACTGGTATGGACTGGGTAATGTGTTAGGATCTATACTGGTATGGACTGGGTTATGTGTTAGGATCTATACTGGTATGGACTGGGTAATGTGTTAGGATCTATACTGGTATGGACTGGGTAATGTGTTAGGATCTATACTGGTATGGACTAGGTAATGTGTTAGGATCTATAGTGGTATGGACTGGGTAATGTGTTAGGATCTATACTGGTATGGACTGGGTACTGTGTTGGGATCTATACTGGTATGGACTGGGTAGTGTGTTAGGATCTATACTGGTATGGACTGGGTAATGTGTTAGGATCTATACTGGTATGGACTGGGTAATGTGTTAGGATCTATACTGGTATGGATTGGGTAATGTGTTAGGATCTATACTGGTATGGACTGGGTAATGTGTTAGGCTCTATACTGGTATGGACTGTGTTAGGATCTATACTGGTATGGACTGGGTAATGTGTTAGGATCTATACTGGTATGGACTGGGTAATGTGTTAGGCTCTATACTGGTATGGACTGGGTAATGTGTTAAGATCTATACTGGTATGGACTGGGTAATGTGTTAGGATCTATACTGGTATGGACTGGGTAATGTGTTAGGACCTATACTGGTATGGACTGGGTAATGTGTCAGGATCTATACTGGTATGGACTGGGTAATGTGTTGGGATCTATACTGGTATGGACTGGGTAATGTGTTAGGATCTATACTGGTATGGACTGGGTAATGTGTTAGGATCCATACTGGTATGGACTGGGTAATGTGTTAGGATCCATACTGGTATGGACTGGGTAATGTGTTAGGATCTATACTGGTATGGACTGGGTAATGTGTTAGGATCTATACTGGTATGGACTGGGTTATGTGTTAGGATCTATACTGGTATGGACTGGGTAACGTGTTAGGATCTATACTGGTATGGACTGGGTAATGTGTTAGGATCTATACTGGTATGGACTGGGTAATGTGCTGGGATCTATATTGGTATGGACTGGGTAATGTGTTAGGATCTATACTGGTATGGACTGGGTAATGTGTTAGGATCTATACTGGTATGGACTGGCTAATGTGTTAGGATCTATACTGGTATGGTCTAGGTAATGTGTTAGGGTCTATACTGGTATGGACTAGGTAATGTGTTAGGATCTATACTGGTATGGACTGGGTAATGTGTTAGGATCTATACTGGTATGGACTGGCTAATGTGTTAGGATCTATACTGGTATGGTCTAGGTAATGTGTTAGGATCTATAGTGGTATGGACTGAGTAATGTGTTAGGATCTATACTGGTATGGACTGGGTAATGTGTTAGGATCTATACTGGTATGGACTGGGTAATGTGTTAGGATCTATACTGGTATGGACTGGGTAATGTGTTAGGATCTATACTGGTATGGACTGGGTAATGTGTTAGGATCTATACTGGTATGGACTGGGTAATGTGTTAGGCTCTATACTGGTATGGACTGTGTTAGGATCTATACTGGTATGGACTGGGTAATGTGTTAGGATCTATACTGGTATGGACTGGGTAATGTGTTAGGATCTATACTGGTATGGACTGGGTAATGTGTTAGGATCTATACTGGTATGGACTGGGTAATGTGTTAGGCTCTATACTGGTATGGACTGTGTTAGGATCTATACTGGTATGGACTGGGTAATGTGTTAGGATCTATACTGGTATGGACTGGGTAATGTGTTAGGATCTATACTGGTATGGACTGGGTAATGTGTTAGGACCTATACTGGTATGGACTGGGTAATGTGTTAGGATCTATACTGGTATGGACTGGGTTATGTGTTAGGATCTATACTGGTATGGACTGGGTAATGTGCTGGGATCTATACTGGTATGGACTGGGTAACGTGTTAGGATCTATACTGGTATGGACTGGGTAATGTGTTAGGATATATACTGGTATGGACTGGGTAATGTGCTGGGATCTATATTGGTATGGTCTAGGTTAGGGATGAGCTTCGTGTTCGAGTCGAACCCATGTTCGACTCGAACATCGGCTGTTCGATCGTTCGCCGAATTGCGAACGTTATGGGCCGTTCGCGCTAAATTCGTGTGGCGCGTCACGGCCCATAATTCACTGCGGCATCGCAGTGCATTGCTGGCTGATGATTGGCCAAGCATGCACTATGACCCGCATGCTTGGCCAATCACAGCGCTGTCAGTAGAGAGAGCTGTAATTGGCCAAAGCCAGGGTGGCTTTGGCCAATTACGGCTCAGGGCATTTAGTACACACCCCACACTATATAAGGCCGCCTGCACGGCGGCCCTGTGTAGTGTGTGTTCCGGTGTGCTGAGAGATAGAGAGAGAGAGAGACAGTGTCATTTGATTTGAGTTAGATAGATTAGGCAGAACAGTCAGTCAGTTAGCTGCACTTACAGTGTATTGTGTATATATATGCATCCCAGGTGTTGCATATATATATATACACTGTATTCAGTTTAGCTAGATCCGTTCCTGTTATCTTCTATCTAGACTATTTACATTTAATGCAGTGCGTCCTGCTCACAGTGTTCAGCTAGATCCGTTCCTGTTATCTTCTAGACTATTTACATTTAGTGCAGTGCGTCCTGCTCACAGTGTTCAGCTAGATCCGTTCCTGCTATTTACATTTAGTGCAGTGCGTCCTGCTCACAGTGTTCAGCTAGATCCGTTCCTGTTAAATTCCTACTGACCGGCAGGCTTGTCTGGTTACAGTATATAAAGCTACCTGAAGAAAATTACAGGTGTTCTATTTGATCCTATTAGTACCACGGTCAGGCAGCTAGACTATTTACATTTAGTACAGTGCGTCCTGCTCACAGTGTTCAGCTAGATCCGTTCCTGTTATCTTCCTACTGACAGGCAGGCTTGTCTGGTTACAGTATATAAAGCTACCTGAAGAAAATTACAGGTGTTCTATTTGATCCTATTAGTACCACGGTCAGGCAGCTAGACTATTTACATTTAGTACAGTGCGTCCTGCTCACAGTGTACAGCTAGATCCGTTCCTGTTATCTTCCTACTGACAGGCAGGCTTGTCTGGTTACAGTATATAAAGCTACCTGAAGAAAATTACAGGTGTTCTATTTGATCCTATTAGTACCACGGTCAGGCAGCTAGACTATTTACATTTAGTACAGTGCGTCCTGCTCACAGTGTTCAGCTAGATCCGTTCCTGTTATCTTCCTACTGACAGGCAGGCTTGTCTGGTTACAGTATATAAAGCTACTTGAAGAAAATTACAGGTGTTCTATCCCAGCTTAGTGCAGCTACAGGCCATTAGTATGTCTGGAAGGCCAAGAAGGAGAGGCAGACAGTCACAAGCCAATAAGAGAGGGCAAGCAGGCTCTGTGTCTAGTGCTGGTCGTGGAGACGGTGCATCCTCATCAGCACGTGGCCATGGGACACGCTTGGCCTTTTTTTCGGCAGCTGGCCATGTTGAGCCGCAACATGCGGAAGACTTGGTCGAGTGGATGACCAAGCCGTCCTCATCCTCCTCATCCTCTCTCACCCATGCCCAGGGTGCTTTGTCTGGCAAAGCAGCGGCCTCTTCCCTCAGCTCAATGTCATCAGTGACTCCTTCCCTAGCTCCACCATGTCCTCATGAGGATTCCCTCGAACTGTTTGACCACAGTGTTGGGTACATGCTCCAGGAGGATGCCCAGCGTTTGGAAGGCTCTGATGACGATACTGAGCTCGATGAAGGCAGTAACATGAGCGCGGACAGAGGGGGTGCCCAAGAAGGACAGCAATCTGGCAGTCATGCTCCCCCTGCTGCAGCATACTGCCAGGTTTGCTCCAGTGATGAGGAGGGAGGGGATGATGAGGTCACTGACTCAACGTGGGTGCCTGATAGGAGAGAGGAGGAGGAGGAGGAGGAGGAGGAGGCGGCAGCACATCACCAACGAGGCAGGATGCCCTCCAGGGGCCAGCCTAAGGGCAGCACATTGACTGCATCACACCCCAAAGCTCCACATGTGCAGGGCGCTGCAGTCTCTGCGCGTTATTCAAAAAGTTCTTTGGTGTGGGCCTTTTTTGAGACGAGTGCATCAGATCGCACCGCTGCTATTTGCAACATATGTCTCAAGCGTATCTCGCGTGGCCAAAATATCTCCCGCTTGGGTACCACATGCTTGACCAGACATATGTTGACCTGCCATGCAGTTCGTTGGCAAGCGTATCTAAAAGACCCACACCAAAGAACAAAGAGGATCTCTCCTTGCTCCTCATCAGCTGAGATTTCCAACCCCACTAGACCTTCAGTCCTCTCTGAGACCTGCAGTGAGAGGAATGAAGGTGTAGAATTAGGTGTGTCACAGCCAAGTACTTGTGGGCAATCTGCTTTTGGTACACCGACGTCAGATTGTACCAGGCAAATTTCCCTGCCCCAGCTGCTGCACCGCCGAAAGAAGTTTGCTCCCAGCCATCCACATGCCCAGCGGTTGAATGCTAGCTTGGCAAAATTGCTAGCACTTCAACTGCTGCCTTTTCAGTTGGTAGACTCTGCCCCCTTCCGTGAGTTTGTGGAATGTGCGGTTCCTCAGTGGCAGGTACCCAAACGCCACTTTTTCTCACGGAAGGCGATTCCGGCTCTCTACCGGCATGTGGAAGGCAATGTCCATGCCTCGCTGGACAGGGCGGTCAGCGGTAAGGTGCATATTACCGCTGACTCATGGTCCAGCAGGCATGGACAGGGACGTTACCTAAGTTTCACGGCGCATTGGGTGACTCTGCTGGCAGCTGGGAAGGATGCAGGACAAGGTGCAGTAGTGTTGGAGGTTGTTCTGCCACCACGCCTCCAAAATGCTGATTGTGACACACCTCTCTCCTCCACCCCCTCCTCTTCTTCTTCCTCCATGGCCTCTTCCTCGGAACCAGCGGTGCTCCGTAGGCGTTCAAGGGGCTACGCAAGTACGCAGGCCAAAAGATGCCATGCGGTGCTTGAGCTGGTGTGCTTGGGGGACAGGAGCCACACTGGGGCAGAGGTTCTGTCAGCTCTGCAGGGGCAGGTTCAGAGGTGGTTGACGCCACGCCAACTTAAGGCAGGAATGGTGGTTTGCGACAATGGCACCAACCTCCTCTCTGCCCTCCGACAGGGACAAATGACCCATGTGCCCTGTTTGGCTCACGTCCTTAACTTGGTGGTGCAGCGGTTCTTGGGCAGGTACCCGGGCTTACAGGATGTCCTGAGGCAGGCCAGGAAAGTCTGTGTGCATTTCCGCCGGTCATATAATGCCAGTGCTCGGCTGACGGACCTCCAAAAGGAGTTTAACCTGCCCAAGAACCGCCTAATCTGTGACATGCCCACCAGGTGGAACTCAACGTTGGCCATGCTGCAGCGGCTGCACACGCAGCAGAGGGCCATCAATGAGTACCTGTGCGACTATGGCACCAGGACAGGGTCAGGGGAGCTTGGTTTTTTTTCCCCACGCCAGTGGGCCATGATCAGGGATGCATGCACTGTCCTGTCACCATTCGAGGAGGCCACGAGGATGGTGAGCAGTGACAGTGCATGCATCAGTGACACTGTCCCCCTTGTCCACCTGTTGGAGCACACGCTGCGTGGAATAATGGACAGGGCACTTGAGGCAGAACAGAGGCAGGAAGAGGAGGACTTCCTTAGCTCTCAAGGCCCCCTTTATCCAGACAGTGTTCCTGCGTGCCCGCCGATCACACAGGAAGAGGACGAGGAGGAAGAGGAGGAGGAGGAAGATTGTGTCAGTATGGAGGTGGAGCCTGGCACTCAGCATCAGCAGCAGTCTTTAAGGGATCAGTCCCAAGAAACACATGGACTTGTACGTGGCTGGGAGGAGGTGGCTGCGGACCATGTCGTTCTTAGTGACCCAGAGGACTCCGGACCGAATGCCTCAGCAAACCTACGCTGCATGGCCTCCCTGATCCTGCAAAGCCTGCGTAAGGATCCTCGTATTCGTGGTATCAAGGAGAAGGACCAATACTGGCTGGCAACCCTCCTTGATCCACGTTACAAGGGTAAGGTTGCGGACCTTATCTTGCCATCGCAGAGGGAGCAGAGGATGAAACATCTTCGGGAGGCCTTGCAGAAAGGTCTGTGCAACGCGTTCCCAGAGACTGGGAGGTTACAAACTCCTGTTTCTGGACAACGTGTTGCTGAGGCTTCGGTCAGTCAAAGAAGGAGCGGTGGAGAAGGTGGCCGTCTGACCGATGCGTTCAGACAATTTTTTGGTCCGCAGCCCCAAGGTATGATCGGTTCCAGCAACCATCGCCAGCGTCTGTTTTACATGGTGCAGGAATACCTAGGGGCAAGATCAGACTTGGACACCTTTCCCACCGAAAATCCTCTGGGTTACTGGGTCTTGAGGATGGATCACTGGCCAGAGCTTGCACAGTATGCAATTGAGCTACTGGCCTGTCCTGCATCCAGCGTTCTTTCGGAACGCACATTCAGTGCTGCTGGAGGCGTGGTAACCGATCACAGGGTGCGTCTGTCCACCGACTCGGTCGATCGGCTGACCTTCATAAAAATGAATGAGTCTTGGATCACCACCAGCTACCAAGCACCTGATGCTGATGTAACCGAATAATTTTTTTTGAAATCTCAGATCCCTTCAAAGACTGCCTATGCTGATGCTGAGTGACTATCCCTGAGTAATTATCCTCTTCCTCCTCAATCATCACGCTGATAGCTTGTAAGAACATTTTTGGTTCTGGGCGCCACCACCAGTGCCTAAGGCACAATTTTTCAGCCCCTGTTTAACAGGGGCGTGTAATTACAATTTTTGATGTAATACTTTGCAGCAGGGCTCGTTCCTGCATTCCAACTAGAGTGTCTGTGAGGGGTTGCAGTGTTGTGGCACCAGCACCAGTGCCTAGGGCCCAATTTTTCTGCCCCTGTCTAACAGGGGCGTGTAATTACAATTTTTGATGCAATACTTTGCAGCAGGGCTCGTTCCTGCGTTCCAACTAGAGTGTCTGTGAGGGGTTGCAGTGTTGTGGCACCAGCACCAGTGCCTAAGGCCCAATTTTTCTGCCCCTGTCTAACAGGGGCGTGTAATTACAATTTTTGATGCAATACTTTGCAGCAGGGCTCGTTCCTGCGTTCCAACTAGAGTGTCTGTGAGGGGTTGCAGTGTTGTGGCACCAGCACCAGTGCCTAAGGCCCAATTTTTCTGCCCCTGTCTAACAGGGGCGTGTAATTACAATTTTTGAAGCAATAATTTGCAGCAGGGCTCGTTCCTGCGTTCCAACTAGAGTGTCTGTGAGGGGTTGCAGTGTTGTGGCACCAGCACCAGTGCCTAAGGCCTAATTTTTCAGCTCCTGTTCAACAGGGGCATGTAATTACAATTCTTGATCTAATATTTCACAGCAGGGCCCTGTGAGGGCTTACAGTGTTGTGGCCACAGCAACACCTAAGGCCCAAATTTCTGCTGAGTATATAGGGCAGGACCCTACTTTCAAACATCTAACTTACAAACGACTCCTACTTGCAAACGGAAGGAGACAACAGGAAGTGAGATGAAATCTACCCCTAGGAAGGGAAATTCTCTCCTGTAAGAGTTAATATGGGAAAACAAGTTCTCCTTTCCACTGATGCTTTCCAATCCTTGTTCCACAAAAAAACCCAAATTTTCAAAAAACATTTTTCATTGGGACAAAAAAGTGAGGTGAAATCTTCTGAAGAGGAGGAAAGACAGCAAAACAAATGTCACAGGGGTGATAACCCTTCCCTATGTTTTCCAAAAAGCTTAGAAAAGATTTTTTGGCTGGAGCTAAACACGTTAAAAATGTTCAAAATTACAAACAGATTCTACTTAACAACAAACCTACAGTCCCTGTCTTGTTTGCACCGCCTGTATACTGCTGTTCAGAGTATATAGGGCCTGGTGGCCCCACACCTTTCCTTATTTTAATTTGGGTGCGGGGTTCCCCTTAATATCCATACAAGACCCAAAGGGACTGGTAATGGACTGGGGGGTACCCATGCCGTTTGTCTCACTGATTTTCATCCATATTGCCATGACCCGACATGACATTAAACCCGCAAGCAGTTTTAAATGAGATTTTTTCCTTTAAAAATGACATTTGGTGCAGGGACTGTTCTAAACATGGGAAACACGCGTCACTTTACAGGCATACTATAGACACCCCCCAGGTACGATATTTAAAGGAATATTTCACTTTTTTTTTTTTACTTTAAGCATCATTAAAATCACTGCTCCCGAAAAAACGGCCGTTTTTAAAAGGTTTTTTTGCATTGATACATGTCTCCTGGGGTAGGACCCGGGTCCCCAAACCCTTTTTAGGACAATACCATGCAAATTAGCCTTTAAAATGAGCACTTTTGATTTCGAACGTTCGAGTCCCATAGACGTCAATGGGGTTCTAACGTTCGTGCGAACTTTCGGTCCGTTCGCGGGTTCTGGTGCGAACCGAACCGGGGGGTGTTCGGCTCATCCCTAGTCTAGGTAATGTGTTAGGATCTATACTGGTATGGACTAGGTAATGTGTTAGGATCTATAGTGGTATGGACTGGGTAATGTGTTAGGATCTATACTGGTATGGACTGGGTAATGTGTTAGGATCTATACTGGTATGGACTGGCTAATGTGTTAGGATCTATACTGGTATGGACTGGGTAATGTGTTAGGATCTAAACTGGTATGGTCTAGGTAATGTGTTAGGATCTATACTGGTATGGACTAGGTAATGTGTTAGGATCTGTACTGGTATGGACTGGGTAATGTGTTAGGATCTATACTGGTATGGACTGGGTAATGTGTTAGGATCTATACTGGTATGGACTGGGTAATGTTTTAGGATCTATACTGGTATGGACTGGGTAATGTGTTAATCTCTATACTGGTATGGACTGGGTAATGTGTTAGGATCTATACTGGTATGGACTAGGTAATGTGTTAGGATCTATACTGGTATGGACTAGGTAATGTGTTAGGATCTATACTGGTATGGACTGGGTAATGTGTTAGGATCTATACTGGTATGGACTGGGTAATGTGTTAGGCTCTATACTGGTATGGACTGTGTTAGGATCTATACTGGTATGGACTGGGAATGTGTTAGGCTCTATACTGGTATGGACTGGGTAAGGTGTTAGGATCTATACTGGTATGGACTGGGTAATGTGTTAGGATCTATACTGGTATGGACTGGGTAATGTGTTAGGAACTATACTGGTATGGACTGGGTAATGTGTTAGGATCTATACTGGTATGGACTGGGTAATGTTTTAGGATCTATACTGGTATGGACTGGGTAATGTGTTAATCTCTATACTGGTATGGACTGGGTAATGTGTTAGGATCTATACTGGTATGGACTGTGTTAGGATCTATACTGGTATGGACTGGGTAACGTGTTAGGATCTATACTGGGATGGACTGGGTAACGTGTTAGGATCTATACTGGTATGGACTGGGTAATGTGTTGGGATCTATACTGGTATGGACTGGGTAATGTGTTGGGATCCATACTGGGATGGACTGGGTAACGTGTTAGGATCCATACTGGGATGGACTGGGTAACGTGTTAGGATCCATACTGGGATGAACTGGGTAACGTGTTAGGATCCATACTGGGATGGACTGGGTAATGTGTTGGGATCTATACTCGTATGGACTGGGTAATGTGTTGGGATCTAGTCAGCATAACATTCTCACCGGCTTCTCCAGACCCTTTCACGTCTGTGCTCAGGGTGAACCTGCTCTCATCTGTGAAAAGCACAGGGTGCCAGTGGTGGACCTGCCAATTCTGGTGTTCAATGGCAAATGCCAATCGAGCTCTGCGGTGCCGGGCAGTGAGCACAGGGCCCACTAGAGAACGTTAGGCCCTCAGGCCACCCTCATAAAGTCTGTTTCTGATTGTTTGGTCAGAGACATTCCCACCAGTGGCCTGCTGGAGGTTATCTTGTAGGGCTCTGGCAGTGCTCATCCTGATCCTCCTTGCACAAAGGAGCAGATACCGGTCCTGCTGATGGTTTAATGACCTTCTACGGTCCTGTCCAGCTCTCCTAGAGTAACTGCCTGTCTCCTGGAATCTCCTCCATGCTCTTGAGACTGTGCTGGGAGACACAGCAAACCTTCTGGCAATGCTCCATAGTGACATGATAGCGTCACGCAGTTTCTGCAGCTTTGTTGGCTGCGTATCCATGATGCCAATCTCCTGTTCCACCACATCCCAGAGGTGCTCTATTGCAGTGGTCTCCAAACTGTGGCCCAGGGGCCGGATGTGGCCCTTTGCCTGCCTTTATCCGGCCCTTGGGACACTATTCCTCCCACACATACCAATGATGGGCACCCTTAAACCCACAGACACCAATGATGGGTTCTATTTCTCCCACTTACACCAATGATGGGGTGGGGGGGGGGTCTATTGTTGCTAGAGGGGATTTTATTGTTGCTGACTGCTAGGGATATTTCTTATTGCTTTTCTTATTAATATTACCAAATTCCATACAAATTATTTAGCACTACAAAATGAGACTTGGCTCTATATTCTCTCTCTAAAAGGGGCCATACTGGGAGCTGAGTAGGGGGTGGAACCAAGGGTCAGTGCTTGGAGGTGGGTAGGGGGTGGAACCAAGGGTCAGTGCTTGGAGGTGGGTAGGGGGTGGAACCAAGGGACAGTGCTCAGAGGTGGGTAGGGGGTGGAACCAAGGGTCAGTGCTCGGAGGTGGGTAGGGGGTGGAACCAAGGGTCAGTGCTCGGAGGTGGGTAGGGGGTGGAACCAAGGGTCAGTGCTCGGAGGTGGGTAGGGGGTGGAACCAAGGGTCAGTGCTCGGAGGTGGGTAGGGGGTGGAACCAAGGGTCAGTGCTCGGAGGTGGGTAGGGGGTGGAACCAAGGGTCAGTGCTCAGAGGTGGGTAGGGGGTGGAACCAAGTGTCAGTGCTCGGAGGTGGATAGGGGGTGGAACCAAGGGTCAGTGCTCGGAGGTGGGTAGGGGGTGGAACCAAGGGTCAGTGCTCAGAGGTGGGTAGGGTGTGGAGCCAAGGGTCAGTGCTCGGAGGTGGGTAGGGGGTGGAACCAAGGGTCAGTGCTCAGAGGTGGGTAGGGGGTGGAACCAAGGGTCAGTGCTCAGAGGTGGGTAAGGGTTGGAACCAAGGGTCAGTGCTCGGAGGTGGGTAGGGGGTGGAATGAAGGGTCAGTGCTCGGAGGTGGGTAGGGGCTGGAACTAAGGGTCAGTGCTCGGAGGTGGGTAAGGGGTGGAACCAAGGGTCAGTGCTCGGAGGTGGGTAGGGGGTGGAACTAAGGGTCAGTGCTCGGAGGTGGGTAAGGGGTGGAACCAAGGGTCAGTGCTCGGAGGTGGGTAGGGGGTGGAACCAAGGGTCAGTGCTCGGAGGTGAGTAGGGGTGGAACCAAGGGTCAGTGCTCGGAGGTGGGTAGGGGGTGGAGACACAAAGTGACTTAGGAGGGGGGAGTTCCTGCACCTATTCTTTGAGAAAAAAATCACTGGGTGGCACAGATGGGTACTGATAGGTGGCACTGACGGGCACTGATGCAACGACACCGTTGGTCACTGATGAGGAGGCACTGATGAGGCTGCACTGATAGGTGGCACTGAAGGGTGCTGATAGGTGGCACTGATAGGCTCTGATAGGTGGCACTGATGGGTGGCACAGATGGGCATTGATAATGGCACTGATGGGCACTGATAGGCACTGGTAGGCGGCACTGATAGGTGGCACTGATGGGCACTGGTAGGCAGCACTGATAGGTGGCACTGATGGGCACTAGTAGGTGGCACTGATGGGCACTGGTAGGCGGCAGTGGTGAGCACTGATTGGCAGCACTGGTGGGCACCGTTGGAACTGCACTAATAATAAAGCAAAAAAACTGTTTTTAACTTGTAAACACCAAATCTCAGAAAGAGTCTCGGTCCTTAAGTGGTTAAACTCACCTACTCATCTTCAAACTTTACTGGATACCAGGCGCTCCTTCCTACCTACCTTTCCAAGTTCACAGGCTGATGTAAGGGGTCGGGGCTGTGCTGGTCCAAGAGGATGGCGTTGTGGGGTTTCAAACCCATAATCCATACACAACAGAGCAGACAAGGGAGTTCTGTGTTGGGCTTCTGAGCCAGGGACCACAAATTGGCCTCTGGGTGTCCCTAGCTGTAACAGGCCAACAGATATGTAGTCATCTGTTTGCCGTAATAACCTGGGCCACCATCATCTCACAGTTATGGGCACCTTTAGTAAACCATTAAGCACAATAATCTATCAATAAAGCCATGTTCCCAGATTTTTATTTCTGTTTTCATGAACCAAATCCTTCAGCCTATGTTACAGCCCTTACCGTGGAATGTCTTGCAGCTCAGAAATAATAAGAACCTTCTAAACCTCCTAGAATATCTTTATTCTAGTCTGGATTTTGAGATTCCGAAGCCTTGGGTAAACTAGGCTTTATTGTTTTCATAGAGCTTGCAAAAATTCTGTTGAGCCTTTAATTATTAAGTACAAGAACACACCTGGTCACAGATATAAGGCTGCCGGCTCCAATACTATTACTGAGGGTTGAAGCCTCCAGAGACTGGACAGAAAACTAACAAGTTTCGGGTGGACAGTGTTCACATAAAGTGCTGGAAAAGTACACAGTATTTCCAAAAGTATTAGAACGCCTGCCTTTACACACACATTAACTTTAATGGCATCCCAGTCTCATGCCCCGTACACACGATCGGACATTGATCGGACATTCCGACAACAAAATCCTAGGATTTTTTCCGACGGATGTTGGCTCAAACTTGTCTTGCATACACACGGTCGCACAAAGTTGTCGGAAAATCCGATCGTTCTGAACGCGGTGACGTAAAACACGTACGTCGGGACTATAAACGGGGCAGTGGCCAATAGCTTTCATCTTTTTATTAATTCTGAGCATGCGTGGCACTTTGTGCGTCGGATTTCTGTACACACGATCGGAAATTCCGACAACGGATTTTGTTGTCGGAAAATCTTATAGCCTGCTCTCAAACTTTGTGTGTCGGAAAATCCGATGGAAAATGTCCGATGGAGCCCACACGCGGTCGGAATTTCCGACAACACGCTCCGATCGGACATTTTCCATCGGAGATTCCGACCGTGTGTACGGGGCATTAGTCCGTAGCGTTCAATAGTGAGTTGGCCAACCCTTTGCAGCTATAACAGCTTCAACTCTTCTGGGAAGGCTGTCCACAAGGTTTAGGAGGGTGTCTATGGGAATGTTTGACCATTCTTCCAGAAGCGCAGTTGTGAGGTCAGGCACTGATGTTGGGCGAGAAGGCCTGGCTCGCAGTCACCGCTCAAATTCATCCCAAAGGTGTTCTATAGGGTTGAGGTGCAGGCCAGAAAAGTTCCTCCACCACAAATGCACTCATTCATGTCTTTATGGACCTTGTTTTGTGCACTGGTCCAAATAATTTGGCGGAGGGGGGATTATGGTGTGGGGTTTTTTATTTCAGGGGTTGGGCTTGGCCCCTTAGTTTCAGTGAAGGGAACATTTAAGGCGTCAGCATACCAAGACAATTTGGACAATTTCATGCTCCCAACTTTGTAGGAACAGTTTGGGGATGACTCCTTCCTGTTCCAATTGGGTTGAGGTCAGGAATCTGTGTAGGCCAGTCAAGTTCCTCCACCCCAAACTCGCTCATCCATGTCTTTATGGACCTTGCTTTGTGCACTGGTGTGTAGTCATGTTGGAACAGGAAGGGGCCATCCCCAAACTGTTCCCACAAAGTTGGGAGCATGAAATTGTCCAAAATATCTTGGTATGCTGACACCTTAAGAGTTCCCTTCCCTGGAACTAAGGGGCCAAGCCCAACCCCTGGAAAACAACCCCACACCATAATCCCCCCTCCACCAAACTTTACACAATGTTGTTCTCCTGGCAACTGCCAAACCCAGGCATGTCCATCGGATTGCCAGGCAGAAAAATGTGATTCATTACTCTCCGCTGCTCTAGAGTCCAGTGGCGGCGTGCTTTACACCACAGCATCCGACGCTTTGCATTGCACTTGGTGATGTAAGGCTTGGATGCAGCTGCTCGGCCATGGAAACCCATTCCATGGAGCTCTCTACTCAATGTTGATGCACTAATCTGAAGGCCACACGAAGTTTGGAGGTCTGTCGCTATTGACGCTGTAGACAGTTGGCAACTTCTGCGCACTGACCCCGCTCTTAACTTTACATGGCTTACCACCTCGAGGCTGAGTTGCTGTTGTTTTTCCGAGTTGCTTCCACTTTGTTCTAATACCATTAATAGGTGACCGTGAAATATTTAGTAGTAAGGAAATTTTACGGATGGACTTATTGCACGGGTGGCAACCTATCACGGTACCGCACTTGTATTCACTGATATCTTGAGAGCGACCCATTCCTTCACAAATGTTTGTAGAAACCGTCTTCATGCCGAGGTGCTCGATTTTATACACCTGTGGCCATGGAGGTGATTGGAGCACCTGAATAGACATGTGCAATTCGTTTTGTTCCACATTAATTTTTTAACGAATTTGGACAAATTCGTTAATTCGGAAATATCCGAATTAACGAAAACCCGTATAAACGAATTTTTCTGAATATTCGTAAATTCGAATTTTAGAATTTTCAGATTTTCCTTCTTTTAAATTTTCGTTTGTTATTTTTGAATTTCCGAATTTCCAAATTTTCGAATATTCGAATTTACGAATTTACAAATATTAAAATATTCGAAAATTCGTAAATTTGTAAGTTTGAATATTTGGAAATTCGTAAATTCGAATATTCGAAAAGTAGGAAATCCGGAAATTCAAAAATAAGAAAGAAAATTCAAAAGAAGGAAAATCTGAAAATTCTAAAATCTGAAAATTCTAAAATCTGAAAAAATAACTAATCAAAGGGATTAATATTATTTCGGGATGATGGTACCCATATCAGTTTTATACTATCTTGTAACCTAGGCCTCACTAGTTTTGAAAAAATAACTAACTAATAATAACATAACTATTACTAACTATTAAATTATAAGTATTGGAATTTCCTTTCAAATTTGGCTGTTAGAGACTGTAACGAAATACGAATTTATCCGAAGTTACGAATTATCCAAAATAACGAATGCCGTATCGAAACGAATGGAACGTAACGAATTAATAATAATAAATAACAACAACAATAATAATAGTAAAACCTTTTTATTATTATTATTAATTCATTCCATTTCATTTGTTTAGACGCAGCATTCGTTATTTCAGATAATTCATAACTTCGGATTAATTTGTATTCGCTACGTTGATTAACAGCCAAATTTGAAAGGAAATTCCAATACCTATAATTTAATAGTTAGTAATAGTTACGTTATTATTAGTTAGGTATTTTTTCAGATTTTAGATTTTAATAAGTTAGTTATTATTAGTTAGTTAGTTATTATTTCAAATTCTCGGATTTTCTTTTTTATTTTCGAATTTTCGGATTTTCAAATTTGAATTCGAATGACCCAAAAAACTAAAGAAAAAAAAAAAAAACAAATGAAACTAAAACAAATTCATTTTTTGGCAGTGCACATGTCTAAACCTGAATCCAATGATTTTGAGGGGTGTCCAAATACTTTTGGCAATAAAGTGTATTTAGTCTTCCCTGTGGTTCAGTGGTTAACATGGAATTGTGCAATGAAAAGGATGCTGGTATTATTACAGATTTGTATACCAAGACAGCTGAAACAGTGAAGAGATACAAAGTTCAGCAACCTCTTGACCTCCAGACTTTTTTCTGACACATTTGTTCACATGTAACAATCAGTATATTTTGCTAGAAAATTAATTAGAACCCCTAACCATTATATACTGATATGTATATATATTTTATTTTTTTTAAGCAGAGGCCCTAGAGAATAAAATGGTGGGTTTTGCTATTTTATGTTTGTCACATGGTATTTGCGCAGCAGTTTTTCAATTTCAATTGTTTGGGAAAAAGACTTTTTTAACTGGTTTGGGTCCGCCCTATAGAAGTTTTACTGCTACAGGGCGGAACCTGTGCTTCAGAACACGTGTGTGTGTGTGTGTGTGTGTGTGTATATATATATATATATATATATATATATATATATATATATATATATATATATATATATATATATATATATATATATATATATATATATATATATATATATATATATATATATATATATATATATATGTGATCTGACACCTCCGGAAGGGGGCGCACATGTGTACCGCCACCGGCTCGCTTCCACTGTGATTACACACTGCGGAAGCCGTTCGGTGGGTGCACAGTACCCAATGTCCCCCGGCACCCGCTGAGAGCCAGAATGGCGATCTGCCTATGTAAAAAAGGCAGATAACGGGAGGGAAGGGATTAGACATGTGCAATTCATTGTGTTTCCGAATTCGTTAATTTGGAAATATCCGAATTAACGAAAAAAAAACATTTAACAAATTTTTCCGAATATTTGTAAATTTGAATATTTGAAAATGTGTAAATTCGAAAATTCATAAATTTGAAAATTCGGGAATTTGAAAATCCGGAACTTCGGAAATTCGAAAATTCGAAAATCCGAAATTTTAAAAATCCAAAAATAAAAATGAAAATTCAAAAGAACAAAAATCCGAAAATAAGAACGAAAATTAAAAAATCTGAAATAATATCTAATTAATAATAACTTAACTATTCAATTATTGGTATTGGAATTTACTTTCAAATTTGGCTGTTGAATGCAACAAATACAAATTTATCCGAAGTTACGAATTATCCAAAATAACGAATGCCGTATGTAAACGAATGGAATGTAACAAATTAATAATAATAAATAATAATAAAAACATATTATTATTAATTTGTTCCATTCCATCCGTTTAGATGTGGCATTAGTTATTTCGGATAATTCGTAACTTCAGATAAATTCGTATTCGTTCAATAACAGCCAAATTTGAAAGGCAATTCCAATACCTATAATTTAATGCTTAGCTATTATTAGTTAGCTAGTTAGTTATTATTTAGAATTTTCTGGTATTTGTTTTTCCAAATTTTCTGATTTTCTTTCTTATTTTTGGATTTTCTAATTTTTGGATTTTCTAATTTCCGATTTCAGTATTTTTGCAATTTCTGAATTTTTTCAGAATTTTTTAATTTCCGAATTTCCACATTTTTAATTTTTGAAATTTTTGGATTTTAGAATTTCCGAATTTCCATATTTTTGCAATTTCCGAATTTCCAAATTTTTGAATTTCCGAATCTTCAAATTTTTCGGATTTTCAAAATTCACGAATTTTCAAACTTACAAATTTTGATTGTAACAAATGACCCGAAAAACAATTTTTCGGCGGTGCACATGTCTAGAAGGGATGGACTTCGTGTCCCTGCAAAGCAGGGAATAAATTCCAGCTTTTTTTCTAGTGAAAGCACCTCCCACAATGTAGTAAGACAATCGCTAAGCACACAGTTCACCCTTTGATCGCCCCTGATACAGTGATTGAAACGATCATCTTGTAAAACAACCCATTCAGTTTTACTCCTTGCCGGGCCCCAGTGCATTACTTTGGAGCGGGCTGGTATGGGCCCCAGTGCATTACTTTGGAGAGGGCTGATAGGGGCCCCAGTGCATTACTTTGGAGGGGGCTGGTAGGGGCCCCAGTGCATTATTTTGGAGCGGGCTGGTAGGGGCCCCAGTGCATTACTTTGGAGCGGGCTGGTAGGGGCCCCAGTGCATTATTTTGGAGCGGGCTGGTAGGGGCCCCAGTGAATTACTTTGGAGGGGGCTGGTAGGGGCCCCCAGTGCATTACTTTGGAGCGGGCTGGTAGGGGCCCCAGTGCATTATTTTGGAGCGGGCTGGTAGGGGCCCCAGTGCATTACTTTGGAGCGGGCTGGTAGGGGCCCCAGTGCATTACTTTGGAGCGGGCTGGTAGGGGCCCCAGTGCATTATTTTGGAGCGGGCTGGTAGGGGCCCCAGTGCATTACTTTGGAGGGGGCTGGTAGGAGCCCCAGTGCATTACTTTGGAGCGGGCTGGTATGGGCCCCAGTGCATTACTTTGGAGCGGGCTGGTAGGGGCCCCAGTGCATTACTTTGGAGCAGGCTGGTAGAGGCCCCAGTGTATTACTTTGGAGCCGGCTGGTAGGGGCCCCAGTGCTTTACTTTCCCCAGGGGCCCATGATGCTGATAAGACGGCCCTGGTTAAACCTTCCATAGCTGAAGTGGTTAATAGGAAAGCAGAGGGACTGGCAGGATCACCGGGGATTTTACATAAAGGAAGCGATGCAAAGAGAACCGGAGACTTTCATACAACTACATGGTACGCTTTAACGCCTTCCCAGCCATTAGTGTCATTAGTACAAATTAATGGGGTGGGCGACTACATGGCAAATGAGGTTCAATGTAGAAAAATGTAAAATAATGCATTTGGATGGCAAAAATCTGAATACAATCTATAGACTGGGGGGAGAACCTCTGGGGGGATCTAGGATGGAAAAGGACCTGGGGGTCCTAGTAGATGATAGGCTCAGCAATGACATGCAATGCCAAGCTGCTGCTAACAAAGCAAACAGAATATTGGCATTAAAAGGGGGATCAACTCCAGAGATAAAACAATAATTCTCCCACTCTACAAGACTCTGGTCCGGCCGCACCTGGAGTATGCTGTCCAGTTCTGGGCACCAGTCCTCAGGAGGGATGTACTGGAAATGGAGCGAGTACAAAGAAGGGCAACAAAGCTAATAAAGGGTCTGGAGGATCTTAGTTATGAGGAAAGGTTGCGAGCACTGAACTTATTCTCTCTGGAGAAGAGACGCTTGAGAGGGGATATGATTTCAATTTACAAATACCGGACTGGTGACCCCACAATAGGGATAAAACTTTTTCGCAGAAGAGAGTTTAATAAGACTCGTGGCCACTCATTACAATTAGAAGAAAAGAGGTTTAACCTTAAACTACGTAGAGGGTTCTTTACTGTAAGAGTGGCAAGGATGTGGAATTCCCTTCCACAGGCGGTGGTCTCAGCGGGGAGCATTGATAGCTTCAAGAAACTATTAGATAAGCACCTGAATGACCACAACATACAGGGATATACAATGTAATACTGACACATAATCACACACATAGGTTGGACTTGATGGACTTGTGTCTTTTTTCAACCTCACCTACTATGTAACTATGTAACTATGTAACTATGTAACTATGTACAGTGACAGTGCATATTTTTTTAAGCACTGATCACTGTATTAGTGTCACTGGTTCCCACAAAGTCAGTGTCAGAATGTCCGCCGCAATGTTGCAGTCCCTCTTTAAGTCCCTGATCACCGCCATTACTAGTGAAAAAAATAATAAATAAAAGTAAATAAAACTATCCTATAGTTTGTAGACGCTATAACTTTTGCTTAAACCAATCAATATACTCTTATTGGGAATTTTTTTTTTTTTTTTTTACCAAAAATATGTAGCAGAATACATAGTGGCCTAAACTGATAAAGAAATTGGATTTTTTTCATTTTTTTTTTATTGGATATGTAGCAGAAAGTAAAAAATATTGTTTTTTTTTGTTTCAAAATTGTCTCTCTTTTTTTTTGTTTATAGCGCAATAAATAAAAACTGCAGAGGTGATCAAATACCACCAAGAGAAAGCTCTATTTGTGGGAAAAAAAGAATGTCAATTTTGTTTGGGGACAGTGTCACATGACCGCGCAATTGTCAGTTAAAACAACGCAGTGCTCTCATGGCCTGGTCATGAAGGGGGGGGTTGTGACGGACCCCGGTACTCAAGAAGAGTACGGCCATCGTATAAAGCTTCCCTTACCCAGTAACAAAACGATAGAAGATCCCGCAGCCCTCCCAGTAGACATGTGCACTGCTGAAACAAAATTTCTTCGTTTTTGTTTCATTCGTTTTTATTTTTAGTTTTTTTTTTTTTAGTTTTACGGGTCATTCGTGATGATCGAAATTCGTTAATTCATAAATTCGAAAATTCGTAAATTTGTAAATTAGAAAATTCCTAAATTCGAAAAATCGTAAATTCGAAAATAAGAAAGAAGATTCGAAAATCCAAAAGAATAACTAACTAATAATAACTATGTATTGGAATTTCCTTTTCAAATTTGGCTGTTAGTGAACATAAAGAATTTATCCGAAGCTACGAATTATCCGAAATAACAAATGCCGCATCTAAACAAATGTAACGGAACAAAATTAATAATAAATTATAATAATAATAATAAAAAGTCATTTGTTACATTCCATTCTTTCAGATGCGGCATTCATTATTTCGGATAATTCGTAAATTAACAAAAAACCCGTTTAACAAATTGATCCGAATATTCATAAATTAGAAAATTCGTAAAAATTCAGAAATTTAAAATTTGAAGTTTCGGAAATTTTAAATTTGAAAATTCATAAATTCACAAATTCACAAATTTGAAATTTGAAAATTCGGAAATTCAAAAATCTGAAAATTTGGAAATTCAGAAATTTGAAAATCCGAAAAAAGGAAAGAAAATACCTTTCATATTTGGCTGTGAACGTAACGAATATGAATTTATCCGAAGTTACGAATTATCTGAAATAATGAATGCCGCATCTAAGCAAATGTAATGGAACAAATTCATAAGAAATAATAATAATAATAATAAAAAGGTTTTATTATTATTATTTATTATTATTAATGTGTTTCGTTCCATTCGTTTAGATGTGGGAATTCATATTTTTAATCACTTTTATTCCTGTCACAAGGAAGATAAACATCCCTTGTGATAGGCCTGTGACAGGTACTCTTGCTGTCTTTTTTTTTGGGGGGGGGGGCGTTTCAGAATTCTCTGCCTATAGGCTCCTGAGATGTAAATCTGGCTCTGTCAATTACCAGAACAACTGAGTTTTTCTAAAGCTCTTACTGGCAAAAAAGGGGCAGCTGGGGAATAAAGGGCCCCTGATAGAAAGTATAGGCTGGCTTCATTCAACCCAAGTCCTCTGAGCCCGGGTCACCTTGGACCTGCCCTCAGTCTGTGATTGGGCGGGGAAGGGATAAGCAGCCTATCGGCATGTTCTTTGTCTGCAGATGAACTGATTGGCTACTTGTTCTGCTTCTTCCTCTCACACCCCAGCCGGCTATGCAGAGACTGCAGGTGACAAGCCCACGATGGTCACTGCCCCCCCCCCCCTCGGGCTCCTGTTGCAGGATCTGTGGGCCTCGATTCTCCGTCACAAACAGAACCTGAACTGAGAAGCCTGAGGATGGGGAGGCATAAAGTCTGAGGATGGGGGAGGACTGTGAAGCCTAAGGATGGGGGGCAGTGAAGCCTGAGGATGGGGGAGGATTGTGAAGCCTGAGGATGGGAGGACTGTGCAGATGAGCTGGAGGGGGGGCTAGGAAAACTTAGCACGAGGGGCTCAAACGTCTGAGGATGGGGGGCTGTGAAGCTTGAGGATGGGGGTGACTGTGAAGCCTGTGGGTGGGGGTGACTGTGAAGCCTGAGTATGGGGTGACTGTGAAGATGAGATAGAGGATGGAGAAAACTGAGAAGCCTGAGGATGGAGGGCAGTAAAGCCTGAGGATGGGGGGAGGACTGTGAAGCCCGAGGATGGGGGAGGACTGTGCAGATGAGCTGGAGGGGGCTAGGAAAACTTAGCATGAGGGGCTCAAACGTCTGAGGATGGGGGGCTGTGAAGCCTGAGGATGGGGGTGACTGTGAAGCCTGTGGATGGGGGGACAATGCAGATGTGCTGGAGGGGGACTGATAAGACTGAGGATGGGGGAGCTGTGAAGCCTGCAGGTGAGGGGTGACTGTGAAGCCTGTTGATGGGGGAACTGTGCAGATGAGCTAGAGGATGGGGGGAACTGAGAAGCCTGAGGATGGGGGCAGTGAAGCCTGAGGATGGGGGAGGATTGTGAAGCCTGAGGATGGGGGGACTGTGCAGATGAGCTGGAGGGGGGCTAGGAAAAGTTAGCACGAGGGGCTCAAACATCTGTGGATGGGGGTGACTGTGAAGCTTGTGGATAGGGTGAATGTGAAGCCTGTGGATGGGTGTGACTGTGAAGCCTGTGGATGGGGTGACTGTGAAGCCTGTGGATGGGGGGACTGTGCAGATGAGCTGGAGGGGGGCTAGGAAAAGTTAGCACGAGGGGCTCAAACATCTGTGGATGGGGGTGACTGTGAAGCTTGTGGATGGGGTGAATGTGAAGCCTGTGGATGGGTGTGACTGTGAAGCCTGTGGATGGGGTGACTGTGAAGCCTGTGGATGGGGGTGACTGTGAAGCCTGTGGATGGGGGTGACTGTGAAGCCTGTGGATGGGGGGGACTGTGAAGCCTATGGATGGGGTGACTGTGAAGCCTGTGGATGGGGCTGACTGTGAAGCCTATGGATGGGGTGACTGTGGAGCCTGTGGATGGGGATGACTGTGAAGCCTGTGGATGGGGGGGACTGTGAAGCATGTGGATTGGGATGACTGTGAAGCCTGTGGATGGGGGGGACAATGCAGATGATCTTTTCTAATTTTAGTGAATGTCCGCAAGTCTTTTTAAATTCCCTTTCACTGAAAAGTTTTCCCCCTAATGTGGGGTCACCAGTACGGTATTTGTACATTGATATCACATCCCCTCTCAAGCGTCTCTTCTCCAGAGAGAATAAGTTCAATGTTTGCAACCTTTCCCCATATCTGTTATAGGGACGAAACTTGCGCGCTACTATGTATAGTTAAAAGTGAAAATAGAACATCAAACTCCAATAAGTATAGTGAAATTGAAAATCAGAATAAACTCTAAAAAAATACATAATGAATGTGAACAGCTGCAACCACTTAGTAGTGTACTCAAAATCACTGCATAAACGCTTATTCAATATAATGTGCCGTTAACATACAACCTAAAAATAAACTAAACTACAATATAGCGCAAAAAAAGTCCAAGCAAAAATCAGTTTGTATAGAAACAGATGTCTCATAGACCAGTAGCTTGATAGAAGGAAAAGAAAACATCAGTCCAACATCGATTGTAAAATTTATAGATTGGCCGTTCACCTCCAACAATGACCAAAAGGTCAGACAAGGCTCATTAGATAGTGAAGGGGGAATCCTGCTGGTGGATCTATGGAGACTTTCGGGTCCCAAGAGAAGACGAAATGCTACATGGAATCTTAGCACCAACACATCCTGCGCTCACCACTGGGTAGTTCCATATATAAAGAAAAGCTTGCTCCAAAAAAACACTACTCCCTGTGTAGATGGCACTCAAAGGAAACAAAAAACAACCATAGTGCAATATTGCCAGATAAAGTAAAACTTGTTTAATAAAAAAACTGCTTACATCAAGTAAGAACAAAATCCGCAATATAACATGGGAGTAGTGACACACTCGCCTCCTCTGCACGCTTCCACAATGGGCACCGGAAGTGACGTCACGAGACTCCACCCAACGCGTTGCGTCACTGATCACGTGACTTCCGCAGGGATAAGAGCCATGTGACGAGCGCCAGGTATTTATACCCCATCTTACACCAATGGGTTTGCCTTAGTAACAAGTGAGTCATCAGTTCATTTGTGTCCTATGTAATTAGTTGGCCAATAAGAAAAAAAACGCCAGTCATGGCCAGAAAACTACCTAGCAACCAAGGTTGATAGGTTGAGTTCAATACAATAGGTACAATGATAAAATGCGGACTAATATAGAGAATTAAGCATTAAATATAAGCATTACGCAAATAATTACAAACATTTTTTTACAATCACAGTCTACTAAAGGGGTTTAGAAAAGAAAAAAAAAACCCTAACTGCATTAAAAATAAAATAAAAAATAAGATAAGATGCAAAACGGGAGAAAGAAATGCATTAAAGTGACATCTAGTGGGCAAGAGCGATTATGCTACCAAGTGAATCCCTATATTGAAGATATGTATGTAAAAAACATCTAGTGTGCAAAAACAATTTCACTGCTAAGTAGATCCTATATTTATATATACGTATACGGATGGCTTAAGATGGTCAGCATGGTGCCACTGTCCAAATGTGACATACAGTAATTGAGTTGACATTACACGTAGGAGGATAAAGTAGAGGAGAGAAGAACAAAAAAATAAATAAAAATCTAGTAATCAGAGATGAAGCAAAGGTCAAAATCAATATTTAACCCTTGGGAGTGGAAAGATTTCATTTAAAAAATCCATTTAGATTCTCATCTACTATGGTTATTGACCCGATTGCTCCTTCTCTAGTGAGGTGTATATCTTTCAATTGCCCAGAATTTCAATACTGAAGGATCCTGTGAACGAAATTAGGCAAAAATGCCTAGGGACAGTATGCTTTGTGAACCCCTTGCGTATTTTTTGAATATGCTCTCCAATCCTTTTCCACATAGAACGTTTGGTCCTGCCTATGTATTGTTTCAAACACGGACATTGGAGGACATATACCACCCCTTCTGTCCTACATGAAATGAACTCTTTGATCTGATATTCCTTATTTGTAACAGTGGATTTGAATTTATCTCCTTTTTGACCATTCAGCTTAGTGTTCTTACATGTGTAGCACAAACCCCCGAAGGAGCTGCTGATTTTATTCAGGTCTTTGCCGTCACCCTCTTGCCTGTATTTCCACCGCATACGGGACGTAGAGTCTGTATTAGGCCTTACGCCCACCAATGTATGCACCAGTCACTTTGTTCTGTTTCCAATGCTTTATTGCAAAACTTTTAAAGAAGTAGCAGTAAAGAGGTATAAAGGGAGTTGCAGGATAATTCAAATACCTTTTGCAGATCACTGAGGAATTTAAGATCCTGAAGACAAACACGCTTTCGGTCTACAGATCTTTGCCCACCCGGATAGGTCTTTCTCACTGACCTAGCAGCCGGAATGGCTCACGGACGAAAAGTCTCTGCCACCGACTTGAGAAGAACAAAGTGGTTGTACGATCCTCTGCCACAGGATGTAATATTAGATGAACAATCCTCTGCCACAGGATGTAGTATTAGATGAACAGCAACACAGTACCAGAACCTTTAAGCCGACCCGGCAGTACTGTGCGGTAGGTTAGTTAGGATGCATCCCCCAATTGAGTCACCAGGCCTCTCTTGAGACCAGCCTTCCGCACGGTCCTCTCCAAGATGAGTCCTCCCCTGGATCTTCTCAATTGCTTGGCTTCTTCCCGCAGGACAGACAGCACAGGACCACCTCTAAACCAACAGGCCCCAGACAACCTCTGGGCCTACTTGTAGTAACGTAGCCTCGGGCCAGCATGGTCCCGAGACAGGAAAGAAGTTGTCACATACCTTAGGCCAGGAGGGCCAGGAGGTAAGAGAACGAAAGAAATGGTGTCTGCCCCTTAAGTACCCTCTCCCAGAATGCACAGCGGTGTACCACCTCTGCTGGGTTACTTCTGAGAAAGAAGAGCAATCAATATACTTTAGCCTGTTGCTTTTCAACACTGGCCTGTGTTGACAACGACACCTACAGACAACAGTGTGGAACTACACGCAACACAGCCAATGCTGGAACAGAAGCTAATTTAGCCACAGATTAAATCTGAACTATGTACAGAACAGATAACCCCCTAAATTTACATGCAAGCGCCTGATCAACAGGAGCAGGGCGCTACACATGCATAGCATTTCCTACATGGAAAAAAAAAAAAAACCTTTTCCTTGAAAAAAGGTAAAACTAGCCAATTGGCTGGGTGGATCAGGAATATTCTTTGCAATCATATCTCGTAAAGTGGGGGCTCGCCTGTACGTGAATTTTGGCACTACTGGTAAAATGGTACACAACTGGTTTCCTTTCTTCAATTCTTTTGGGGATGATGGCAATTTACACGCCAACCTATGGGAGTCTATCAATTTTCCAGATTCATACAAAGAGGATACAATGAAGATTTCATTAATCATAAAATAGAAGAAGTTACTAGACTGGAGAGGACATCTCTGACGTTAGATCAATCTAGAAATGAAAGAACCACCTATGATCTTCCCATTATCTTGAAATATAATGTACAGCATAAGCAAATAGAAAAAATATTTAAGAAACATTGGTCCGTTCTAAGAGCTGATTCCCAGTTGTGTACCAATCTTACCAGTAGTTCCGAAATTCACGTACAGGTGAGCACCCAATTTACGAGATATGATTGCGAAGAATATTCCTGATCCACCCAGCCAATTAGCTAGTTTTACCTTTTTTCAAGGAAAAGGTTTTTTTTTCCACTGTTACAAATAAGGAATACCAGATCAAAGAGTTAATGTCATGTAGGACAGAAGGGGTGGTATATGTCCTCCAATGTCCGTGTTCGAAACAATACATAGGCAGGACCAAACGTTCTATGTGGAAAAGGATTGGAGAGCATATTCAAAAAAAAAGTACGCAAGGGGTTCACTAAGCATACTGTCCCTAGGTATTTTGCCCAATTTCGTTCACAGGATCCTTCAGTATTGAAATTTTGGGCAATTGAAAGATATACACCCCACTGGAAAAGGAGCAATAGGGTCAATACACTTAGTAGATGCGCATCTAAATGGACTTTTGAAATTAAATCTTTCCACCCCCAAGGGTTAAATTGATTTTGACCTTAATTGCTTCATCTCTAATAATTAGATTTTTATTTATTTTTTGTTCTTCTCTCCTCTACTTTATCCTCCTACGTGTAATGTCAACTAAATTACTGTATGTCACATTTGGACAGTGGCACCATGCTGACCATCTTAAGCCATCCTTATACATATATATACACATGTAGGATCTACTTAGCAGTGAAACTGTTTTTGCCCACTAGATGTTATTTACATACATATCTTCATATAGGGATTCACTTGGTAGCATAATCGCTCTTGCCCACTAGATGTCACTTTAATGCATTTCTTTTCCCCGTTTTGCATTTTATTTTATTTTTTATTTTATTTTGAACGCAGTTAGGGTTTTTTCCTTTTCTAAACCCCCTTTTTCTCCATATTAGTCCACATTTTATCATTGTACCCATTGTATTGAACTCAACCTATCAGCCTCGGTTGCTAGGTAGTTTTCTGGCCATGACTGGCAGTTTTTTCTTATTGGCCAAATAATTACATAGGACACAAATGAACTGATGACTCACTTGTTACTAAGGCAAACCCATTGGTGTAGATGGGGTATAAATACCTGGCGCTCATCACATGGCTCTTATCCCTGAGGAAGTGACCAGTGACGCAACGTGTTGGGGGGAGCCTTGTGACGTCACTTTCGGTGTCTTTTGCACAAGCGTGGTGAGGAGGCGAGTGTGTCACTACTCCCCTACTCCCATTTTATATTGCGGATTTTGTTCTTACTTGATGTAAGCAATTTTTTTATTAAACAATAGGCACATATTGCACTATGGTTGTTTTTTGTTTCCTTTGAGTGCCATCTACACACGGAGTAGTAGTTTTTTTGAGCAAGCTTTTCTCTATATATGGAACTACCCATAGGTGAGTGCAGGCAGGGCCGTCTTTAATTTTGATTGGGCCCTGGGCGAACATTTTCATGGGGCCCCCCTGCTCCATTCTGAGACATACAAAAAATAGCAGGAGATTGCAGGAGATTACCAGAGGCTGCGGACATACTGCAGGAGATTACCAGAGACTGCGGACATACTGCAGGAGATTACCAGAGACTACGGACATACTGCAGGAGATTACCAGAGACTGCGGACATACTGCAGGAGATTACCAGAGACTGCGGACATACTGCAGGAGATTACCAGAGACTGCGGACATACTGCAGGAGATTACCAGAGGCTGCGGACATACTGCAGGAGATTACCAGAGACTGCGGACATACTGCAGGAGATTACCAGAGGCTGCGGACATACTGCAGGAGATTACCAGAGACTGCGGACATACTGCAGGAGATTACCAGAGGCTGCGGACATACTGCAGGAGATTACCAGAGACTGCGGACATACTGCAGGAGATTACCAGAGACTGCGGACATACTGCAGGAGATTACCAGAGGCTGCGGACATACTGCAGGAGATTACCAGAGACTGCGGACATACTGCAGGAGATTACCAGAGGCTGCGGACATACTGCAGGAGATTACCAGAGACTGCGGACATACTGCAGGAGATTACCAGAGACTGCGGACATACTGCAGGAGATTACCAGAGACTGCGGACATACTGCAGGAGATTACCAGAGACTGCGGACATACTGCAGGAGATTACCAGAGACTGTGGACATACTGCAGGAGATTACCAGAGACTGCGGACATACTGCAGGAGATTACCAGAGACTGCGAACATACTGCAGGAGATTACCAGACACTACGGACATACTGCAGGAGATTACCAGAGACTGCGGACATACTGCAGGAGATTACCAGAGACTGCGGACATACTGCAGGAGATTACCAGAGACTGCGGACATACTGCAGGAGATTACCAGAGACTGCGAACATACTGCAGGTGATGGTCAGAGAACTTTCAGCAATGCACAGCTTTACAGTTGAATATCACAGCTCAGGGTTTAAGCAGTCAGGAATTTTATGGGCGTAAGGACATACCTGGCCAGCCAAACTCACTACATACATTCAGGTCTGTGGGCGGGGCTTCCACTCTCTGCTCTCACTACAACAGCCAGGAGCTCCACTGACGCTTTGTTGGGGGGCCCGCATCACCCGTGAATTGGGGCCCGGATGACAGCTTTGCAGAGTGCACAGAGGACATGGGAGGCTGTATTCCTGCGCCAGCCAGCTGAGTGGTGCATATTCACAGGTAGCGCGGGCCCCCCAACAAAGATTGGGCCCAGGGCAAGTGCCCCGTTTGCCCTGAGTGCAGGATTTGTTGGTGCTAAGATTCCATGCAGCATTTCGTCTTCTCTTGGGACTCGAAAGTCTCCGTAGATCTATCGGCAGGATTCCCAATTCGCTATCTGATGAGCCTTGCTTGACCTTTTGGTTATTGTTGGAGGTGAGCAGCCAATCTATAAATTTTACAATCGATCTTGGACTGATGTTTTGTTTTCCTTCTATCAAGCTACTGGTCTATGAGACATCTATTTCTATATAAACTGATTTTTAAATGATTGTATGTGAGGTTTATACTTGCCTGTCAGACTCTTGCTCTGGCACAGCAATGTAAGCATATCTTATGAGTACAAGTAGGCTTTTGCTTTGGTTAACTACGTGCACCTCATTACTACTCTGGTTAAGCTTCCCAAACACATCCCATGTCTTACCAACACCCAAGCCACAATGGAAACCATGCCTACTCTTTGATACAGGGCGCTGAGCATGCCATACTTTTGTTTCCCATCAAGCAATAGGGCAAAGCTTATGATCTTGCAGACACGCCCACTGATTCAATGAAATGCCCCTGTGTCAGATTGTACATAAACTCCTGGCTGCCAACCCCCCTACCCTTTGCCATGTGTTCTAGGCTCACCTGAGTCTCCTGGGTGCTCAGGACCTCCATGTCACATTTCAGGATGGATAACATTGGTAGCTCAGCAAAACGTCTGTTTGCTGATTTCTACTGTGTATAATGAACCCAGGAGCACTCAGCTCTGAGCTCTTCCGGGTTCACAACTGTTCACAATGGCTCTTCTTGTATAAGAAGCTGATCATGCACAGTCCATGCTTGTTTAACTTTATCAAAGTTCAGAGTTGACATTAGAGATCTAATAACCCCCCCCACACACATTCTTGCCTCCACATTGGCAAGCAGACCTATTTTATCACTCTCATCTTGTTTGGGTACAGTGCCGCACGACCGCGCAATTGTCAGTTAAAGCGTCACAGCGCCGTATCGCACAAAAATTGCCCGGTCATTTGTCGCAAAATGATTTAGGAAACTAAACAAATTGCACATGTCCACTTCACAATTATGTGCCACTTTGTGTTGGTCTATCATATAAAATCATATAAAATCCCAAAAATCGTTTTTGGTTGTAACATGACAAAATGTGGAAAATTTCAAGGGGTATTAATACTTTTTCAAGGCACTGTAAATCCTGTATTATAATAATAATAATGCTTTGGGTGCTTACATATTAGATAAATGATGATTGGGCTGCACACATTAGGTACTGCAGGGTGCTCCAGAGTGAGAGCAATAATTCTACAGCTGACATTACCGTTAACTCTAAAAATTGATGAGCTGCAAAGGCTTGTAAATCGTAGCCTATGAACAATTTTGGGAACCATGGCTGTTTGCAGTGGTGTCTTTTGGTTTTGTGCTGCCCTAGGCAAGACTAAAATCGGGGCGCCCCCCCATGTAAATTTGCCCCACCCCTTCCTGTTTAACAACTTTACCACCGCCCCATAGCTAGTTTTACTGCTATAGGGTGGCCGCTGTGCGCAGAATCAAGTATATACTGTATATGTGAGTCTGCACTTCCGGGTTTTGGACGCGCTTATTCCCGCTGTAATTTTACACAGCAGGAGTCGATCAGTGGGTCCACCGGGGCCTACCGATCGTTCGGTACTCTTGCAGAATGACAGCCTGTAAACATGGCAGACTGTCATTCCACGAGTACAGAAGACATGGATCCTGTGTTTCTGTAAAGCATGAACACTGATCCATGTCTTCATGCAGTGAAAGCACCTCCCCCACAGTTAGTAAACACTCCCTAGGCACACATTTAACCCTTTAATCACCCCCTGATGTTAATCCCTTCCCTGCCAGTGTCATTAGTGGGCAACTACATGGCAAATTAGGTTCAATGTAGAAAAATGTAAAATAATGCATTTGTGTGGCAAAAATCTGAATGCAATCTATACACTGGGGGGAGAACCTTTGGGGGAATCTAGGATGGAAAAGGACCTGGGGGTCCTAGTAGATGATATGCTCAGCAATTCCAAGCTGCTGCTAACAAAGCAAACAGAATATTGGCATTAAAGGGATCAACTCCAGAGATAAAATGATAATTCTCCCGCTCTACAAGACTCTGGTCCGGCCGCACCTGGAGTATGCTGTCCAGTTCTGGGCACCAGTCCTCAGGAAGGATGTGCTGGAAATGGAGCAAGTACAAAGAAGGGCAACAAAGCTAATAAAGGGTCTGGAGGATCTTAGTTATGAGGAAAGGTTGTGAGCACGGAACTTATTCTCTCTGGAGAAGAGACGCTTGAGAGGGGATATGATTTCAATGTACAAATACCGGACTGGTGACCACACAATAGGGAGAAAACTTTTTCGCGGAAGGGAGTTTAACAAGACTCGTGGCCACTCATTAAAATTAGAAGAAAAGAGGTTTAACCTTAAACTACGTAGAGGGTTCTTTACTGTAAGAGCGGCAAGGATGTGGAATTCCCACAGCATTGATAGCTTTAAGAAACTATTAGATAATCACCTGAATGACCGCAATATACAGGGATATGTAATGTAATACTGACACATAATCACACACATAGGTTGGACTTGATGGACTTGTGTTTTTTTTCAACCTCACCTACTATGTAACTATGACAGTGCATTTTATTTTTAGCACTCGGTTCTAGCCAGCCTTGTGTTGGTGCTGTTTTCTTTTCCCGCAGATTCCGGGGCCACCCACTCTATGTGTAAAGACACAGCAGCTCAACAGCTGCGGCTTTGCAGATTTCGCTCTGCTGTCCTGCACCGCACCATCGGGACTCCATGACAAGGGGCTCAACTTGGCAGCTGCTTTGGGCCCCATGAGCACCAGGCACGGAGGAGGAGGTGGAATTCTGGGCAGAGCCAGGGAGTCGCGGCAGTGATGTCACTGGTTGCTAGACGCCAGGCGGCTCTAGAAACTAGTGACCAGTAGAGTCTCTGGTGGGGTGGGGCCAGAGCCACGGCGGCTCAGTCTGCCCTGTTGCCTGCATTTCGGACTGCTCTGTGTCTGTTTCATTATGGGACATGTGGTCACCCTAGAGGGGGGGTGGCTTTTTTTACCACCCCCCGCAAAGTGCCGCTATAGGCCTGGGCCTTGTCGGCCTAGGCCAGGATACAGCACTGGCTGTTTGCCATCTCATGGGCACGTGCAATTTTGAGGCTTCACTTAATATTCACCAGGATATCAAGCCACTGCGCGCCCCCCCGGGGGCGCACATCGCGGCGATCGATGGTGCGAGGTGTCAGTCTGACACACCACAACTCCGATCTAGGTAAAGAGTCTTTGACAGAGACTCTTTACCACGTGATCAGCCGTGTCCAATCACGGCTGATTAAGTGTAAACAGGAAGAGCCATTGATTGGCTTTTCCTCACTCGCGTCTGTTAGACGCGAGTAGAGGAGAGCTGATCGGCTTCTCCTCTGATAGGGAAGGCGTCTGTGTTGTTTGATTATCAGCGCTGCCCCCCCAAGGATGCCCACACTGGACCACCAGGGACGCCACCAGGACCACCAGGGATGCCACCACTAGTCACCACCAGGTATGTCACACTAGACCTCCAGGTATGCCAATCAGTGCCCACAATGGATGCCAACCAGTGTCCGCAATGGATGCCAATCAGTAATCACTGATTGGCAGGCATTATTGTTTGGCACTGATTGGCATCCATCAGTACCATCCATTAGTGTACATCAGTGCCACCTATCAGTACTCATCCATGCCACCTATCAGTGCCCATCTGTGCCGTCTATCAGTGCACATCCTCACCGCCTATTAGTGCCCATCTGTGCTGCCTTTCAGTGCCCATCAGTGCCACCTATGTGTACCCATTAGTGATGCATATCAGTGCCGCCTATCAGTGCCCCATCAGTGCCGCATATTAGTGCCCATCATCAGTGCCCATCAGTGCCACCTCATCAGTGCCACCTCATTTGTGCCACCTCATCGGTGCCCATCAGTGCCCATCAGTGAAGGAGAAAACTTACTTATTTACAAAGTTTTTTTTATTTGTTTAGCAGAAAATAAAAATCCCATACCACCAAAAGAAAGCTCTATTTGTGGGAACAAAATTTAAAAAATTTAGTTTGGGTACAGTGTGGCACGACCGCGCAATTATCATTCAAAGTGCGACAGCGCTGAAAGCTGAAAATTGGTCTGGTCAGGAAGGTGTATAAGTGCCGGTATTGAAGGGGTTAAATATCTTTTTATGTGACGCAACAACCACATATTTTATCTTTTTACCAAAAATTGGGCATCATATTTGGTTTGTGGATACTAAAACTAATTTGAGTGCATTGACTACTAAAATATAAATTTAAGCCGTAGTGCTATTACTGTGTGACGCAAACAATTTTAATTGCCGCCATATTCATTTACTCTGCTTTTAGAAAATCGAGAATGTTTTTGAGGCTTGAAATAGTCTTTAGGACTAAAAATGTTCATTTTAATATGCATGAAAAAAAAATCTGGCTCTGGGTTGAATCAGCCCATTTTCTTTCATAAACAGTGTGCGCTCATTTTTCATTTCCTTTTACCGAGAGGTGAAAAGCCCTTCATTGTGAGCCGGTAGGAAGCAGAATCTTGCTGGAACAAATTTATATAAGGCACGGCACTCATTATCAATTGAGAACACGCCGGGGAACAGCGGTTTGTCATGGAGCAGATATAACTGCGAATTGTACAATGTATACAAGACGAGTACACTGGCCTTGGTACTCCATAAACAACACCGGGGAAACGTTATGTATTTATGAAACATTCCATTGATAATCTTTCAGCTAACAATAAATACAGAGGGGGATTTAATGGACATTTTGTTAATTAAAACCCGATACAGATTACAGTATGAATGTGAAAAAGTTTTGCTAGTGTTACTACAGTACATAGAATCTATTCAAAGTATAGATTCAGTACTAGTGGGTCTATTTACTGTATATTCTTTGGCCAACTTCCCCAACGTTGGTCTATTTTTTTCTGGCAAGATTGAAGTAGGGCTCTAATAATGTCTGTTTATCATTGATTCTTTAGGTGATTTGCCCCACATTTAACCATTTTCTAGCAAGATTTAATTATAGTTTCAATACAGTGGGGTCTATTTATCATTGATTCATTGGGCATTCATTGCCCAAGCTTTTGCCTATTTTATAAGCAAGATTCAATTATGGCTTCAGTACTACGGAATCTATTTATAATTGATTGATTAGGCAATTCGCCCAACATTTGCCCATTTTTTTTAGCAAGATTCAATTATAGTTTCAATACTATGTGGTCTATTTATCATTGATTAATCCAACATTTGTCCATTTTGTGAGCAAGATTTAATTAATACTTCAATACTATGGGGTCTAATTATGATTGATTAGTTGGGCGATGTGCCCAACATTTGTCCATTTATCGAGCAAGATTGAAATACGGCTTCAGTACTATAGGGTCAATTCATAATTGATTCTTTAGGCGATTTGCCCAACATTTGTCCATTCTTTAAGCAAAATTGAATTATAGTTTCAATACTGTGGGGTCTATTTATTATTGACTTTTTGGGTGATTTGCCCAACATTTGTAAATTTTTCAAGCAAGCTTCAGTTATAGATTCAGTACAAGTGGGTCTATTTACTGTATATTCTTTGGCCAACTTCCCCAACGTTGGTCCATTTTTCGGGCAAGGTTGAAGTATGGCTTCAATACTGTCTGTTTATCATTGATTCTTTAGGCGATTTGCCACACATTTGACCATTTTTTGGGCAAGATTCAATTATAGTTTCAATGCAATGGGGTCTATTTATCATTGATTCATTGGGCAGTTTGCCCAACCTTTTGCCTATTTTTTTAAGCAAGATTCAATTATGGCTTCAGTACTACGGAATCTATTTATAACTGATTGATTAGGCAATTCGCCCAACATTTGCCCATTTTTTGAGCAAGATTCAATTATAGTTTCAATACTATGTGGTCTATTTATCATTGATTAATCCAACATTTGTCCATTTTGTGAGTAAATTTTAATTAATACTTCAATACTATGGGGTCTAATTATGATTGATTAGTTGGGCGATTTGCCCAACATTTGTTCATTTATCGAGCAAGATTGAAATATGGCTTCAGTACTATAGGGTCTATTCATAATTGAGTCTTTAGGCGATTTGTCCAACATTTGTCCATTCTTTAGGCAAAATTGAATTATAATTTCAATACTATGGGGTCTATTTATCATTGATTCATTGGGCAAGTTGCCCAACATTGGCCATTTTTTTTTTTAGCAAGATCTACTTATGGTTTTAATACTATGGGGTCTTTTTATGATTGATTTATTGGGTGATTTGCCCAACATTTGTTCATTTATTGAGCAAGATTGGAATATGGCTTCAGTACTATTGGGTCTATTCATAATTGATTCTTTAGGCGATTTGCCTAACATTTGTCCATTCTTTATGCTAAATTGAATTATAGTTTCAATACTATGGGGTCTATTTATCATTGATTCATTGGGCAAGTTGCCCAACATTGGGCATTTTTTTTTTAGCAAGATCTACCTATGGTTTCAATACTATGGGGTCTATTTATGATTGATTTGTTGGGTGATTTGCCCAATATTTGTAAATTTTTCAAGCAAGATTCAGTACTAGTGAGTCTATGTACTGCACATTCTTTGGCCAATTTCGCCAACGTTGCTTCATTTTTCAGGCAAGATTGAAGTATGGCTTCCATAATGTCTGTTTATCATTGATTCTTTAGGCGATTTGCCCCACATTTGACCATTTTTTGAGCAAGATTCAATTATAGTTTTAATGCAATGGGGTCTATTTATCATTGATTCATTGGGCAATTTGCCCAAACTTTTGCCTATTTTTTAAGCAAGATTCAATTATGGCTTCAGTACTACGGAATCTATTTATAATTGATTGATTAGGCAATTCGCCCAACATTTGCCCATTTTTTGAGCAAGATTCAATTATAGTTTCAATACTATGTGGTCTATTTATCATTGATTAATCCAACATTTGTCCATTTTGTGAGCAATATTTAATTAATACTTCAATACTATGGGGTCTAATTATGATTGATTAGTTGGGCAATTTGCCCAACATTTGTTCATTTATCGAGCAAGATTGAAATATGGCTTCAGTACTATAGGGTCTATTCATAATTGATTGTCTAGGCAATTTGCCCAACATTTGTCCGTTCTTTAAGCAAAATTGAATTATAGTTTCAATACTATGGGGTCTATTTATCATTGATTCATTGGGCACGTTGCCCAACATTGGCCATTTTTTTAGGCAAGATTCAAGTATGGCATCAATACTATAGGGTCTGAGAGACATTTAATACACTGTGGAGAGTTTGGGTCATATTCAAATATTCTGAAGAATTTAAATCCCTTGCAGCCACATAGAGAGCGGGCGGGTTCTTGGCAGCCTCATGAATTTCTTGAGTCTTCTTTATTTCTTCCTTTTTTTCTTTTATATAAGCTATTTATTTTATCTATCTTCCATAATCTTGAGAGGTTACATAAAAATAAAACTTTTACTATTAATATAACAGTCTTAAAGTTTCAAACCATTTTTCTTTGAACAAAACCTATACTGTGTTGGGAACCTGGTCATTGCGCCCAAGGAATCCCGTTAGGTTGAGGACTCTCGTTATAAGAACATTTAAACAAACAAAAATGCATACCAATATCAAAAGATCTACAATATATTGCATACTATTGTGAATTCCTATATCTATTGATATGTTTTATACAACAGAGACTGTATGTATAATTGTTATGCTTTTATTTCATTTCAATAAAACCTTATTGTGAAAAAAAAATACTATGGAGTCTGTTTATCATGGATTCATTGGGCAAGTTGCCCAACATTGGCCATTTTTTGGGCAAGATTCAAGTATGGCATCAATACTATGGGGTCTGTTTATCACGGATTCATTAGGCAAGTTACCCAACACTGGCCATTTTTTGGGCAACATTCAAGTATGGTATCATTACTATGGGGTCTGTTTATCATTGATCCATTGGGCAAGTTGCCCATCATTTGCCCCATTTTTTTTAGAAAGATTCAATTATGGCTTCAGTACTACGTGATAAAGAAAATAGACTTGCGCCTCATCCAAACAATATAAACAAAACTAATAGAAATAACCAGGGAGACCCCCAGTATCTTACAATGATGGACTATATCGGCCGCAGAGAGGAGACATATTGGATAAAAGTATTTTTTAGTGAAAAAAACTATTTAAAAGTTTGAGTGAATCCTCAACCCATGGAATAAGTATAAAAAACATACACGTTAAATAACATATACAGATTAGCAAAAAAGTCCATACAGTGGTATGATATGGTCAATGTTTCACCATAAAATTGGCTTCTTCAGGACCCAGACATTTGACCAGTAATACTTGAATTACCTATAACAACATAATGTTACTGACATATCATTTATAACACAATACTTCATGTTTGAACATAAAGGTGTAACATATGCTCCTACCAATGAAACTCAGCAATAGGTCAGTAAACCGAAACGCCTAGGGCAGGCAGAGGAGCAGACCAGGCACCACACACAGGACAATTCGTGAACAGCAACAATCCTGAACGAAAGAGATGTACCTGAAATCACTTTTCAAAAAGCTAGATCCATCAAAGACAGGGTTACATCCACTCATTTGGTTTCCTCTCCCCCTCCAGCATCCAATCTCAGGGGCACCTGGCAATGCGGTTCATGTGACTTCTGCGAATGGATTCTGGTCAATCAGACTTTCTATCTGCCGAACGGCAACCAAATTTAACACTATGTTGACTGTAAAAATCCAGGAATTTGTGAATGTGGAGCCTATTACATAGGTAAAACTATACGTCAATTCTGGCGAAGAATTAAAGACCATGTTTATTATGCCAGAAATAATCTATTAAATACAGAGACATATTGCTCTCAAACACAGGCATGATACTAGTGTCATGAAGTTTGCAGCTCTCGAGCATATTCCCCGAAAATCCTAGAGGTGGGGACTGGGACAAGGTGATCCTTCAGTGGGAGGCCAGATGGATCTCTTGTCTTAAGGCTACACGTCTGCCCGGCCTCAAGGAGGCATTTAGCTTTATTTACCCATACCTGAAGGGCTGTGTTTACACGTACGGGGGGGGGGGGGGGTGTACAGGTGCATCCCCGTGCAGGCAGTCCCATTGCTGTCAATTGGGATGCAGTGGCCGGTCTCAATGTGACATCTGTGCAGGTGCGGGTGCAAGGCCCCAAACACATCCAGCTACAGTATATCTTAAAGTTTTTAAACTTTTTGCTACAGGTAAGCCTATAATAAGGCTTACCTGTAGCTACCCAGGATATCTCCTAAACCTGAACGGTATAGGAGATATCCCCTGTGTGACAGACCTAGCCAGAACAGAGGCTGTTGGAGAGGACTGTATGCAAGCCTGTTGCCTTTTGATTATGGGCCCTGGATTTTCAATGGAACAATACTCTTTGTGAGGTGAATGAGAAATCCAGGCTGAACTGTACTAATCGGACTCAGTTGTGTATATATGTATATATTGTATGGGGACTCCTTACTGTAGATTTGTGTCCCTGAAGAGGGAGGGGGGATTCCTCCAGCAGCCCCCTGCTGATAAGACTGATTCATTCTGTTGGGACACATCCTGTGAGGAGATGCTGGTGTCATCAATTCCAACTACCTGTGTTTATGTTAATTGAATGAGCTAATGACATTGTCCTCTGTGCAATGTAGGAGACGGGACGACTGCTATTGTGTTGATATAACTGTGTGAAACTCGGTGCCCACAAGTCTGGGCGAAAGGTCATGTCTCAGTCACCTGGGCTGTGTGGAGGATTAGATAATTAGCTTATGTTAATTAGGTTACATTTGTATTGTTAGAGTAATCTTCTCCTGTGTATAAGACTGTATTCTGGTTCTGAATAAAGTGAGTTCTTGGTAGCAACAAGCAAGTGTCGCCTTGTTTGTGCTCAGAGAGGTTGGGATATCTGTATACAGACTGGGAGGAAGTGGTATATGACGAAAGCACTCAAGCGGAGTGTGGGACGTTCCGTGACATTGGTGGCAGTGGTGGGATAGCTTCCTGCAGTCTGGGAAATCTAAACCTCCACCTGGATCCAAGATCAGGATAGCAGACTTCAGTCACCCCAGCGGAGATATGGACCTGGCATCAGAATTCCCGGGGCTGCTGCGGATCATCCTTTCAACATACACCAGGACTGTGTCTGAGGATGAATACCTGGAGCTTAGGCAGCAAATTCGGGTGGAGCTCTGGATTGCAGCCCTCCGTCTCGCTGGTATAAAACAGGGCAAGTGCTTTCCAACCCAAGAGCAACGGGCCAGTGACCAACGGGCATTGCGGATGGCATTCCTGGGAGAGCAGCCCCAGGAGCAATGGGTGACTGAGTTGGACAGGTTGGTCCAGCAGGAGATAGAGCTGGACAATCGTTATCGGGCTCTGCAATGGCACGCAGAGGAGGGATATTTAGGGGAGACAACAGAATGCTCTCCGGAGGGATATGACTTTGGCGGCCCTGGATTGCTGTGGGAGAGCCTTACAGATATTTTTATGTTTGGCGATGAAGGGGAACCTGACCTTGAGGACCTGAGAGAATATAAAGAGTCTATGCTCGGTCTTGCAGGGGTCTCAGAGCTCAAACCTGATCTGGACCATTTGCTAAGGAAAGAACAGCATCTGGAAAGGGCATACAGGAAACTGCTAGAACAAGTTCAGCAGCATGCCAGAGAATCGGCAGTGGAAAATCCGGAGATTGCCGTCCCCAAACCTGAAGTGAGACAACAGGGCAGAGCTCTGCTAACCTCTGCCCAGAAATGATAGCATCTTCTGGGTTCCATGGACAGGAGATGGTGAACCTCTATCCCCAGACATCAGTTGCAGAGACATGGGATTTGATAGACTTTTCTGCTGAGGAAGAACAACCTGATGAGCCTCCAGCAGAAGAGCTGCTATCAGGGCCAAAGTTCACTGTGCTCTGCCCAGCACCAACAGTGGCTTTGGCCTTCTTGAGAGAAGAGGTAGTCGGCCTTTCTCCCACAACACTGACAAGGACATGTGATTTTCTGCCAGCAGCATCTATGGAGTTAAAACAAACTTCTCCAGCTGAAGATCTGGTAACTGAACAGAGGGTCCAAGACCTCTGTCCCACACTATTACCAATTCCAGAGACTGGGGATTTAATAGACGTTTCTGTAGAGGAGGAACCACCTGGCAAACCCCCAGCAGAAGTGCTGGCAACCGGACAGAGGGTCCAAGACCTCTGCCCCACACCTGCAGCAATTGTGGAGGCCCAAGGTGAGGAGCTGGCAGTCTATCGCGAGCTGCAGATCAGGATCCAAGGAGAGAATGCAGTCATCACCTCACAACTGCAGCTTGATCTGGTGTCGGTTGATGGGGCTTCAGTCCCCACCTGTATACCCCAGGGATGCTGGGCATTCGGCCCAGATCCCCAACAGCAGGATGGAGTGAGCCCAGACACCCTGTCTTCTCTCCAGCGGCAGAAAGGACTCCAGGGAGAAGGGCCAGTCCGGGCCTCTCCCCAGTGGCGGATATGTTCTCTGAGAGAGGCAGAGGATGGCTGGGTGAGTAATACTCTGTTTGGAATAATTTGTTTGGGGTACTGTGTGGGTACAGGCATTAGAGGACTGGAACTATGGACTAACTTCGGAGTCAACCCGTCCGGGGTCTCCTCCTGTGTTAGTCTCCTGCCGAAAGGGGAGAAGTGTGACAGACCTAGCCAGAACAGAGGCTGTTGGAGAGGACTGTATGCAAGCCTGTTGCCTTTTGATTATGGGCCCTGGATTTTCAATGGAACAATACTCTTTGTGAGGTGAATGAGAAATCCAGGCTGAACTGTACTAATCGGACTCAGTTGTGTATATATGTATATATTGTATGGGGACTCCTTACTGTAGATTTGTGTACCTGAAGAGGGAGGGGGGATTCCTCCAGCAGCCCCCTGCTGATAAGACTGATTCATTCTGTTGGGACACATCCTGTGAGGAGATGCTGGTGTCATCAACCTGTGTTTATGTTAATTGAATGAGCTAATGACATTGTCCTCTGTGCAATGTAGGAGACGGGACGACTGCTATTGTGTTGATATAACTGTGTGAAACTCGGTGCCCACAAGTCTGGGCGAAAGGTCATGTCTCAGTCACCTGGGCTGTGTGGAGGATTAGATAATTAGCTCATGTTAATTAGGTTACATTTGTATTGTTAGAGTAATCTTCTCCTGTGTATATAAGACTGTATTCTGGTTCTGAATAAAGTGAGTTCTTGGTAGCAACAAGCAAGTGTCGCCTTGTTTGTGCTCAGAGAGGTTGGGATATCTGTATACAGACTGGGAGGAAGTGGTATATGACGGAAGCACTCAAGCAGAGTGTGGGACGTTCCGTGACACCCTGTATTTGCATGTGCTGATGTGATCGGCACATGCGGACTGAAGCAATGGCATGCGCGGGAGTGACATCATTGCGGCTCCGACCAATCAAAGCGCTGGAGCCGCGATACCCAGAAGTAACCCCCGGGAGTCATGTCTCCGGTTGCCGGTTTAATAGCTACTACACAACAGCTATATTCTTTATCAGCCAAAGAACGATTCAGAAATGAAAGATAAATTATTATTTATGGCTGCAAAAGAACAAATTATGATAGGAATAAACATTTTTAAAAATTTAAACAGAGTTAAAAAAAAAAAAAAATTGCTTGGTTTTAGGCGAAGATGTGCATTTTCATTTCATATGCAGGAAAAAAAAAAAAAACTTAAAGAACAGTCCATTGCATACCAATGTAAAATTAAATTTTATTAATATTAGTGAGATGGGTGTCTATATTCAACCTTACCAACTATTTGCCTATGAGATAAAGTAAACACAGTTCAGATGTTACATATGTCTTGTTAGAATGAGAGTTACAGAAACCCTGACTGCAGTCACGTGACTTCAATCAGCAGGACGGACTCCGCTGGGGGCACCTGAAGTAAGGACGGACTCCGCTGGGGGAACCTGAAGTAAGGACAGACTCAGCTGGGGGCACCTGAAGTAAGGACGGACTCCGCTGGGGGAACCTGAAGTAAGGATGGACTCCGCTGGGGGAACCTGAAGTAAGGATGGACTCTGCTAGGGGCACCTGATGTAAGGAGGGACTCCGCTGGGGGCACCTGATGTAAGGATGGACTCCGCTGGGGGCACCTGATGTAAGGATGGACTCCACTGGGGGCACCTGATGTAAGGACGGACTCCGCTGGGGGCACCTGATGTAAGGACGAACTCCGCTGGAGGCACCTGATGTAAGGACGGACTGCGCTGGGGACACCTGATGGCATCTGGTGGCAGGCGACGTGGCAAGTGACACGCTCAGGGCTCCCACTGATTCTGCATTATGGTGAGTTGAATCATTTAATTTTATATTACAATGTAATAATAGAAATAATGCGCTTCAATCATCCTGACACCATAACAACCATGGTGCCGGGATGATTGAAATGCTAACACCAGGTGTTTGGAATATCTTTATCTGCTGATTGCTATGCCCTGTACACACGGTCAGATATTGATCGAACATTCCGACAACAAAATCCATGGATTTTTTCCAACGCATGTTGGCTCAAACTTGTTTTGCATGCACACGGTCGCACAAAGTTGTCGGAAAATCCGATCGTTCTGAACGCGGTGATGTAAAACACGTACGTCGGGACTATAAACGGGGCAGTAGCCAATAGCGTTCGTCTCTTAATTTATTCTGAGCATGCGTGGCACTTTGTGCATCGGAATTGCCCACACACGGTCGGAATTTACGCAAACGGATTTTGTTGTCGGCAAATTTTATAGCAAGCTCTCAAACTTTGTGTGTCGGACATTCCGATGGAAAAAGTCACACAGGGTCGGAATTTCCGACAACAAGCTCCGATCGCACATATTCCGTCGGAAAGTCCGACCGTGTGCACAGGGCATTGAACTTTCTAGAATAGACATATTCACATGATAAGACCAAAGGGATGGGAAAAAAAGGTCCAAATAGTGTGATACTATTTGGACCTTTTGGACACTGCTGCTACTACCATTGTGCCATCTTATGCGAATTTCTCTTTGATTGACATGTGAGTGTTCAATTTTTTTACTTTTAAATAATAAACCTATTTGAAACAGTATCACACTATTTGGACCTTTTTTTTTCCATCCCTTTGGTCTTATCGTGTGAGCTGATTTCACCTCCTTGAATGTCATCCCATTGGTTGCATTTCCTGGATGTCTACTTGAACCTCCATTGGTGTCGTATGTTGTTTCGAGTCAGCAATACCGTTACCATGAGGAGTTCTGGTGATTTTCCATCCACTATGGTGTGTTTGACACCCAAGGTTTTTTGACTTGAGAGGTATATGCCCCTTCAAGTCCAACATATCTGGTAAGCCTTTAACCAATCGGTGACAGTGTCTTCATGAGAATTCCTCACAAGATTTCTTCACTTACCATACTCACAAATCGGCCTGCACTGATGTTCATATGTCTACATTCATTCACAGATTGTGTGTATAGACTTTTGGATTGTTTATCTCCTTTTGGAATCATTTCACGTGGTGGACATTTTTCACGAATCTTATTTTCTTTCATTTATATATTTTTTTTAAGCGCTGCATATTATCCTTTTTGACTAGGAGGGATCCATTCCGGGGTCGGGGAGTGACAGGCACAGTGTGGAGATCTGAGAGAGACATGAGGACAGGCCAGGAGTGAATGTAGAGCCAGAGGGAGAGTCTGTGATGTCTGTGATGTTGGAGGTGTTGGAGTCAAGTTTCTGCAGCCAGGAGGGTTGGCAGGACTTCCACAGGACTTCCTGGGATCAGTAGCCCACCAAGATTCAGTTAGCACAAAAGTACTTTTTCATCACTATTGGTTGATACACCAAAGGGGACTGCAGACCCCTGCCAGCAAATGGCGGATACTGAACAGTTGGGACTTATTCAGAGTGAGGCCTAACCATGTGCTAACCGTGACCGGAACCTAGGATTGCGCAGTAGAGAAAGTGGAGTTGACTCAAGTGATGTGCTGGAGGAGTAAGGAGCTTTAGAGACTGCCAATATAGACCCAAAATCGTTTCTTCAATTTAACAAGATTTATTATCTGGGCATCCCATGTCCCTTTCCCCATCCAAGTTAAATCCCCTCAATAAAAACCAACAAAAACCAGCTGATGGACTGTTCATTGTCTGGAAACGTGTGACTGGAGGTGAATGCCTGGCTGAGCAGGTTGATGGGTGGCAGCGGCATAGCGTGGGGGGGTGCGGGGGGTGCCGTGGCCCCGGGCGCGACATTTAGGGGGGCGAAATTTCGTGCCAGTAGTGTCACTACTGGCTGCCTCCTCCTAATTTAAATTTCCTGTGTCCCCCCCGCGCTCCGGCCGCCATGTTCAGTGTCCGGCGCCCTGTGATTGGGTGTATGGGGGTCATGTGCGGCGTGGGACTGGCCTGTCAGCGATCGCGGTTGTTCCTAAAGTCCCGCCTCCGCACATGACCCCCATACGCCCAATCACAGTGCGCCGGGAAACACTGAACATGGCGGCCGGAGCGCGGGGGAGACAAGCACTGGAATGTGTGAGCCACTGGGGCTGCTGTCTTCTCCTCCTCCTCCGGAGTCCGGACCGATGCAGGACAAGAAGGTGAGGGATGGATGGATGGGGGGAGGCGCCGTATATGTAGTGTCAGTATAGGAAGACTGTAGGCAGAACAGTATAGTGGTCAGTGTAGTGTAGTGGACAGTAAAGTATAGTGGTCAGTGTAGTGGACAGTATAGTGTAGTGGACAGTGTAGTATAGTGGTCAGTGTAGTGTAGTGGACAGTGTAGTATAGTGGTCAGTGTAGTGTAGTGGACAGTATAGTATATTGGTCAGTGTAGTGTAGTGGACAGTATAGTGGTCACTGTAGTGTAGTGGACAGTATAGTGGTCAGTGTAGTGTAGTGAACAGTATAGTGGTCAGTGTAGTGTATTGGACAGGGTAGTTCTCAGTGTAGTGTAGTGAACAGTATAGTGGTCAGTGTAGTGTAGTGGTCAGTATAGTGTAGTGGACAGTATAGTGGTCAGTGTAGTGGACAGTGTAGTTCTCAGTGTAGTGGACAGTGTAACAGTCAGTATAGTGGACAGTATAGTGTAGTGAACAGTACAGTGGTCAGTGTAGTGGACAATATAGTGGTTAGTGTAGTGGACAGGATAGTGTAGTGATGTGGACAGTATAGCGGTCAGTGTAGTGTAGTGGACAGTGTAGTGGACAGTATAGTGTAGTGGACAGTATAGTGGTCAGTGTAGTGGTCAGTATAGTGTAGTGGACAGTGTAGTGGACAGTATAGTGTAGTGAACAGTATAGTGGTCAGTGTAGTGGACAATATAGTGTAGTGAACAGTATAGTGGTCAGTGTAGTGGTTGGTATAGTGTAGTGTAGTGGTCAGTGTAGTGGACAGTATAGTGTAGTGGTCAGTGTAGTGTAGTGGACAGTATAGTGGTCAGTGTAGTGGACAGTATAGTATAGTGGTCAGTGTAGTGTAGTGGACAGTATAGTGGTCAGTGTAGTTCTCAGTATAGTGGACAGTATAGTGGACAGTGTTGTGGTCAGTGTAGTAGACAGTATAGTGGTCAGTGTAGTGGACAGTATAGTGGTCAGTGTAGTGGTCAGTATAGTGTAGTGGACAGTATAATGGTCAGTGTAATGGACAGCATAGTGGTCAGTGTAGTGGACAATATAGTGTAGTGGACAGTGTAGTGGACAGTATAGTGTAGTGAACAGTATAGTGGTCAGTGTAGTGGTTGGTATAGTGTAGTGTAGTGGTCAGTGTAGTGGACAGTATAGTGTAGTGGTCAGTGTAGTGGACAGTATAGTGGTCAGTGTAGTGGACAGTATAGTATAGTGGTCAGTGTAGTGTAGTGGACAGTATAGTGGTCAGTGTAGTTCTCAGTATAGTGGACAGTATAGTGGACAGTGTTGTGGTCAGTGTAGTAGACAGTATAGTGGTCAGTGTAGTGGACAGTATAGTGTAGTGGACAGTATAGTGGTCAGTGTAGTGGACAGCATAGTGGTCAGTGTAGTGGACAATATAGTGTAGTGGACAGTGTAGTGGACAATATAGTGTAGTGGACAGTGTAGTGGACAGTATAGTGTAGTGGACAGTATAGTGGTCAGTGTAGTGGTCAGTATAGTGTAGTGTAGTGGTCAATGTAGTGGACAGTATAGTGTAGTGGTCAGTGTAGTGGACAGTATAATGTAGTGGACAGTATAGTGGTCAGTGTAGTGGACAGTATAGTATAGTGGTCAGTGTAGTGTAGTGGACAGTATAGTGGTCAGTGTAGTGGACAGCATAGTGGTCAGTGTAGTGGACAATATAGTGTAGTGGACAGTATAGTGGTCAGTGTAGTGGACAGTATAGTATAGTGGTCAGTGTAGTGGACAGCATAGTGGTCAGTGTAGTGGACAATATAGTGTAGTGGACAGTATAGTGGTCAGTGTAGTGGACAGTATAGTATAGTGGTCAGTGTAGTGTAGTGGACAGTATAGTGGTCAGTGTAGTTCTCAGGGTAGTGGACAGTATAGTATAGTGGTCAGTGTAGTGTGTAATGGTCAGTATAGGAATCAGGTAGGTCAGTACTATTGTATTGGAAGGGACTCGGAGAGTGCTAAAAGTCTGCATGTTAGGGGACGCAAATTATTTGCCTTGCCCTGGGTGCTGACAACCCACGCTACGCCACTGATGGGTGGAACTACTACACTCAGCGACCCCACGGGGGGGGGGGTGGGCACCGCTGCGCGTGGACCAGCTATAATGGAACTTATGTGACTTTTTTAGGGTATCCATATCTCATTTCAGATTTGAACCAAACTAATTTGGCTCTTGCTCAGAATTGCTTCCGACAACAAAACAACGTGGAGTCCAGAATAATAGAAATCCAGGACATATGGCAGCCAAGCACAGCACTAAAACCTCATTAATATGAATGCAAACTGGATAATAAAGCATGTAGTGTCTTTTGGATGAAAGAAATCATTTAGGTGAATTAATTCAGTAGTTTGCTGCATATTGTCTCTTCATTCCAATGAAGGCGGAAAAGAAACAAAAGCTGGAAAATGAGAAATCCGACAAACGAATGACATTAAAAAAAATCACTAAGCAGTTCACATTTCTCCAAACCAATTGAGAGCCCTGCGACATGCTAGCCAAACCGAGTCTCTTTAATTAGAGATTTAGTATTGTTTTCTGCGGTTTCTGCAGCTCTTTAAGACAGGAACAGTTTGTCTTCCGGCGGGTTTAAGCAGCAAGGGATGAAAATAATAAGATATTATGTTATGGCAGATTTACAGTGCCTTGAAAAAGTATTCATACCCCTTGACATTTTCCACATTTTGTCATGTTACAACCAAAAACGTAAATGTATTTTATTGGGATTTTATGTGATAGACCAACACAAAGTGGCACATAATTGTGAGGTGGAAGGAAAATGATAAATGTTTTTTCAATTTTTTTTACATAAAAATATGTGAAAAATGTGCCGTGCATTTGTATGGCGCCCCCCGGAGTCAATACTTTGTAGAACCCCCTTTTGCTGCAATTACAGCTGCAAGTCTTTTGGGGATGTCTCTACCAGCTTTGCACATCTAGAGAGGACATTTCTGCCCATTTTTCTTTACAAAATATCTCAAGCTCTGTCAGATTGGATGGAGAGCGTCTGTGAACAGCAATTTTCAAGTCTTGCCACAGATTCTCAATGTGATTTAGGTCTGGACTGTGACTGGGCCATTCTAACACATGAATATGCTTTGATCTAAACCATTCCATTGTAGCTCTGGCTGGATGTTTCGGGTCGTTGTCCTGCTGGAAGGTGAACCTCCTCCCCCGTCTCAAGTCTTTTGCAGACACAGGTTTTCTTCTAAGATTGTCCTGTATTTGTCTCCATCCATCTTCCCATCAACTCTGACCAGCTTCCCTGTCCCTGCTGAAGAAAAGCATCCCCACCACATGATGCTGCCACCACCATGTTTCACGGTGGGGATGGTGTGTTCTGGGTGATGTGCAGTGTTAGTTTTCCACCACACATAGTGTTTTGCTTTTAGGCCAAAAAGTTCAATGTTGGTCTCATCTGACCAGATCACCTTCTTCCACATGTTTGCTGTGTCCCCCACATGGCTTCTCACAAACTACAAACAGGACTTCTTATGACTTTCTTTCACCAATGTCTTTCTTCTTGTCACTCTTCCATAAAGGGCAGATTTGTGGAGAACACGACTAATAGTTGTCCTGTGGACAGATTCTCCCACCTGAGCTGTGGATCTCTGCAGCTCCTCCAGAGTTACCATGGACCTCTTGGCTCTTCTCTGATGAATGCTCTCCTTGCCCGGCCGGTCAGTTTAGGTGGACGGCCATGTCTTGGTAGGATTGCAGTTTTGCCATACTCTTTCCATTTTCTGATGATGGATTGAACAGAGCTCCGTGAGATGTTCAAAGCTTGGGAGATTTTTGTTTATAACCTAACCCTGCTTTAAACTTCTCCACAACTTTATCCCTGACCTGTCTGGTGTGTTCCTTGGCCCCCATGATGCTGTTTGTTCACTAAGGTTCTCTAACAAACCTCTGAGGGCTTCACAGAACAGCTATATTTCTACTGAGATTAAATTACACACAGGTGGGCTCTATTTACGTATTAGATGACTTCTGAAGGCAATTGGTTCCACTAGATTTTAGTTAGGGGTATCAGAGTAAAGGGGGGTGAATACAAATGTACCCCCCCACACACACTTTTCACATATTTTTTTGTAAAAAAGTTTGAAGACCATTTATCATTTTCATTCCACTTCACAATTATGTGCCACTTTGTGTTGGTCTATCACATAAAATCCCAATAAAATACATTTACGTTTTCGGTTGTAACATGACAAAATGTGGAAAATTTCAAGAGGTATGAATACTTTTTCAAGGCACTGTACAGCTTTGTGACACAGCATTTTTTTTATACCCACTATTAAGCTAAACAAGTGACATTTCATGGAGTCATTTATTAAAATAAATTAATATAAAATGTTTAAGAAAATGAGATATAAAGAAAACTGGAACAATGAGTAGCAAAACGCCCTAAACGCCCTGCAGTAAAGTGTTCCCAAGGTAAAGGTGTCTGTACACAGTCCTCCAATAAAGTAACTAGGGAAAGATTGCATAAGATGGGCAACTGCCCTCTCACCAGCGACCGGACTGAACTAGATGCCTTGCAGACAGCGACCCGGGAAGAGACATCCATCTATGAAGCCACCAGCAATGACTCACAGGTACGGAAGGTGGATGAACGTGGTGTCGGGCTGCTGAGTTGGTGCCGTGTAGATGTCTGACGGACAGCAAGCCGAGTTAGGCCCTCCGAAGCCAGGCTGGAATCACTTGAACACCAAGTAGTAGGCCACGACCTCTCTCTCCCCGTCATGGAGAGGTGTGCCTCACGCAAGGCCCAGGAAGAAGAGAACTTCTCTCCCAGAAGTCCCCCCGTATGGTAGCAAGGATCCCTGGGATATGTAGTCCCAGTGTATCATTATGCAATGGAATCGCTGGTAAAAAAAAAGACTACCAATCCCACAATCCATTGGGTCGGGCTCACAGATAAGATGGTAGTCACTAGCGCCCAGCATTAATGGAATATAACTATAGGTGAGGAATGACGGGGAAAACACACAATATTACAATTATAGTCCACCATCGCTACACAGTTAAATTAAAACTAAAGGCAAAACATTTTTTTCATTTTGGATAGAGTAAGAAGGGTTATAACCCCTGCCAGGTTTATTTGCCATCTGTATCCCATTGGGAAGATTTCCCTTCTCACTTCATTGCCTGCCAACAGTACAGGGGTGTACCTACAGGGGTCATAGGGGTCGTAATTGCGACCCAGTCCCATGCTGCAGAGGCCCATGTGGCCCCCCTGTACACCTTAATAGAAGACGGCTGCAGATAGAGGAATCAATCTTTCCATTTTCCTCCTGCAGCAGGCATTCAGCGGCCCCCGCCAATCCTTCTATCTTTCCTGCTTTCTGTTGCCTCCTGTGTGCCCTCCAGCCCCCCTGTACTCTCTCCTGGCTCCACCCCTTGCCAGGGGATGTGTCCGAATGGAGAGCGGGGAATGGGTCATGAAATGTTTCATATAAATGCCCCTTCCTTTTCTAAATGGAGAGTCTGATCTGTACCAATCACTGGCTCTGTCCTTTCAAAACAGTAAACTGTGTAAACAGTAAACTAACCCTGGTGTTCCACCACTGGACTCGAAAGGGAAGGGCCCCAGACAGGGGTCAGGGGTTTCTTGCACTGGGGCCCTGAAGGTTCTAGCTATGCCACTGCCACAGTCTCAACAGGAAGTGAAAGGCAATCCCTCCATAGTGAGGAAAATCCCTTTTAGTCACTAGATAAAAGCTCAAGTTTCAGTCTAAACACAAGTTAGGACCAGACTTTGGCTGTGTGTGCCTTCATCCGAACACCGGACTTACAGCCTATTCAGCAGGGTTCGAACACCATAAGAAGGCTGTGCCAAAAGTAAAACAAAAGTGGGCGTAGCGTTTTTATTAACTTACATAGGTTGTTCAAATTTCACACATTGGTAGAGTAAGGTCTTGTCATTGGTGTCTCTTATCATCTCCATAAACATTTTATAGCCTTCTGTGGATGTCGGACAGCCTGCACCCCTCCTTCATCAAGAACTCAATGACGGCACGTTGCTTCTGCTTGGAATCCATTATTTACCTGCAATTAAAAAGAAGAAGAGGAGTTGCTATAGAGGAAGAGTTACTATGGAGGAAGAGTTACTCTACCAACATGTGACATTTGAATGACCTATGGGCGGGGCCATGTCACCCTGCACGTGGGGATACCCTTTGTACGTGAGTGCACTCATCAATGCCGCAGGCCGGGCGGGGTTCCCCGGCTTAGAGATGAGCCATAGACAGTATGCAGCAATAAAAGTACAATGTCCTTATATAAGGGTGCTGTCCCGTGTCACTACACACCGCCCTTGATGTATGTTGCATTTAGGAGGGACACCGCTGAGCCCACGTCTTTTCTACCAGTCCAGCAAACCTCTGCCACCTTCACTCTCAGTGACAGAATGGGGTCCCGCCGTGCACCTAACGCGAACCTCATGCATGCAATTAATTAATTCCTTTCATTCTCCCATACCATGCGGCCAGGCAAATGAGATTTCCATACGGCGGGTCCGGTCTTTGTTTTTTTTTGGGAAACCGGGCCGAAAAAAACTGCCTAAAGACCTGTGCAATTTAAAGTGGTGCAAAAGCTTTAAAGTGGCTGTAAAGGCTGAAGGTTGTGTGGCTTGGGAGCAAGCATGCATGAGTGCCCCATAGCACAGAGGAGAGGCAGATCAGGGCTGCTCTGTGCAAAAGCATTGCACAAGGAAGGTATGACATGATTGTTATTTTTTTTTTTTTTTAAATTCCTTTAGAATTGCTTTAAGGTCTTTTACCTCAATACATTTTCTGCATTAAAATAGAAAACCTTCCCACCGATTCCAGGGCCCTTTACTCCCATTGTGGGACCCTTTATTAGCAGCGGGCTACCTTCCTGCCTTCTTGGGGTCCCCCTACAGTGGCAGAATGCCAGAGCCAAGTCATAAGCATGACCTTTGCGACCCTGGTAGTTCCGCTACTGGTGTCAGTATTATTTTTTTTCGTCGTTTTATTTTTTTATTATTTTTTTTACAAATTTATTTTATTTTATTTTTTTACGATTTTATTTTTTATTATTTTTTATGTATTTTTGTAGGACCCCCCATTGGGGGGCTTTAGTGAAATATCAGGGGTCTAAACAGACCCCTGATGTCTCACTTTTGAAACAGGGAAAGGGGTGGAGGACAGATTCATCAGTCCCTTCTTCTGCAGCCTCAGCTGCACAGAATGAATGAACAGGAATACAGAGGCTTCCTGTTCATTGATAAACTGAGGCATAGTAAACACAGTTTACTATGCCCCAGCTATGAATGAATAATAATAATAATAATAATAATAAAAAAAAACATTCACTGACTCATTAAGACAAGGAAGGAGAGCAGGTGGATGGAGAATGGGAAAGGAGACGGTAAATGTGTAATTTACGGCTCCTTTCCCGCTGTCATGAGGGCCACGTACCTGATGTGAGACTGAAGTAGTGGGGAGGCCTCCCTTGCACCTCAGGTCCTTAAAGCCTCTGAAGATGAAGACAGTGACTTGGTGAGGACACCAAGTGGCACGGTGCCAAGGGTGCGGAGCACCATGCAAGCCTTAGTCCAGGATCCGAGCCGAGGTCAAGTCCAGTTGGGCAACGAAGTATAAAAGTGTTAATCAGAAGAAGAATGGTCGAGATCCAAGACGGGGTCGGCTCCAATCTGGCAGCTGAGTACAAAAGGGGCAAAGAAGTAGAATGGTTAAGGTACAAATCCGAGGTCAAAGGCAAGCAGCAATCAAGAGTAGTCAAATAGGTTTCCAGGTCACAACAAGTTCAGACAGATCACATACTAGCACAGGAACAAGGGGGGACTGAAGATAATCTAGCAATTTGGCAGTGTCTGGGCTGGGCTTATATAGGTAAGTTTGAGGTCACTTCCTGTGCACCTTCTGGGGATTTTCCTACCTTTTTCCATCAGGTTGAGGTCACTTCCTGTGCGCCTCCTGGGTATTTTCCCACCTTTTTCCATCAGGTTGAGGTCACTTCCTGTGCATGTCCTGGGCATTTTCCTGCCCTTTTCCATCAAGGCTTCTGCGCAAATGCTGGACTCTTACACCCACTCTTCATTCTTACAGAACCCCAGGGGGCCAGGGAAGGACACAGGTGTCCGGGGGGAGCAGGACAGGGATAGGGAGGCTTGTCTATATTCCTTATCACACACGTTGCTGGTAAACAAGATTCATCAATGGTGGGTGCTGTAGTGATTACCAGCTGAACCCTGGAGACATGAAGAAAGTCTACATATTTGCCAGCACACTAAGGATCTTCAGTCATAGTCCAAAGGTTTTAATTGCAGAGAAATCGCATCACAAAGACAAGTGCAACATTTCGGAGTCGCGCAGGACCCCTTGTCAGACATGTGATGATAGGGATAGGGAGGCGGCAGGAGCAGCATGTGGAGGAACCAATTCCCTCTATTTCCCTCCTGCAGTTGCTGAATGTCTGTGGGAGAGAGAGGAGGACAAGAAGGGATTCAGCCAGTACATGGAGGGATCAGTTCCTCTACATGCCGCCGCCGTCCTTTGCAGGCATGCTGGGGGGGGGGGGGCTGGTGTGCATGGGCCCCCTCGAGCATGGGACCAGGTTGCAATGGCGACCCCTGCCCCATAGTTTGCTGGAGATGGGGGTACTCAGAAAGGGTGGGGTACCCGGAGCATGGGTGGGGAAACCCCCGAAGACAAGGATCGGGGGCTGCTCTGTGCAAAACCATTATATAGAGAAGGTAAGAAAACTTGTTTGTTATTTAAAAAAAATAAAAGTTTCACTTTAACATGTCAACATTTTTAGGGATCTGCTAATTTTTGCAGATTATTGTGAATGTGGTCTGTTTTTTTGAATTCTGAAACATTCCTCAGCTCAGGTTGTTACAGCTTCTGCCATCTGCTGTTGAATATGCCTCAGAAGAGTTAACTTCTGAATTATGAGTATTTATCAGCTCCGCCAATCACCAAAGAGCCAGTGCTAGTAGTATGAGCTGGGGGGGTGGGGGTGAAAAATAGTGAAAATGTCACATTTCAGTTTCTTTTAAAGATTTCATTGAGACACAAGTATAAGAATCTTAAAAGGTTGCTAATGGCCCATTTATTCTGGCTTTTGCTTGCTACGAAAGCCATTAGCCATCCAAGAGATGCCAAGCTCTTTCTTACTCTACAATGCAGCTCTGCTTTGCCTGATTGCACAAAAGGGTTTTTAGCAGTAGGAATTAAGCTACCGGGTCATAATGAACTTTCTTAAATAATACAATGAGCTATTTTCAGTGCTCTTCTGTGCCTTGGAGTACATTACAATGTGTAATCCGTGTGTGGAAACTGATATCCGGAGAAAACATTCCTGAACAAGAGGAATTCCAGGCAAAGATACGGTTAGGAATCACGCCCCCCCCCCCCCAAAAAAGAGTATCAAACTATATTTCCGCTAAAATGCCATTGTTGCCATTGTTGCCATTCCTGCCATTGCCATTGTTGCCATTGCTGCCATTGCCATTGTTGCCATTGCTGCCATTGCCATGGTTGAGCAAGACCCATTCAAGTGAATAGTGCTGCTCTGCAAGAGCCCCGCAACCATGTGGTTTCGGCTCTTTAGTGCGGGGTTAAAGCAGGTGGTGAGGAGGCAATATGCCCCTCCCTGCCTGTCAAATGCTGAAGAGCGATCCAAACAGACCTGATCACGGATGTGGAAATACGGGACAATTTAGGTAACAGCGATCACAGGTCAATTAGTTTCAGTATAAATCACACAAATAGGAAATATAAAGGGAACACAAAGACACTGAATTTCAAAAGAGCCAACTTCCCTAAACTACAAACCTTGCTAAAAGGCATAAATTGGGATAAAATATTAGGAACAAAGAATACGGAGGAGAGATGGGTTTGCTTTAAGAGCATATTAAATAAGGGCATTAGCCAATGTATCCCATTGGGTAATAAATTTAAAAGAGCGAACAAAAATCCTGGATGGCTTAACTCCAAAGTAAAAATGCATATAAAAGCAAAGGAGAAGGCCTTCAAAAAATATGAGGTTGAGGGATCATCATCAGCATTCAGACTTTATAAAGAATGCAACAAGAAATGTAAGGGTGCAATTAGGACGGCTAAGATAGAACATGAAAGACACATAGCGGAGGAGAGCAAAAAAAATCCCAAGAAATTCTTTAAGTATGTAAACAGTAAAAAAGGAGGACAGACCATATTGGCCCCATAAAGAATGAGGAAGGACATCTGGTTACAAAGCATGGGGAGATGGCGAAGGTATTGAATTTATTCTTCTCCTCAGTCTTCACGAGTGAATCGGGGGGCTTTAGTAACCAAAACTGCAGTGTTTATCCTCATGACACAACACAGGAAGCACCTCCATGGTTAACAGAGGACAGAATTAAAATTAGACTTGAGAAACTTAACATTAATAAATCACCGGGACCAGATGGCTTGCATCCGAGGGTACTTAGGGAACTCAGTCAAGATTGCCAGACCTTTGTTTCTAATTTTTACAGACAGTCTACTGACTGGAATGGTACCAGCTGATTGGAGAAAAGCCAATGTAGCACCAATATTTAAAAAGGGCCAAAAATACATCCCTGGGAATTACAGACCAGTTAGCCTAACATCAATAGTATGTAAACTCTTGGAGGGGATGATAAGGGACTATATACAAGATTTTAGTAATAAGAACGATATCATTAGCAGTAATCAGCATGGATTCATGAAGAATTGTTCTTGCCAAACCAATCTATTAACCTTCTATGAGGAGGTGAGTTGCCATCTAGATAAAGGAAGGCCCGTAGACGTGGTGTATCTGGATTTTGCAAAAGCATTTGACACAGTTCCCCATAAACGTTTACTGTACAAAATAAGGTCCGTTGGCATGGACCGTAGGGTGAGTACATGGATTGAAAACTGGCTACAAGGGCGAGTTCAGAGGGTGGTGATAAATGGGGAGTACTCGGAATGGTCAGGGGTGGGTAGTGGGGTTCCCCAGGGTTCTGTGCTGGGACCAATCCTATTTAATTTGTTCATAAATGATCTGGAGGATGGGATAAACAGTTCAATCTCTGTATTTGTGGACGATACTAAGCTAAGCAGGGCAATAACTTCTCCGCAGGATGTGGAAACCTTGCAAAAAGACCTGAACAAATTAATGGGGTGGGCGACTACATGGCAAATGAGGTTCAATGTAGAAAAATGTAAAATAATGCATTTGGGTGGCAAAAATATGAATGCAATCTATAGACTGGGGGAAAACCTCTGGGGGAATCTAGGATGGAAAAGGACCTGGGGGTCCTGGTAGATGATAGGCTCAGCAATGGCATGCAATGCCAAGCTGCTGCTAATAAAGCAAACAGAATATTGGCATGCATTAAAAAGGGGATCAACTCCAGAGATAAAACAATAATTCTCCCGCTCTACAAGACTCTGGTCCGGCCGCACCTGGAGTATGCTGTCCAGTTCTGGGCACCAGTCCTCAGGAAGGATGTACTGGAAATGGAGCGAGTACAAAGAAGAGCAACAAAGCTAATAAAGGGTCTGGAGGATCTTAGTTATGAGGAAAGGTTGCGAGCACTGAACTTATTCTCTCTGGAGAAGAGACGCTTGAGAGGGGATATGATTTCCATATACAAATACTGTACTGGTGACCCCACAATAGGGATAAAACTCTTTCGCAGAAGAGAGTTTAATAAGACTCGTGGCCACTCATTACAATTAGAAGAAAAGAGGTTTAACCTTAAACTACGTAGAGGGTTCTTTACTGTAAGAGCGGCAAGGATGTGGAATTCCCTTCCACAGGCGGTGGTCTCAGCGGGGAGCATTGATAGCTTCAAGAAACTATTAGATAATCACCTGAATGACCGCAACATACAGGGATATGTAATGTAATACTGACACATAATCACACACATAGGTTGGACTTGATGGACTTGTGTCTTTTTTCAACCTCACCTACTATGTAACTATATGTAAATGCTGACTGCTTTCCAGAGAGCAAAGCACAAATAAACAAGCCCTTCATTTTATTTAATTATTTATTTTTATTTGTTTTCCTTTTTGGGGGGGGGGGGGAATGTTATTTGTTTATTTATTTATTCATTTTTTCATTCTTTTAACTGCCTGTTGCCGGGGCTTTGGTAAAATATCAGGGGTATAAATTAGAGGTGGGCCGAATGACCCCCTGTTCCGTTTCACGGCAGAACTTTTGAACATCGCAAACGTTCGGGACCGAATAATGAACCCCATTAAAGTCTATGGAACCCGAACTGGAAAAAAATCGAAAGTGCCCATTTTGAAGCCTTATATGCAAGTAATTGAGCATATAATGGTTATGGGGGTTCGGGTACTGCCCTGGGGGACATGTATCAATGAAACAATAGTTTGTAAAAAACTTCATTTTTAAATGAGCAGTGATTTATTGACGCTTAAAGTGAAACCACGTGCCTCTTCCCCTGATCTCTCTGTCAAAATCGATGGCACAACTATCAGCCCACCCCCGCATGCCAAGGTACTAGGTCTAGTCCTGGACTCTGAACTCCCCTTTAAGCCACGTTCTAACACTGTCCAAATCTTGCCGCCTCTGCAACATCTCCAAAATACGCCCATTCCTAACCAATGACGGTGTATATCCCCTTCAATCCATCATGAATGCTGCTGCCAGACTCATCTACCTTACAAACTGCTCGACGTCTGCTACTCCCCTCCGCCAATCCCTCCATTGGCTGCCACTCACCCAATGAATTAAATTCAAAATACTAACAACTTACAAAGCCATCCACAACTTAGCCCCCAGCTACATCATTAGCCTAGTCTCTAAATACCAACCAAATCGTTCTCTTTGTTCCTCCCAAGACCTCCTGCTCTCTAGCTCCCTCATCACCTCCTTCCATGCTCGCCTCCAGGACTTTTCCAGAGTCTCTTCCATCCTATGGAACTCCTTATTCCAATCTGTCTGATTATCTCCAACTCTGTTAGCTTTTAGACAATCCCGGAAAACCCTTCTCTTCAGAGAAGCCTATTCTACCCACACCTAACAACTGTACTTTCATTTTCTCCATCACCTCATCCTCCATAGTTATTACCTTTTGTTTCACTTGACCCTCCCTTCTAGATTGTAAGCTCTAACGAGCAGGGCCCTCTGATTCCTCCTGTATTGAATTGTATTGTAATTGTACTATCTGCCTTCATGTTGTAAAGTGCTGTGCAAACTGTTAGCGCTATATAAATCCTTTATAATAATAATAATACAATTAAAAACCATAAAAATTTGAAATAAAAATTATTTTAAATCTAGTGCCTGGAGGGTTTCCTTAATCTGCCTGTAATGTGGCCATATATGTACAATGTATAGAACCTGCTGCAGCAATAATGACATTTATAAAGCCAAAAAAAAAGAAATTTTATATTAAAGCTTTCTTTATTTTATAACCAAACGGCTTGGGGAGCCAGTCTGTATGATGCGGCCACAATTTAGTGCATATAGAACAAGATTATAGATCTTTTGGATAAAGTCATGTGTCTCTTTCGCAGACTTTGGATAGAAGAACCGGATGCAGCAAAATTGGGCTTTGGGTGTCAATGGTGCCTTCACACCATAACCCTATAAAGGTACTCTTGACGAAAGCAAGAATTTACCTTGCTGTCAAAAATTGAAATAAAATGCACCTCTCAAACAGGTGTGGAAAATTGGTCTGTGGGTGTCGGTGGTGCCTTCACACAGTAACCCTATAGAGGTACTCTTGATGAAAGCAAGAATTGGCCTTGAAGTCTAAAATTGCAATGATATGCAGCTGTCAAATAGATGCGGGAACAATTGGTCCTTCGGTGTTAATTGCACCCATTGAACCTACACCAAAACATTTCTTCCAGATGAAATTAACACCCACAAAGCTAGGCAGCCTAGGCAGTCTTTCAGAGATTCCAGATCCAAAAAGCACTTAATCAGCGACAATGGCATCAGGGGCTTGATAGCTGCTGCTAATCCAGGACTGATTAATTTTGATAAATGCCAGCTGGTCCACGGTGTCTGTGGACAGATGTGCTCTGTTATGTTACAAAATTTCCGGCAGCATTAAATGCCATTCGGAAAGCACGCTGGATGCAGGGAAGCTCAGCAGCTTAATTGCATACTGGGTAAGTTCTGGCCAGTGGTCTATTCTCATGACCCAGTAACCCAGTGGATCATCAACTGGAAAGCTCTCCATGTCTGTTTTCGCCCCTAGATTACCTCCCACCATATGATACAGAAGCTGCTGATGGGATGTGGAAGCTGACAGCCCTGGGAGCCGAGGACTAAAAAAAATTTGAAATGCATCACTGAGGCGACCCCCTTCTTCACCGCTCTTCTCTTGACCAACAGAAGCCTCAAAATGACGTTTTCCACCAGACTGTAAAATACCAGAGTCGGGAAAGATGTTACATAAACTCCTTTTTAAGGTGTCCTCAAGAGATTTCATGTTCTGCTCCCTCTGTGGGGATAGAAACATTTCTGAGACTTTTGCCTTTTAACGGTGTTCAAGGACGGGTTGCCAACCAATAGTGACACTTCTCCTTGATGCCACATATTCTCGGGTCCTTTCGCAGGCTTTGAATAATGAGGGAGCCCATGCTCCACAAGTTTGTGGAGGCATGAGAAGCAGACACCTCAGGGTCACTGAGGATTACAGTATCTGGAACTACCTCCCCCCAGCCACATACTACATACCCAGGGTTCTGGGGATGGAGGAGATAATCCATTTAACCACTTGCCGACCAGCCGCCGCAGTTGTACTGTGGCAGAATGGCACGGCTGGGCGAAACAACATTATGATACATTGCTTCACTCTTTGGCCACTAGGAGCGCATGTCCGCTGCTCGCCCTCGAAGTGATTGCATTGTGCCCAGCGGTCACGATCACCGCTGGGCTGCTGGCACACGGAGAACCTGGATCTGTTTCTGGTTCTCTGAGGGGAGAAGAGACAGATCGTCTGTTCATACAGAGTATGAACAGCGTTCTGTCATCTCCCCTACACAGTACCCTCCCCCTTCAGTTAGAACACACACTAGGGAACACAATTAACCCCTTGATCGCCCCCTAGTGTTAACCCCTTCCCTGCCAGTGACATTTTTACAGTAATCAATGCATTTTTATAGCACTGATCGCTGTATACATGCCAATGGTCCCAAAAATGTGTCAAAATTGTCCGATGTGTCCGCCATAATGTCGCGGATAAAAATCGCAGATCGCTGCCATTGCTAGTAAAAACAAAATTAATAATAAAAATGCCATAAAACTATTCCCTATTTTGTAGACGCTATAACTTTTGCGCAAACCAATCAATATACGCTTATTGCAATTTTTTTACCACAAATATGTAGAAGAATACATATCGGCCTAAAATAAGGAAAAATATTTTTTTTTTATATATTTCTGGGGATATTTATCATAGCAAATAGTAAAAAATATAGCGTTTTTTCCAAAATTGAAACTATTTTTTTGTTTATAGTGCAAAAAATAAAAACCGCAGAGGTGATCAAATACCATCAAAAGAAAGCTCTATTTGTGGAAAATAAAGGACGTCAGTTTTGTTTGGGTGCAACGTTGCATGACGGCGCAATTGTCAGTTAAAGCGACGCAGGGCCGAATCGCAAAAAGTGCTCTGGTCAGGAAGGGGGTAAAGTCTTCCGGGGCTGAAGCGGTTAAAGTGATATCGACCTACTTATGATAAATAAGGGGTTAACTTGCTCTGATGAGTGAGGTGGAAAAGAGGGGAGAGTGGATGTACACTACATTTGCTGCATTTAAGCACTGAGCACTTTATTTAGGCACTAGTGGACTATTTTATTTTTTTTAATTTTTTTTTCACTCGTAAATTTATGAATTGGGACTTGCATGTTACACGCACCAGTCACTTTATTTGGGAACACAATGAATATATACAGCGGGTAAAATAAGTATTGAACATGTCACCATTTTTCTAGGTAAATATATTGGTAAAGATGCCATTGACATGAAATTTTCCTCATATGTCAGTAACAACCTATGCAATCCATACAAACAAAGACACCAAAACAAATACGTTCAGAAATTAAGTTCTGTGTAATAAAATGGAAAGATACAGGGAAAAAGTATTGAACCCGCTAAACTGAAATATATTTAATATTTGGTACAAAATCCTTTCTTAGTAATGACGGCTTCAAGACGCCGCCTCCTGTATGGAGAAACGAGTTGCGTTGCTCAGGTGAGATTTTTTTTTGACCATTCTTCCACAGAGTCTTCAAATCTTGAAGGCTCCGTGGGCCTCTTCTATGAACTCTGATCTTTAGTTCTTTCCAAAGATTCTCTATTGCATTCAAGTCAGGTGATTGGCTGGGCCATTCCAGCAGCTTTTTGTTCTTTCTTTGAAACCAATGGAGAGTTTCCTCGGCTTTGTGTTTGGGATCATTGTCTTGCTGAAATGTCCGCCCTCCTTTCATCTTCATCGTCCTGGTAGACGGCAGCAGATTTTTATCAAGAATGTCTTGGTACATCTTTCCATTCATCCTTCCCTCAATGATATGAAGTTTGCCAGTACGGTATGCTGAAAAACAGCCTCGCCCTCACCATGATGTTCCTGCCTCCAAACCTCACTGTTGGTATGGGGGGTGTTTTTGGGGTGATGTGCCATGTGACCTCCAAACATGGTGTGTATTATGACATCCAAAAGAGTTCCCTTTTGGTCTCATCTGACCAGACGATATTCTCCCTGTATTTCACAGGCTTGTCTAAATGTTGTGCAGCAAACTTTAAACGAGCTTGAACATGCTTTTTCTTCAGCAATGGAGTGTTGCGTGGTGAGCGTGCATACAGGCCGTGGCGGGTAAGTGAATTACTTATTGTTGTACCTGATAATTCCAGGTCTTTCTGAAGCTCTCCTCAAGTGGTTCTTGGCTCCTGGACAAATCTTCTGATAATCCTTTTCACTCTTCTGTCAGAAATCTTGCGAGGAGCACCTGGTCGTGACCAGTTTATGGTGAAATTATGTTCTTTCCACATCCGGATTATGGCCCCAACAGTGCTCACTGGAACATGCAGACGTTTAGAAATCCTTCTGTAACCAATGCCATTACTATGTTTTGCAACAATAAGGTTGCGAAGGTCTTGAGAGAGCTCTTTGCTTTTACCCATCATGAGATGTTTCTAGTGTGACACCTTGGTAATGAGACACCTTTTTATAGGCCATCAGGTGAGACTGAACCAGCTGATAGTATTTTGCACTGACGAGGGGCAGGGTTGCTTTCTAATTACTAAATGATTTCAGCTGGTGTCTTGGCTTCACATGCCTATTTGCACCTCCCTTTCTTCATGTGTTCAATATTTTTTCCCTGTGTCATTTCATTTTTTTTTTTACATATAACGTATTTGTTTTGGTGTCTTTGTATGTATGGATTGCATGGCTTGTTACCGACATGTGGTGTAAGTTTCATGTCAATAACACCTTTACCAATGTATTTATCTAGAAAAATGGTGACGTGTTATTTTACCCGCTGTATGCGTGATTCTGCACAGGGCGGCCGCCCTCTAGCAGTAAATCTGTTACGAGGCAGTCGGCAATTTCAATATAGTTTATTTTGTTATATGATATCGTACCTTAAATAAGTGTTGCATGTATTACTATTGTAGCTCTCTGATGTATTCCTTAGCAGACTTCCACTACCCTCTGAAGAGGAACAACCCTTCCAAGTGCTCGCTTTTATCAATATCCACCAAGATGAGTTTTAAAGCCTTTTAGCACTTCCAGCATCAGGTGCATTCAAAAGTAACATTCACAAGACACAAGAGGGATAAGGTGATAGAATAGTTACCTTTTATTAAAAAATGTGTTAAAACCAAATATGAACTCACATGGGCATAGTGCACTGAGCATTATGTGTGACGGCAATTCCATATTCCCCCCAGCCTACAGCATTCATCACAGCCTTCCTCCAGGCATGGACGCCCAATGTGTGATTTTTTTTTTTTTTTATAAAATAGAGACAAGACCCTCTTGTGTCTTGTGAATGGAGCCTTCGAATGCAGCTGGAAGTGCAAAGAGGCCGATGAAAAGTAAAGCTCATCTTGGTGGATATCGTTCAGTGGATATTACTAAGCGCCTTTGACCTTTTTTATTTAAAGAGGTCCAACTCAAGTTTGCTGAGTTTTCTTTTTCAGGTGGTGGAGGTGGACATGGAGAAGATGCAGCAAAGAACAGCTCATTGCCTGTCACATTAAAGGTTTTGAAACTCACTTTTATATTGGTAGTGAATATAGTGTGTGACAGGCACTGATCAACCACAAGTTTATGACCACTGGCAGGTAAAGTGAATAACATTGATTATCTGGTTACAATGGCATCTGAAAATGGGTGAGATATATTGGGCAACAAGTTAGCATGCTGTCCCTGACATTGATGTTTTGAAAGCAGAAAAAATGGACAAGTGTAAGGGTCTGAGGGACCAAAAGGGTCAAAGCAACTCCAAAACTGCAGCTCTTGTGGAATGTTCCCGGTCCTCGGTGGTCAGGACTGACCAAAAGTGCTCCAAGGAAGGAAAATCGGCCAACTGGTGACAGGGTCATGTGTGGCCAAGGCTCATTGATGGAGGTGAGGGAGGCTCATTGATGGAGGTGGGGGGGCTCATTGATGGAGGTGGGGAGGGAAAGCTCATTGATGGAGGTGAGGAGGGAAGGGTCATTGATGGAGGTGGGGGGAGGGAAGGCTCATTGGTGGAGATGGGGAGGGAAGGCTCATTGATGGAGGTGGGGAGGGGAGGCTCATTGATGGAGGTGGGGAGGGAAGGCTCATTGATGGAGGTGGGGAGGGAAGGTTCATTGATGGAAGTGGGAAGGGAAGACTCATTGATGGCGGTGGGGAGGGAAGGCTCATTGATAGAGGGGTGGAAGGAAAGCTCATTGATGGATGTGGGGAGAGAAGGCTGATTGATGGAGGTGAGGGGGCTTATTGGTGTAGGTGGACAGGGAAGGCTCATTGATGGAGGTGGGGGAAGGCTCATTGATGGAGACAGGGGGAAGGCTCATTGATGGAGGCAGAAAGGGAAGGCTCATTGATGGAGGCAGGAAGGGAAGGCTCATTGATGGTGGTGGGGAGGGAAGGCTCATTGATGGTGGTGGGGAGGGAAGGCTCATTGATGGAGAGGGGGGGAGGCTCGTTGATGGAGGGAAGGCTCATTGGTGGAGGTGGGGAGGAAAGGCTCATTGATGGAGGTGGGGAGGAAAGTCTGGCTCTTGTAGTCCAATCCAATAGAAGAGCTACTGGAACTTACTGAAAAAGGTAATGCTGGTCCTGATAGAAAGGTGTCAGAACACACAGAGCATTGCAGTTTGTTGTGTATGGGGCTACATAGACCGTTCAGGGTGCCCATGCTGACCCGTGTCCACAGCCAAACGTGCCTACAATGGGCATGTGAGCATCACAACTGGACCATGGAGCAATAGAAGATGGTGGCCTGGTCTGAGGAATGATGTTTTATTTTACATCATGTGGATGGCCTTGTGTGTGTGTGTGTCACTTACCTGGGAAAGAGATGGCCCCAGGATGTGGTATAGGAAGAAGGCAAGCCAGTGGAGACAGGGCCGGGTATAGAAGAATGCTAAAATGGGCCCCCATTCCAGCCCTCCCATAGATGTTGTGCATGGCCAATGAGCTCCTTCCCCCCATCCCCAGACTCAGGGCTAGGACAAGCAGAAGGCAGCCTGGTTGCAGCGAAGTCCAGAAAGGAAAAGTGACGGAGAGGGTTAGGGCTATCCTAATCCTCTCTGAATATGTGCAATGAGGAAGGATTTGGGGGATTTGGGCTAAGAGGGGACTGTGGGGGGTGGGGGGAGTTGGGTGGGGAGGGAGTATTTGTGCTGGGAAGGGTAACTTGAAAGAGGTTGTTCTAGGAGGAGGGATTTAGACAAATTAATGAGTGCTAGGAGGGGGGGGATTGGGGGGATTTATGCTAGGAGGGGGGATTTGGGGGAGAGGATTTATACTACAATGGGAAATTGGAATGTATAGAGGATGTGTGCCTGGGGGGGTACTTTTGAGTGAGGGAGAATTGTGCTAGAAGGGGGAAATTAGGGGGATTTGTGTTGAGAGACGGGGAAATGCTGCACTGCCCTCTGACTCTTATACACTCCCATGCTGACCTCCCATCCTCTGCCCTGATGATCCCTATCCTCTGCCCTACTGACCGTCTGTACACTGCCCTACTGACTTTTGTACACTCCCCTGCAGAACTCTTTTGCCCTGCTGACCTCCTGTACAGTGCCCTGCTGACTTATATACGCTGCCCCGATGACCTTACATCCTCTGCCCCCCTGACATTTTCTACTGCACCCCACATCAGACAGGCTACAACCGGCCCTGGGAAGCAGTGTAATGCTTTGGGCAATGTTCTGCACAAGGTCTCCAAGATCTAGTAATTTCTGTACTCACAAGGCCCAATCTGCCATTGGCATAGCTTCACACCTATTATCCAGAAACTTTTCAAGTAGTCTGGATACAGAGGAAGCTATAGACCAGACTGGCAGCAGCTGAACACACTGAACAGACTTAACTAGCAGATTGCAGTTCACCAATGACAGTGAGCAGAATATGTTTTGCCTGTCAAACCAAATGCAGCCACTAACTAGTGTGGCAACTAAATTTTCCTGTCGAAACACAACTAATGCTAACTTATTTAATCCTATCACCTACAGTACTTAGGAGGGTGCTACACAACTTTCAGGACTTAAAGAATATGCTAGTGATGGCTTGGTGGCAGATACCACAGCACAAATTCAGAGGTCTAGTGGAGTCCATGTTTTGATGGGGGCATCTCATTCTCAATATTAGGTGGGTGGTGATAAAGCTATGGTTGATCGATGTAGATCTTCATAGAAAGACTGTTTCGTATGGAAACTTGTTTGTATGTACTTTCTTCACTGAAATTGTAAAAAAGGTCAATTATATATTGATTAATAAATGTGTAGAGCTATAAGAGTTTTTAAATGTTGTTTATGTGCAGAATTTATTGAGTCGTTTTACTGCTTTTTTGTTTATACTACTGTAGATATTTTTTGGATACTAATTTATATGCGCTGATAAAGAGGGGACGCCCCTCGAAACGTGTAAGCCAAATGGTTCTTGTGGGGAATGTAGTCCCTGAGCAGACTGAGTCTATATCAGATTGGCACTGGAACTGCTGTACATATTCCAGCATTACCGGGAGCTCTGTGGAGAAGAAAAGAGAAGGACGATTCCGGGGCTTTGGAAGATGTGAGGAGAACGTGGTGGGAGGCAGACCATGTAGCAGGACATTTTACCACAGTGTTGGGGAGGCAGAGCTTAGTAGTGGACATCGCCTGGTTTGAGGAAATACTACTGTTGAGCCTGGTGTCATCGTCTGATTGATCTCATGAGAAATCTACATGTACCTGAAGTACTGCATGTACCAGCTCTATATATGTTTTAAATGTGAAAAGATACAGCATACACTATATTACCAAAAATTTTGAAAGCCTGCTGTTACACGTACGTGAACTTGTCTTAGTCCGTAGGGTTCAATATTGAGTTGGCCCACCCTTTGCAGCTAGAACAGCTTCAACTCTTCTGGGAAAGCCGTCCACAAGGTTTAGGAGGGTGTCTATGGGAATGTTTGACCATTCTTCCAGAAGTGCATTTGTGAGGTCAGGCACTGATGTTGGAGAAGGCCTGGCTTGCAATCTCTAATCTAATTGGTGTTATATATGGACTATTATCATTACCATCCATAACTACTTTGATCACATTGGAACTTCTACAACCTCATTGGACTTTCTTTGAGATATATGAATTATATATTTGTAGCGCCCTGCTCCTGAAGAGCAGACGCTATTCTTTTGAAATTTAAGTTGGCTGAAGCTACAGTTTGGCTCAGCTTATTATTACCTAAATTTAATGGTTTCTATACCAGTTTAGCTGGACAGTGCAGATTTCCATCTGACCATGGGTGGTGCTGTCACCATTGGTGGATGTTGTAAATACAGTCTGGTTGGACATATTGAATGTCACCGTGCATTCTGGGTAAAGGTATTTAAGGGACAGACACCATTTTTCGTGGTTGGCTCTTCCTGACCTCATGGCCCTCCTTGCCTGGGGGAATTGCTGCTACCTAAAAATCTGCCTTGGGGTCAAGCGGACCCAAGGCCCTGTTACTAAAAGAAGGCCCAAGGTCTTTGTGGAATATTGATCCACAGGATGGTCTTTTTGCTGTCTGGCCTGCGGGAAGAAGCAAGGGACTGTAGCAACCAGGGGAGGACTCTTCGGGAGAGGACCGAGCATAAGGCTGGTATCTGAGAAGAGCCTGGGAACTCAGTCGGAGACACATCCAAGATTGTCAGGTCTGTGGCAGAGACCGTATCAAGTACAGTTAGCAATTCATCCAAGATTGTCAGGTCTGTGGCAGAGACCGTATCTGAGCATCGCATCGGCTGCTAGACTGGTGAGAGAAATCTATCAGATGATTGCTAAATCCAGCTGTAAAGCTGCTGCTTGCTAGATATAAGAAATACCTTTATACTGCAAGATTCAAAGTACCTGAATCCCGTTCATCTCTTTATCCTGCTATTGCATTGTTTTGTTTTCTCAATAAAACTTGGAAAAAAGGACTAAGTTTTGGAGCCAGTGTTTCAATTGAGTAAATGACAAGTACCCCATGACAAACACTGTGAAGATGGTAACGGTAAGCCCGAAAAAAAATTATTAGCAGCTCCTTCGGTGGTAATATGACTGTTTGCTACATATTTTTCTACATTTTTTCTTTCTTTTTAATTTTGGCACTGTGTGCTTTATATCCATATGTTATATGTTCTTGTGAAATTATCATCGTTATGTTACTTATTATCATTTAAGTGCAGCACTTTCTATATATGCAGCACTGTCCCCGTAGGGCTTGCCGTGTGTTGACTTCTTAGGCCTTCCTCTGATTACCTGCAGACAGTTCCTTTGGGGGTTTTCACATATCCCTCCTTACTCCCGTTTTCTCGTTACTCAATAAACAGTAATAAACTGAATAAACAATCCAGGGTACTTGGGGTTTTTTATATTTATTGTGGAACTTGGAGGGGAGAAGGGAATACTGGGATACTCCTACTGAACTATTCACAGTAGATAAGGACAACTCTCAGATTACTTGTGGAAGAAAACAAACTGCTTTTACCATACTACCACTTGTATGGAAGAATTAAAGAGGAGTTCCACCCAGGGGCTCCATTAAAAAAAAAAAAAATTAAAAGTCAGCAGCTACAAATACTGCAGCTGCTGACTTTGGGTCCTGGGTCCAGCGATGCGGGGGATAGAAGCCCCGCTCGTCCCCCCCTCCGCTCGTCGGCGCCGGCATTTCAACTGTGGGCGCCGGGCTGTGGCTTCACAGCCTGGCACCCACTGCGCATGCGCTAGCGGCGCCGCGTGCCGTGATTGGCCGCTCAATCACCTGGGACCTGTAATGGGTCCCAGATGATTGACAGGGGGGAGGGAGCAGAGCCGAGCCCTTCCTGTGCCTGGGGGGGAAGTGATGTCACCAGCCCAGGCAAAGGAAGAGGCAGACTACGAGGGACCACCTTGCAACAGGCATTTAGAGGTAAGTAAAAAAAAAAATATTCAAATGTTTTTTTGTTTTTTTTTTTTACAATTTTTCAGGTATTTTTGTTTTTTTGGGTGGAACCCCACTTTAAGTCTTCCTGCTCTCTCTAGCAGCAGACTTGATGCAACCTCTTTATCTTCAGGACACTCTCTAGTATCCCCTTGTCTTACAACCGTCCACTGACTCTTCTAGCTGAAGGGATGGTCCTCACAGGACAGGCTCCATGACACAGATCTGTACTCACAGTAGGTAGAATCAGATCCTTCCCGGTGAAGCTGTTATAACTGCAAAGGGCGGGGCCAACTCAATATTGAACCCTACGGACTAATGCCCCGTACATACGGTCAGATTTTCCGACGGAAAATGTGTGATAGGACCTTGTTGTCGGAAATTCCGACCGTGTGTAGGCTCCATCACACATTTTCCATCGGATTTTCAGACACACAAAGTTGGAGAGCAGGCTATAAAATTTTCCGACAACAAAATCCGTTGTCGGAATTTCCGATCATGTGTACACAAATCCGACGCACAAAGTGCCACGCATGCTCAGAATAAATAAAGAGATGAAAGCTATTGGCTACTGCCCCGTTTATAGTCCCGACGTACGTGTTTTACGTCACCGCGTTCAGAATGATCGGATTTTCCGACAACTTTGTGTGACCGTGTGTATGCAAGACAAGTTTGAGCCAACATCCGTCGGAAAAAATCCTAGGATTTTGTTGTCGGAATGTCCGATCAATGTCCGACCGTGTGTATGGGGCATAAGACTGAGTTGCCATTAAAGTTCACGTGTGTGTAAAGGCAGGCGTCCCAATACTTTTGGTAATATAGTGTATTTCTTTATTGTGTTTTATTGATATTTGAAGCCTATGCAGTGCCAGGCTGTGCTTTGATGGCACTTAGATCTGATTTCTGGGAAAGCGGAGACATAAGGAAGACTTTTAATGTGAATGGGAGTGAAGAGTCGGAGTGGGAGGCTGGAGGGTCTGAGCTGTGGCCATCAAGAGAGATCTGAGCCTCCCACACATTATTATTATGATGCTTCCATAGACTTACTATGACCCTGATGAGGATAAGAGACACCGAAAGCCTCTAATGCACAGCAGTGATGTACAGAAGCTCCCGGTATGTATGTGCACAAAGGAATCCCACAGACATAACACGATCAACAACTCTGATATCGAAGAGAAGAATCGGCCTTCATCAAGGCAAATGGCAAATGTGATGAAAGACTCTGCCAAAAGGTGATCAGCTTATATTTACAACTATAACTTTGACTACCCACCTAATATTGAGTAGGTCCCCCTTTTGCTGCCAAAACAACCCTGACTCATCGTAGAATTGTCTTCACTAGACCTCTGAAGGTTTGCTGTGTTATCCGGCACCAAGCTGTCAGTAGCAGAACCTTTAAGTTCTGTAAGTTGGGAGGTGGGGCCTCCATGAATCGGACTTGTTTCTCCAGCCCATCCCACAGATGCTCAATTGGGTTGAGATCTGGAGAATTTGAAGACCAAGTCGGTATCTTGAACTTGTTATTACATTATTGACTTTTCGGAGGTATATTTTGCAGTTTTTTCAGCCCACTGCTCAGAAATTGTAAAAGCAAAATATCCCTATAATCAGTGGTAGCTGCAGTAATAATAGCCCCCAGTATTGTTGTCAGTGACCAAAATAATAGCCCCCTGCATTGCTGTCAGTGAATGCAATAATAACCACTAGCATTGGTGTCAGTGGCCACAATAAAAAAAACCCCAGCACTGGTCTCAGTGGCCGCAAATTAGCCCCCAGAATTTGTGTCAGTTAATGCAATAATAAACCCCAGCAGTGGTATCAGAGGCCACAAAATTGCCACCAGCAGGGGTATTAGTGGCTGCAATATTAACCCCCAGCATTGGTGCCAGTGGCTGCAATATTAACCCCCAGCATTACTGCAAGTGGCTGCAGCAATAAATCCAAGCATTAGTGCCAGTGGCTGCGATATTAACCCCCAGCATTGGTGTCAGTGGCTGCGATATTAACCCCCAGCATTGGTGTCAGTGGCTGCGATATTAACCCCCAGCATTGGTGTCAGTGGCTGCAATATTAACCCCCAGCATTAGTGCAAGTGGCTGCAGCAATAACCCCCAGCATTAGTGCCAGTGGCTGCGATATTAACCCCCAGCATTAGTGCCAGTGGCTGCAGCAATAACCCCCAGCATTAGTGCCAGTGGCTGCAGCAATAACCCCCAGCATTAGTGCCAGTGGCTGCAGCAATAACCCCCAGCATTAGTGCCAGTGGCTGCAGCAATAACCCCCAGCATTAGTGCCAGTGGCTGCGATATTAACCCCCAGCATTGGTGTCAGTGGCTGCGATATTAACCCCCAGCATTGGTGTCAGTGGCTGCGATATTAACCCCCAGCATTGGCATCAGTGACCTCTGTAATAACCCCCGGCATTGGTGTTAGTGGCTACAATACTAGGATCCAGCATAGATATCAGTGACCACAATAATAACCCCCAGCATTGGTGTTGTGACCTCAATAATAGCGCCCAGCATTAGTGTCAGTGGATGCAATAATAACACCCAAAAGTCAAACCTTACTTACAAAGTATTAGATAGCCTTTCCTTCTTTGTTAAGGATCAAGTTAAGAGGTTATTTAGAAGGTTAGGCTAAGTAAAGGGTTATCAATAGTGTTATGCCCCGTACACACGGTCGGACATTGATCGGACATTCCGACATCAAAATCCATGCATTTTTTCCGACGGATGTTGGCTCAAACTTGTCTTGCATACACACGGTCGCACAAAGTTGTTGGAAAATCCGATCGTTCTGAACGCGGTGGCGTAAAACACGTACGTCGGGACTATAAACGGGGCAGTAGCCAATAGCTTTCGTCTCTTAATTCATTCTGAGCATGCGTGGCACTTTGTGCGTCGGATTTGTGTACACACGATCGGAATTTCCGACAACGGATTTTGTTGTCGGAAAATTTTATAGCAAGCTCTCAAACTTTGTGTGTCGGAAATTCCGATGGAAAATGTGTGATGGAGCCCACACACGGTCGGAATTTCCAACAACAAGGTCCTATCACACATTTTCCCTCAGAAAATCCGACCGTGTGTACGGGGCATTAGGGTCAACTTTTGAGGTGTTATCATTTTTTTGCTGGGAAGTTATAAATATGTTTTTGTAGTGTGATGAATTCACTGACCACTACCAGGAACTGACCACATTATGACCAAAACTACTACGCCAATTTTTATTTTACCAAAACTAACCTACCACTGCCAGATTAATGAAGCTGACAAGGAATCCTACTTCTCGAAAGGCGTTCACTATTCTTCGGTGCTCCGGGGCGCCCAGTCCAAAACACATCCTCGCTCTGCAGAAATGCGACTTGAAGGAAGGAAAGGGCCTCACACGATAACCTCAAACTTGTACTCTATATAACACATATCCAGTGAGTGACTTGATGACTCTCTTCCACCTGCTCCAATGCGCTTCGTCCAAAAGGTCTTCGTGAATCGTGAAGGCTTGGGAGGTCCCAGGGGAAATATTTTTATCACTGCCAGGCATTGGAATCCTATGGCTATGAGTACGTCACGCCGATGTTTTGCAATGTTTTTCAACCACAATTAAAATTTAAATGGGTTTATGTCAGGAACCATGAATCAGACTGAGTCAGAAGTACAGTTAAATCACACTTGTTTAATAATAGTGTAGCACCCCCCTGGGTCTACTGGGAGCAGGAAGGTACCTCCAGATACAGGGAGCGGGCTTACATTCACCCCAGGGCTGAGTCCATGGCTATAATGGGAAGTTTGAACAAATGCGGGTGCCAGTCACTTTTTCAATGCTATAATTAAAACTTGATAAAGGTTGTAGGAAAGAGGTTGAGGGGAGTTTTCAGATACCTTTTTTAGCAGATCACTTGCAGACTCCTTGAATCAAAGGACAAAACAGCTTTTCTTCCAGCAGATCTTGAATATCTGGGTAGGTCTCTCACACAGACCTAGCAACCAGTAAGTGTCTGGATAATGCTGGCCATACACTATACGAAAAAACGGCCGAAAAATCGTTCGTATAGTGTCTTCGTTCGTTTTTCGGCAAGTTAATGGGCACAAATCGATAATCGTTTGTGACGTTTTTGTGGGAAAAAAACGAACGGAAGTTTGGAAAATTTCTGCCGAACGTACGATAAATTGCAAGGTTAATGTGTTTCCCGTCCGAACTGTCTGCACTAGGTATATGTAAAAAAACAAACAAAAAATTATTTATTCATGTCCACTGAACAATTTATCGGTCATTATATGATGGCACGATCGTTTGCGGTCACGGTCGAACGTTCGTTTTTCGAAAATGGGTTCGGACGATTTTCTGTATAGTGTATGGCCAGCATAAGTCTCTCTCACAAACTTAGCAGCCAGAAGCTTGTTACCTTGATTGGATTGTAGAACAGCTTCACAGTACCAGAACCTTAAGCCATCTGTACTGTGAACATAGGTTAGATGTAGGTGCGTCCTCCAAGTAAGTTACCAGGCCCTTCTGAGAGACCAGCCTTCATCCTGGCTCTCTCCAGCAAGGGTCCTCCCCTGGATCTCCTCAGCTTGGCTCAGCTTCTTCCATTCAGGCAAGAAGAGCCTAAAGACCACCTCAAGAGCAGTAGGCCCCAGACAGGCTTCTGGGCCTACTTGCAGAGCTTGCAGCAATGTAGCCTCAGGCCTGGAGGGCCACGAGGTAAGAACTGACTAGAGCACATGGCATCTGTACAATAAATACCCCTTCCTAGAATGCACAGCGGCTAGGAACCTCCTACTGGGCTGTTTCTGGAAAAAGAATATTCATTACAGCTCAACCTGGTTGTTATTCTCACACTGTACTGTGGTACCAGTGATACCTGCTGGCAACAGTGGGAAATGCACAACACAGTCAAGATTAGAACAGAACCAAATAAACGATGTACAGTCAATCTGAGCTGGTTACAGCTCAGCCAATAAATACATTTACATTATAGCCCCATTTTTAGGAACAGGGAGCTACAATAATAAATAAGGTAAACAGAGTAAACGTAGTCAAAACATAGCCAGAGTTCAGGAACCGTAACGGATAGTCAGACAAGCCAAAACATCAGGGAGCCAAAGATGAGCATAGTAGATCAGCAAGCAGGATCTGGAGCCAGAAGGAATGTCAGCCAAGCAAGTCTTTAACAGGAACACAGGAGAGTGTCTCTAGAGATGTGACCAAGGCAAACGCAGAGATCATCTGGACTGGATGGCTTAAGTAGGCAGGACTGACGAGCAGGATATCATCAACAGGTGAGACACCGTGGAGAGAGATAGGAGCTGGCAATTAGCCAACAGCTGAGCGGCGGGCTTAGAGAAGAAAGGGCTGAGCCCAGCCCTGACAGTTTATTGCTCACAAGCTGTTGAACTCAGGATAACACATATCCATCAATTGACTTGCAGCCTCTCATCCACCTTCTCCAATGCGTTTCATCAAAAAGGTCTTAACCATGGATGTTCGGGAGGTCCAGAGGGGAAATATTTTTGCAACTGCCAGGATTTGGGGTCTTACGGCTTTGAGTACCTCACACCCAGGGCCGGATTAGCCACAAGGCCACCGAGGCCAGGCCTCGGGGCGGCAGTGGTGTAGGGGCGGCGCCGCTCCTGCAGCGACTTCGCGGCCGCCCCCCCCTTTCGTGCTGCCCATTACAGTCTATTATGGGCACCAGTGCCCATAGAAAAGATGGCCGCGAGCCGACCACGCAACGGCGCATGCGCCGTTCCGAAGCTGGCCGGCCTAGGGAAAGCTTGTAAGCGCTCGGCCGGGCGGCGCATGTGCAGTAGCGTGATTGCGCCGCCCGGCGCCATTTTTTAAAAAAGTAGAGAGTAGCTAGTAATGTCAGCGGTGCGGCGGTGGGGGAGAAAGATGACATCTCTCATTGCCCGCACCGCTGTTCCGCCCTCCTCCTCCTGATGGCAGGCAGCATGGCAAGGGACATCCCAATCTGGTGGCAAGTGACATCCCCATCTGGTGGCAAGTGACATCCCCATCTGGTGGCAAGTGACATCCCCATCTGGTGGCAGGCAGCGTGGCAAGTGATATCTCCATCTGGTGGCAGGCAGCGTGGCAAGTGATATCCCCATCTGGTGGCAGGCAGCGTGGCAAGTGATATCCCCATCTGGTGGCAGGCAGCGTGGTAAGTGATATCCCCATCTGGTGGCAGGCAGCGTGGTAAGTGATATCCCCATCTGGTGGCAGGCAGCGTGGTAAGTGATATCCCCATCTGGTGGCAGGCAGCGTGGTAAGTGATATCCCCATCTGGTGGCAGGCAGCGTGGTAAGTGACATCCCCATCTGGTGGCAGGCAGTGTGGCAAGTGACATCCCCATCTGGTGGCAGGCATGGTGGCAAGTGACATCCCCATCTGGTGGCAGGCAGCGTGGTAAGTGACATCCCCATCTGGTGGCAGGCAGCGTGGTAAGTGACATCCCCATCTGGTGGCAGGCAGCGTAGCAAGTGACATCCCCATCTGGTGGCAGGCAGCGTAGCAAGTGACATCCCCATCTGGTGGCAGGCATAGTGGAAAGTGACAAGAGATGGTGGCAAGTGACACGCTCAGTTCTCCCAATGATTCTTCATTATGGTGAGTTGAACTATTTCAGTTTATATTACAATGTAATGATAGAAATAATGTGTTTCAATCATCCTGACACCATAACAACCATGGTGCCGGAGATGATTGAAGCACTAACACCAGCCATTGCCTTGAAAATTTGCCTGTGAAAAATCCTTACCCCTCGCGCGCTTACCCTGAAGTATTTTTAGTCTGTACAATTAAAGCCAGTTATTTTCAGTGTTCTCATGTATGGAGATATGTTTTTAATTGATCTATTGTAGAATTCATCGATAAAGGACGTGGTGTGTGTGTATGTGGGGGGGGGCGGCATTGAAGGACCCGGCCTTGGGGCGGCAAAGGGAGTAAATCCGGGCCTGCTCACACCGATGTTTTACAATCTTTTCCAACCACAATTAAAATGTAAATGGGTTCATTGTTCACAAGCTGTTGATTAGTTAGACAATCCTTTATTTAAATGATAGAATCAATCAATTCCTGATTAAAAGCAAAGTGACCGGATAAGGTCATGGCTCATGAATACATTTCCCAGTATCACCATACATAATGTGATCTAGGCAATGTCTTTAACACTAATTATGTTTCATACATGTATTAGAGCTGGAAGTACTTTTCTGCATAGAGAATGAAGCAGATTAAAGGGCTCGACCATCTCACAGACCTATCATTGACTGCTTCTTGTTCCCTGTATGTACAGCAAAGGGCAGGGATGAGCCGGACTGCCCCGGGTTTCGGGACGTCAGGAACTGACAGGTTTTGGGAACCTCAAAGTACTCTGGATGCCAAACTTGAATCTTGTTTCTGAGCTAATAGGCAAGGGGGTTGTGAAAAAAAAAAAAAGATAAAATGGGCAGGGTGGGCACTGTCCAGGGGAACATGTACCTGTGCAAAAAAAAAAAAGAAAAAATGTAATTATATTTGGTTGGGATTTTTTTTTTTAAGGATAAGTTCACCCTTTTCAAAAAAATATATATAAATGCACAGTTTTTTGCAGGTGAAAAAAAAAATTGCATTGATTATTTTTTTCCTAAGGAGCCTACAAAGCATTGCACCAACGATCAGCAGATCACCAGCTCCTGCAGACTCTCACATAGCTGTCTGTCCGTACCGGGTATGGGCAGACAGTTACCTGAGAGCAGGAAGAATTAATGGACTACGAGGATGCGCTCACCAGCGCCCTTGCAGCTCATTGAAACTACAACACATTAGCCGCATTCGTTGGCAGTATTTGAAGGCATTCATTCACAGGAAACCACAAGGCCTCATACAGCCTAGCTGAGAGGGCCCCCCTCCCCCATCCAAAATTGGCTGAGGACATCCATTTATTAATCCCTTTCTTTACAGCCTCAGCTACACAGTTGAATGAATAGGAAGCGCTCTGAGACTTCCTGCTCATTCACAAAACTGAAGCATAGTAAACACAGTTTACTGTGCTTCAGTGACGAATGGACACAGGTGTGATTGGTACTAACCACTCACTGTGTTCATTCAGGAAAGGAAGGGGCCAGTAAGAGACATCCCCCTGTGTGACCACAGCAGCTGCCATCGGGAGAGGAGGGAAGCCACAGTGCTGTGGGGGAAAGGGGCACACAGGGGGGGGCCCAGACAGCAGATGGAAGGGGCGCATGTGCTACAACCGATCCCCTTGCAGTGACGCCAGAAGGTGGGAGAGGAGGAGAGGCTGGCAGCCCTGCGGTGGGAAACAGAAGAGAATCGGTATCTGCAATAAGACAGTACAGCTGGACCTCTTGCTCAGAAGGTGCCTGGGCCCCTCTTTTGAACCGATAGGGCCTGGGCCCAGTACAGGGGGGGCTAGCTGTACTGCCTTATCAGCGTCCCTGCCTGCACAGACACACCATTTCCAAATAGTGACAGCAGGTGTGGGGAAAAGATCCCAGGCCCGCTGTCACAGGGAGGCAGGGCAGCAGCAGGGGAAGAGCTGCACCCGGGTGGAACATGTAACATGTTCCAAAAGTGAACCTTTCCTTTAAAGCACTAACATTCATGTTATATGACATTTGACATAAGAAGCTGGCAAGGAAAAGTGGTTTTAAATTGCCAGCAAATGACAGTTCGCTTTCAGCTTCTATAAAAAGAATGGCATGCAGACCCCTCCAAAGATCCCCCCCAAAAAAAACTTTCAGAAAAGGTCATAAGGAAAGTGTCATTTGCTGGCAATTTTTAAAACCATTTTCCTTGTCAGCTTAAAAAAAAAGCAGACAACGAAATTTTCTTTTTCAATGTCGCTTCTGCCATAGCACACGCTACAGCAAGAATGAAAAAAAAAACAGATCCATTTATGGATTTTTAGGGGATACTCTATGCAAAAAAAAAAAAAAAAAGTGTGAGGTTCCCTTTGGAAATCCATGCCAGACCCTCTGAGAGACCCCCTTGCAAAGTACCTTGCCTCCATGCCAATTTATTAAAAAAATAAAAATCCTGAAAGAAAGTCCCTCATTGTAAATTCATTATCAATTGCATTGCCCACTAACTGTTGACTCTTCAAAATTAAAAACCCAACCCATACGGCACACACAACCAATCCCGATGGTATTTCTCACCGGATGACAGCACCCTGAGCTGTTATCAGCTTTATAAGGGAAGGGGCGTGGATAGTGGTGACATCATAGGAAGAGGGTGGGGGGAGATAGCTTGGAAGGGGACTGGTGGGGTAGATGGGTTGGAAATGGGAGTGAGAGGGCTGGGTTGGAAGTGGAAATAGAGGGGATGGGTTGGAAGAAAGTGGTAGGAGGGAAGGTGGGTTGGAAGAGGGCTTGGAGGGGGGGAGATGGGTTAGAGGAGGATAGGGTAGGAGATTGGTTGCAAGAGGGTGGGGGGGAGATGGGTTGGAAGAGGGCAGGGGGAGATAGGTTGGAAAAGGGTGGGAGGGAGGTGGGTTGCAAGAGGGTGAGAGGGAGATGGGTTCCAAGAGGACAGGGGAAAGATGGGTTGGAAGAGGGAAGGGGGACATGGAAGAGGGCAGAGGGGGCATGGATTGGAAGAGGACAGGGGAGAGATAGGTTGGTAGAGGATGGGGGGAGATAGGTTGGAAGTGGGAGTGGGGAAGGGGGGGAGATGGGTTAAAAGTGGTAGTGGGGGGATAGGTCGTAAGAAGCCATTGGAGGGGAATATGGGTTCAAACAGAGTGCGAGGGGAAGATGGGTTGAAAGAGGGCTGGGGGAGATGAGCTGGAAGTGGGTGGGGGAAGATGGGTTGGAAGAGGGCGGGAAAGAGATGGATTGGAAGCGGGAGTGGGGGTAGATGGGTTGGTAGAGGGCTGGGGGGAAGATGGGTTGGTAGAGAGAAGGTGGGGTTGGAAGAGGATGGGGGGATGGATTGGAAGAGGATGGGGTGGTTTGGAAGAGGGTGGTGGGGAGATGGGTTAGAAGTAGGAGGGGGGAGCATGGGTTGCAAGAAGACATTAAAGGGGAATGTGGGTTGGAAGAGGATGGGAGGGCGGATGGGTTGGTAGAGAGCAGGGGGGGATGGGTTGGTAGAGATCTGGGGGGAGATGGGTTGGTAGGGAGCTGGGGGGGAGATGGGTTGGTTGAAGGCAGGTGGGTAGGTTGGAAGAGGACAGGGCGGATGGGTTGGAATAGGACGGGGGGATGGGTTGGAATAGGATGGGGGGATGGATTGGAAGAGGATGGAGGGGGGGGGATTGGAAGTGGATGGATTAGGATGATTAGAATTAGGAGGGGGGAGCATGAGTTGCAAGAAGACATTAGAGGGGAATATGGGTTGAAAGAAGATGGGAGGGGGGATGGGTTGGTAAAGAGCACCTGGTTACCAATGCACAACGGCCAGTAGTCAGGGCAACCTCCATTGCACTACCCCGTCACAAAGATCAGCTTAAAGCGGGGGTCCACCTACCTATCGTTTTTTTTTTTTTGGAGTTCATTCACAAACTTTTCTTCTCATGATTATCTACTCACATGTTCTGTGTAATAAGTCCGCCTGTGTCCGATTTCATTGTAAAGAATAACTTATAAAATTCACTGAAGGCGGTTTCCATCTTCATTGTGGGCATTTGAAGCCCACAAGCATGTATTTCCTGGATGCGGTGAATGCTGTGCTCCCAGCATTCACCGAGATGTTGTGATGACGCTGTTGCACAATGCATGCTGGGAAGCCTGAGACTAGCTCCCAGGGGACTGTGGGAGGTCTGGGAGAGGCTGTGCTCGGGAAATCCCATACACGCTCAGCAATTTTCGGAAAGGCGGGGCGGCATTTTTAAAAGTAAAGCGATCAGTGAGGTCTCGTCTGGTGGCGTGTGCCTCTTCCTACGTCCCCCCCGTAGCCTCTGACCTCCTGTCCGCCCCGCATCCTCTGACCTCCTGTTCTCCCCCCTGCAGCCTCTAAGATCCCCCCGCAGCCTCTGACCTCCTGTCCCCCCCACAGCCTCTGACCTCCTGATCGCCCCCCCCCGCAGCCTCTGGCCTCCTGTCCGCCCCCCCCACAGCCTCTGACCTCCTGTCCGCCCCCCCCACAGCCTCTGACCTCCTGTCCGCCCCCCCCGCAGCCTCTGACCTCCTGTCCGCCCAACGCAACCTCTGACCTCCTGTCCGCCCCCCCCCGCAGCCTCTGACCTCCTGTCCGCCCCCCCGCAGCCTCTGACCTCCTGTCCTCCCCCCCCGCAGCCTCTGACCTCCTGTCCGCCCAACGCAACCTCTGACCTCCTGTCCGCCCCCCCCCGCAGCCTCTGACCTCCTGTCCGCCCCCCCGCAGCCTCTGACCTCCTGTCCTCCCCCCCCGCAGCCTCTGACCTCCTGTCCGCCCAACGCAACCTCTGACCTCCTGTCCGCCCCCCCCCGCAGCCTCTGACCTCCTGTCCGCCCCCCCGCAGCCTCTGACCTCCTGTCCTCCCCCCCCGCAGCCTCTGGCCTCCTGTCCGCCCCCCCCACAGCCTCTGACCTCCTGTCCGCCCCCCCCACAGCCTCTGACCTCCTGTCCGCCCCCCCCGCAGCCTCTGACCTCCTGTCCGCCCAACGCAACCTCTGACCTCCTGTCCGCCCCCCCCCGCAGCCTCTGACCTCCTGTCCGCCCCCCCGCAGCCTCTGACCTCCTGTCCTCCCCCCCCGCAGCCTCTGACCTCCTGTCCGCCCCCCGCAGCCTCTGACCTCCTGTCCGCCCCCCCCCACAGCCTCTGACCTCCTGTCCGCCCCCGCATCCTCTGACCTCCTGTCCGTCCCCCCAGCAGCCTCTGACCTCCTGTCCGCCCCCCCCGCAGCCTCTGACCTCCTGTCCGCCCCTCCCGCAGCCTCTGACCTTCTGTCCGCCCCCCCCCGCAGCCTCTGACCTCCTGTCCGCCCCCCCTGCAGCCTCTGACCTCCTGTCCGCCCCCCCGCAGCCTCTGACCTCCTGTCCGCCCCCCCGCAGCCTCTGACCTCCTGTCCGCCCCCCTGCAGCCTCTGACCTCCTGTCCATCCCCCCCCCGCAGCCTCTGACCTGCTGTTTCCCCCCCTGTAGCCTCTAACCTCCTGTCCGCCCCCCCCCCCTGCAGCCTCTGACCTCCTGTCGTCCCCCCGCAGCCTCTGATCTCCTAGATACAACAACGAAAATGTATCATGGCACAGAGTGGTACTGTGGATACATATTGAATATAAACATGCCACGTCCTAGAACTATATTAGCAAAAGAAAAACAAAGGGGACTTTGGACTTTGTAGGCACAGTAACTATAAATTATTTTTGATGTAAATACTTCGTGTTACTGTGCTACAAAGTCCAAAGTCCCCTTTGTTTTTCTTTACCTCTGACCTCCTGTCATCCCCTCCGCAGCCTCTGACCTCCTGTCCCCCTCCCGCAGCCTCTGACCTCCTGTCATCTCCCCCGCAGCCTCTGCCCTCTCCTGTGTCCCCTCCACAGCCTCTGACCTCCCTGTCGTCCCCTCCGCAGCCTCTGACCCCCCCTGTCGTCTCCTCCGCAGCCTCTGACCTCCCCTGTTGTCCCCTCCACAGACTCTGACCTCCCCTGTCGTCCCCTCCGCAGCCTCTGACCTCCCCTGTCGTCCCCTCCGCAGCCTCTGACCTCCCCTGTCATCTCCTCCTCAGCCTCTGACCTCCCTGTCGTCTCCTCAGCAGCCTCTGACCTCCCCTGTCATCCCCTCCACAGCCTCTGACCTCCCCTGTCGTCTCCTCCGCAGCCTCTGACCTCCCCTGTCGTCTCCTCCGCAGCCTCTGACCTCCCTGTCATCCCCTCCGCAGCCTCTGACCTCCCCTGTCGTCTCCTCAGCAGCCTCTGACCTCCCCTGTCATCCCCTCCACAGCCTCTGACCTCCCCTGTCATCCCCTCCACAGCCTCTGACCTCCCCTGTCGTCTCCTCCGCAGCCTCTGACCTCCCTGTCATCCCCTCCGCAGCCTCTGACCTCCCCTGTCATCCCCTCCGCAGCCTCTGACCTCCCCTGTCGTCCCCGTCCGAGGGCCTCTGACCTCTCCTGTACCATCCGCAGCCTCTGACCTCTCCTGTACCATCCACAGCCTCTGACCATCTCTTGTCTTATATCACGTCTGCAGTCTAGAGAGGAGTCAAGAGTGGGAGTGCCGCAGGGATGGGGGTCATGGGAGAAGTCAGACATGTATGGACTGTGGAGAGGAAACTATGGGATAAAACCAGAGCCACCGAGCTGGAGCCGACTGACTGAGCCCTGCATGGTGCACCTGAGAGGAGGTCAGTGACAGCGCCGCCAGGTCAGCCTGAGGGGTGGGGGGTCAATATTGTAACGGGGCACTGATATAAAGGTTTCCCCCTTATATCAGTAAACCCCTTACCTTAGTGTTTTCTTTCTGCGGAAGGTGGTCTCTGGTCACCAGAGTCCTCCGCACATTCCCAGAGTTCCCCTTTACATCATAGTCTGCAGGATTCCACCTTACAGTGCAAGGGGGGACTCTGATGTAAAGGGCCTCTGATGTAAAGGGCTGCAGACCCTGATGTAAGTGAGAACTCTGATGTAAAGGGGAATGCAGTGGACTCTGATATAAGTGGGGTCTCTGGTCACCAGT